>NW_026782223.1:0-394161 GCF_031769215.1 Ylistrum balloti | reverse complement strand
TATTGATATAAGTATTTGATAAGCACTTGTTTTCTAATCCTCTTTGTTCAGCTTTAAACCAACTTGATCTTTGACCTTTGGTGACGAACAAATGGACCATCGACATTAAGAAAAACTTCTGACCTTACAAGCCTTTTTTATACCTTTGTATAATTGTATGTATTATTTTAATACATTACTATGCACTGTTCCAGAATTGTCGTTCATTACGGCCACATTACTGCAATGAACTCTGGGATAGATTTTAGGAATTTTAAAACAGAAAGTACATATATCAAAAAGGTGACATATATGTAGGTATGTTTGAGCATTTGTCTACAAAATGTTTATTAGTATTCATTTTATCATATCTCAGTTACAAAAATACACAATGTGTATACAATGCTTATAAGCTGTGTTTACTATTTCACATGACAACAAGCGTTGTCAATAATATTGTGATATAGAGATAAAGTGGCTTCATACTGAGATCACTCACCACAACAAAAGTTCTGTACGTGGGCAGGTTTATTGCAATTGTGTTCAGCATTACTTTCAATTTTCCACCAGTAATTTTTCTGCGAAGTTACATTTCAAAGTAGATTGAAGTGAACACAAACTATAATACTTATTAGGTTACTATACCGTGTAATGCATATGATATTATCTAGGTCACGCTTAGTGTGTGTGTACCTTGGCTAAAGACACCGGCCCAGAAGTTAGGGTTAGATTAGCAATTTGGACTATTTCCGGTGTGAATTCTTTATTTGGCTTTACAAATAAAATTGAAGTTGGGATTTGTTTTCTTGCTGCTTCGTCGGCCGTTTTGTACGACCGTTTCTTTTTGCAGTCTTGCTCCGTCCGGCTTTGTACTCTTGTTCGTAGTGTTTTGATTGTTAGAAAACTTCGTTGCCTTCTTTTTCCATTGTTACGATTTTTTTATTGTTTCGACGATGGATAGTGCCGGGTTACGTCAAGGGTCATCACATGGGTGTTCCCATTTCTATGGAGAACGGGAGCCCGAGGATGCCTGTCCCCTTTGCCGACCTTGCATACTTCGCTGTGTGAACTTTGTTTGCACACGGAATCTGCTACTGAGGCTCCCATGCCTGTCCGGCGAACTTCCCGCCGGAATCTTCCTCTTCTTCCGGTAGGGGAAGTAAGCTTTCCAAGTCCTCCGCCTCCGGTTCTGAACCGGTGGGTGTTTTAGGCGGTTCCTGCTTGGGTTGCTTTCGTACCATCGAGCTCTCCAGGCACGCCCCGGAGTAGGGCGGTTTCGTACCGTCGAGGTTCCGGGGCCACATATTTCTTGTCAGGGTTGTCTGGCTATATGGATTAGTGACGCGCAGTTCACTAATCCTTGCGTCAGTGCAGAACCTGTCTTCCCGCCCTCACAGGTTGCTGGTTCTGGTCAGTTCTGGTCCAGTCCAGAGTTCCCTGTGCAGGGGTACCAAGAGGGTTTCTCCCAAGGGGTTTGGTTTACAGGCCAGGTGTCCGGTTTCCGGTCACCTTTTTACCCCAGTCTCTGGGTAAACGGGTGCCTGCGGACATTCAACCCTTGGCCGCCCAGGCCAGCCTGCGGATGGTTCTGGGTGCCAACAGTATCCCAGCAGTTACGGGCCTAGCCTAGCCACCTAGTAGTAGTGGTGGTCAATCCGTGTCTTTCGGACAGGGAGGCCATCCCCAGACTCAGGCGGGCAATGTTGGCCAGTTCCCAGCCCGCGAGATCATTCCCATTCCCGCAGGGGTTTGGATTTTCCTTCGTGGAATCCCTGGGGGTTGGTCTCTCCTATAGGATACCTTCACAGATTTTTATCTGCGATCCCTAGCTTCCCACAGGGAGGTCCCTTCCTACTTATTACTGAAATAAAATTGAGGTTTTTACATTTTGTAAAACCAATTTTTTTTTTAATAAACTAAAATTCTTCAAACAAGAGTGAATTGGCATGTGAATATTTAAAACATTTCACAACACTAAAACGTAATGAAAGGTGATGTTATTGTGAAAATATACTCTGTTTACCCAATGATTAGCGATTATCATTTCAAAGAAGGTACTCAAAACTTAAAAAGAAAAAAATCTCCATTTTTGTTTTAGTTGGCTGGTGTGTAAATTGCATTTTAAAAACGAAAAGTGATTAGTTTGAATAAGCGTTTATTATTCCTAATATACATGGTGAATTTTTACAACGTAATTTTCTATTTATATTGTAAATTTGAATTCAATTTTTTTTCCAATTTACATTATTTGCTTGTTTGGCCCAGATGGAAAAGTGAGAGGGAGATTCCTGTGGAAGAAAACATGAGTACCCGAGAAAAGCTGTTGTTTATTTGATACAGATAAAGATATAGATTTATTTGTTTTGTCATTCCGAATAACAAAGGCATCAGTTCGAATTGACGCTTGTTATTCTAACACCATAATGGTTCAATTTTTCCTTTTGTTATAGATTCACCTTGGAGTATAACTAAGAATGGCGTCCGGAGGTTCGTTTTCTGAAGAAGTGGTAGTTCTGCACAATGACATGGTACATCAGCTTGGCCAGAATATAGTCTTTGAATCAGATGAATGGAATAGTCTTCTCGGATTATTTAACGATAACCCCTTCTCTCCGGCAGAAAGAAAGGGCATCAAGTCGATGGAACTCCTTATTGAAAAGCTGTTGCAGAAGGACACTATTATGTATGGGGACTACAAAAAGCTGTATCTAAAACTGGATAGAGTTCACAAACGTATGGCGAAACATGTTCGTGAAGTCGAAATATCCATACAACATCAAATCGTGAAGGACAGCAAAGGTAGGAAAAATAAGTTTCAAATGGGATAAAGACTCCACATGAAGTTGTTATTTTATATATTTATGGTAATTTAATATAGCCTACATAGAAGCTAATGTTCAGGAGGTCTGAAGAGTTTACAACAGACACACAAGTGAATAGCACACTTTAGTACAAATTTAGAGCTAGATAAATGAGAGCCAGTCAATGAAATGCATCAAACAGATGTTTCACCTTTCTCGGACTCGTTAGTGATGCTAAAGGCCTAACTTTTGAAGCCTAGGAGGTGAATGAGGAATATCCAAAGTGATTGAAAGAAAAGTCAAAATCTTTACAGAGAAGTGCAGCAGCCCATAATTAAAGAAATTTTGTAATGTTCATAGATCAGATAATAATACAGCAACATCAAGAACACGTATGAATTAACACGTGGCATGCAGCTTACGGCAAACCTCGGGGACTAATAGTCCCAAGGAGAGTCTATCACCTGCGAATTCGAAGATTGTACAAAAAACACACGAGTGAATATCAGCTTTTAATACAGATTTAGAATTAGATGAATTTATACAGTAGGGCCAAACAATGAAGTAAACTGCATCATACATCATAAAAGAACAACAACAAAACCCAAATGTATACGATTTTTCGTTCTTTTTTTTTTAAAAGCAACTATATAAGTGTAACATGAAAATATTGGATTAGATGTCATTTTTATTGGTGTATAACATACATTGGCTTATTCATATACTCAACATTTATTGTTTAACCACAGTAAAGTTATTTGTTTAAATCAGTTAGGAATTGTATTTGAAATTCCCTTACATAAACTTTATTACTTTTACAATAATTACGAAACACGTTTTTTCAAATGATATTAATCACTCTTGTTGCCCGGATGAAAGCGCGCGATGTTACTGTGGGAGGAAATCGAGTACCCGGGAAAAACCCATGTGGTCGGGTAGGTGATTCTCATACCTTTTCACGTCCATTCCCGGAATCGAACCCCGGATGGCTATGTAAAAAGCGACACCAGACGACCATCCCCCGTTGGGAACAAGTCAAATTAATTTTACATAAATAAGCTATCACACATTTGTGCGGACGTTGTGCGGTTTTAACGCCCAAATCTGCGATTCTATCGTGGTTGATATCAATTTAGAAATGACTTATATGGAATAGGGTTTATCTATTTTCTAAATATGTAAGAATACAACTAAGTATATTTCCTGATGAAGTCATTAATATATAGGTTGGACACATGTAGAAATATGAGATACACACTGAATAGTCAGTTGCTCTTGTGATTTTCAGTGTTTTGTTAACAAAGAGCCACACTTGACCCGCCTTAGATAACGGACACACATTATATATGTAAACATTAAATTGACGTCTGTTTATGCCACAGCAATGAATCATTCATAGTATCATACCGTCAGAAAGGAAATTTATTTTCATTACTTCTGTATTACACTCATTTTTCTTTCATTTGTAAACAAAAATAAATGCTCATTTTGTGTTTGTTACACGGGCGACTTATCCAGTACGAATTCGGACCCGTCACGTATCTACCCGTATATAGGTAAACCCAGCCGGTACGGATCCGGACCTGTCACGTATATATCCGTATATAGGTAAACCGAGCCGGTACGGATCCGGACCTGTCACGTATATACCCGTATATAGGTAAACCCAGCCGGTACGGTTCCGGAAATGTCACGTATATACCCGTATATAGGTAAACCCAGCCGGTACGGATCCGGACCTGTCACATATATACCCGTATACAGGTAAACTTTTGTTGACCGAAGTACCACTTTTCGCCTCTTTCTGAGCTGTATACGATAAGACTAATCAATGCAGGTCCAGTGCTATTTCGAAAACTGAAAAATGACTTTTATAATCACGATCTATTCTAATGGTCATGTGATCGCTATATCGTTGTAAGTTCACGAATTTTCCGTTTAATCCGTGTTATTAGCCAACCGTTTTACCTGTTGTTGGTGCGTTGTGCGTTACCTAAACTGTTTGTTGACAGAACGAGATTCAGGATATAGACCACTTTGCATGTTTTATAATGATACAATGTATACTACACGTTGTTAATTGTTCTGTCTCTAATGATTCATAATGTTTCCTTTCTTTATATTTCAAGATGCAAAGAAATGGAAACTGAAGGAAGATGACGATAAACAAGAATACAAAAAGGACATTGACACCAATAAAAGGAAACAGAGTGACAACACCTCTACAAGGTTATTTAAAGAACACCCTAGGTGTAGCACATTACATTCAATACGGTTTTATCGATTCATTTAATACAGGAAAAGAAAAAGTTATAGACATTTTGCCAATATCTGAGCTAGCAAATAAGAACGTACAAGGCTGCACATGAGAAAGTTTAAGACGAAATATGTCGCTTTAACACCAGATTGATTTTTTACCGAATTATACATTTTCAAAATTCAAATATCTAACCCCAGGTTACCATTTCATTAAAATATTGACGAGAAAATTAAAAGGCTCATTCTCCATCCTCACTACCTTTATATTGTATAATAATTCAAACTTTATTAACAAAACATATATCAACAACATAAATGACATGAAAAGTATCGAGTAGTGGCATAACAACGCTGCATAAAATGTTGACGCCGATCTTTAAAAATCATAGTAACAAGATGTCATATGAAACAGCATAAAGTTCCTATATATATCCAGGATGTAGAAACCAGGATATATTTTTGCCGAAATCGCATATTCAGAAAGGTGGCTAAATATAATTTATCTGAGGAAAATTAATGTTTATTAAGTGAATTGTTATTGATAAAACAGAGGAGAATCATCGCCAACAGTGGTTTCACTTTTTATCAAAAAGTCTAGAAGAAGTTTAAATTACCGACGCCAAGTTCAAATTATGAATATAGATTTTCGAAAAACGAGAATGAAGTAAGAAGAAAAACAGTTAATTTTTTTTTTATTTAACGAAAATGATAAATAATTCATTTGAACCCCTGGATACCCTCGCTCCCTGTAATGTTTGTTTATCCATTGCTGTTGTCGGTGATCTAGCCTTCTGTTGGTAAACACATTGTGCTTTTGGTAATTTTTTTTTTTTTTCGGTCGCCACCGAATATCCCAGTTACATACATATCAGAGCTTTGACATTAAATAATGACTTTCCATTCTTATTTCTTAGATTCACAATGCATTCTTGACTCAGTGACCTCATGATGTTCAGGTGTTAACGTTGAATCTAATGGAAAGCCGAACTAAACACGAGCACCAAGCATGCTTATTGATGCTCATTATTCAGCTACTGTGGAAAGCTTGTACAATATCATACTTTTTGCAGGACACCTACGGAAAAAAAGAAACGTGAGATACACGGCGACATGGTTGACAAACTAAGTGAGCAACTCAGTGGAAAGATGGAAACGAAATGGAGAAAATTCAAAAATTTTTTGAGGGCATATTTGGATTTCTCTGATGCAGTACTAGCAGACATAACTGATATGTATAGCGCCTGTGCGGTAATGAAAGACAAAGGAAAGCTGGTCATAGGAGAAAATTATGATAACCTAATTAAAGTTGTCAAAAAAGTTGACATGGAGCTGGTTAGTATCATCAATGAACACGCTGCAAAGATGGGCATTGAAACAAGAAGCACAAGGTCGTCAGATGAAGATTAAAAAGTGTATGTATTTTTTTTACCTTAGAATCACTGCATAATGATAATCTTACTATAATATTCTATTGTTTAGATAATATATGTCAATTACATGACATCGTTTTATAAAATGAATATTAATGATAGAATCTGGAACGAAATTGTTTATAGTTAAATAAAATCCAAATGCATTGAAAGAAATTCAGGATCCTTATTAATCAGTAATTGTCAACTCAACTGCTTTATTGATCAACGAAATCTATCAATTTGAAGAAACATTGGTTTTAAAAGCCAGATTTTGTTAAATGGTTGCCGAGATTGGAAATTTAAAAACGATATTTAAACATTAGAGAAGAATGACGTATGCCATGATTAAAAACAAAGAAACAAAATCAGTGTTGCAAGACCTTGAATTGAATCTTTTTACGATGAACTAGGTATATCATCCTTTCCTAGGCTTGGAAATAAGAACTTATAGAACGTAAGTAAGTGTGTTGTGATTTGTTCATCTCCAGATGAGATGACAATCATTCTGCTGTTGGTAATGATTGTATCTGCACTAATGACTATTGAATAAGCCAGTAAAAATTCAGTTCCTGTTTTAGATTTCTTACAAAAACGTATCTGAAGTCGGACTTGCGTTTCTTATGGGATTCAGTGTATGAGAGCATGTGATTTTTCCGCTCTATACACCACCATAGTCTATTCTAAATCGTTATAAGAACTTTCTTATCCAAGAAAGGTGAAAGCAGTACAAATATATGGTTAGGTCAAAGAACGTCCAAATGAAAGAACGGAGAACACAATCATAAAAATGATAGATATTTGATATATACATGTAGTTAAAACATATGGACTTAAAATTGCCAATTCTCCATTCTTAATAATTTTGCTATCCATGAGTGCTTAAAACGAATGGGGGGTAGTAGTCGTAACTCTAAGTGTTTTGCTTGTTACAAAAGATATTATCATGATTCACGTTAAGAATAAACTTTAAATATAGCATAGCCGTTTCACCTGTTTTCTAAATAATGATTTTTTTTTCATTTTACAGCAAGCAAACCAAGGAGCTTCTCATGCTGGTGTGGTTCAATTTTCTAATGTACCATGTTATTCTATATCCTGTTGATTTCGTGCTTGGATAGATATTATGTGTTTGGGACGATATGATTGTCGTGATATTAGCATCACAGTACATTTAATAATAGATATGATCTCTTTTATAAAAGGCAGCTGCATGTAGCAATTTACATTAAAATATGAATAATATTTCTTGGTGTAGAAAACAAATATTGCAAAAAAGATTGTCTAATCACATACGTTTAGTGAAAAATTATACTGAAATCCAACATAATTCATGAAAGATTATTGTTAAAATTATACAAATGTCACTCGTCTGAAGCTAAAACTCGATTGTTCGTATATTCAGAATACTGAGAAAAACTTTACATTAACAACATTACATAACCTTTTCCCTAAATGTCATGCGATGAATATATTTCAAATCACATTATCATTTTGTAGTTTGGATTTGATGAAATAAAGTGTGAAAATGAAATACAGCATACTGTTTATTTATATCAGTAAAAATGTAAATAAAAGACCGACAAAACAAAAGTAAAATTTCAAGTGCAGCGGAAGATCACCAAAACAACAAAACAAACAACTTGAATATAAGCTTGGAGTAGCGGTTTTTCAAGAAGTTTAGGTAAGTGCTGTCATGGTTGCGTCCTTGTGTCCTCAAGAACTATTGTATAAAAGATCTCGTCTAAGGACGCTTTTCGTCCAATTCTGCCAACCATCTAGCTACAGCGACACACTATATAATTGCAACAAAAATGGCTGGCATCATAATGATATCTAGTCCATGTAAGAGAAAATACACTGTATCGGTAAATACCATACTGAATATACCTGTAATGCTAGTTTTTTGTAATTTCGCTTGTCGAATTTTTCGTGGAATGAAGGCATATCAACTATTAATAAAGGCAGGAGAGAGACCAGTCCAGATTCTCAGGACAGCACTCACAAGTTCTGCTCTGCTAGCTATGGTGCCACACTTAATTCACCTCCCCACATCTCCAGTAACATTCAAGTGTTGACTATGAGCATATCAGTTCAGTTGTACCATTCCCCACATCTTCGGTAATTTTTCAATCGGAGGTCTGCCGATACAAGAGGAAGATTGCATTGTCACTCTGTTATCAAAATTCTGTTTTTGGAAAAACATTAGCAATATTTGGCAACAAATGTGTATCTAACAGTTCTATGTATTTCAAAGAGTAAAAAATTCTCTCTATGGGTACCAGTATTCACAGTATAATACTTCCCCATAACATACATTTCATTTTTACTGGAGAATTACGTTAGTTAAGACAATTAAGTCGCTATTTCTCGTGGGGTTTTCTCCGAACATCTTGAAAAATTACTTTCTGTGTTTCGTCCGAAAAGAAAAGGTTTTGCTTTAATTTTCTCTGATGCATATTTTATTAAGACATTATGAGGCAAAGTTAGTTGGACTTGAGCAAGAAGTCAACTGACCGAAAGTCAAGGTCACTTGGTCAGATGACAATGTCAAATTTGGTATATTTTTGCTGAGGAATTTTGTTATGAAATCATAACGTCAACTATAGACAGCTTGTTTCATAGTTTGTATGTTTTTAAAGACTGTAGTAATGGACAGGTGTTGGTCTCCAAGGAAGGTTTGAGAGTTGTGTCAAGCATGATCTCCAATGCAGATTTGATTGTGTTATAAAAAGGTGGTCTTCAAGGTGGACTGTATTTATACACAGGTTGTCTCAAAGGCAAATTATCGAAAAGTTGACTCCAATGCAGGTTTGTCTGTAGTTATTGAAAGGTTTTCTCTAAGGTTGGTTTGACTGTAGCTATTGAAAGTTTGTCTATAAGGTTGGTTTGACTGTAGTTATAGACAAGATATCTCTAAAATGGGTTAACATGTTATTATAGATAATTTGTCTCAGTCAGGTTTGTACATACAGTTTTCTTTGAAGGTATGTTTGACCGTATATTGTATATACAGACAAGTTGTCTCCAAGACAGGTTTATCTGCAGTTACAGATATGTTGTGTGCAAGGCAGGATTGACTGTAGTTTATTGGCATGTTTAATCAAAGGCAGGTTAACTTGATGTTACAGAAAGTAGATCCCCTATACAGGTGTGTCTAGAGTTATAGGCAAGTTGTGTGGTTTGAGGTTTGACACTCTGCAATCAGGACTATCTATTTGTAACCACTGTCAAACTTCCTTGAACACTGTCACTGGATGTTAGAAATTGGCTCGTTCGAATTAACAACCAGCTAACCAAAACGAACCGTACTTACATTTATTTACAATCCAAGCAAAATAAACTAAACCTACGAAGAACACACCACAACACTTTACCTTATCACATTCATACTGTCCTCTTACACTTCAGATACGGAAGTCCCCTTTAGTAATAGCGATACTATATACTAAAACCTGAGAAATTATCCCTGACTGAATATTACAGTCCCTTGTTATAAGTGGCACATCAATTCCTAGATAGCTTAATCCTGAACACCCTGGACACACAGTCCTGGTTCTCAGAAATATAGCACACAGCCTCTCGGATACACAGTCCAGGTTCTCAGAAAGATAGCAAACAACCTCTCGGATACACAGTCCAGGTTCTCGGAAATATGGCACACAGCCTCTCGGATACACAGTCCTACAACTACATTCTCCAGACACACAGTTCTAAACGTCTCACGGACACAAAGTCCTAAACAAACAACATGGCACACAGCTTATAAAATGTCATACCGTCAGATATCAGATCTCGGCTCTTAAACTTTTAGTGACACAATTGTAAACATTGTGGTAAAATATTTAGGAGTATCCTGAAAATCACTCGTCCATAACTATAGTTAAACATGCCTTTGAGACAACCTATCAGTAACAAAGGAATGAATGGTGTAATGGATTCCTTACTTGGTACAAAATTATCCTGATTAAGTCACGATCCTGCAGTGGCACTTTGCATGCTTCAGTGACGTCGGAAAGCTTTGAAGTTAACCCATCTTCAGTATTGATCTACATGTAGTTATTATTCATCAAGAAACAAACAACACCCACTTCAAATTAGGTCACATATCTATTGTCTAAGTATCGTCATTGCAATTCGTTCACAATTCAGAGTCGATACGTATTTATAAATCAATTCGTGGAAGAGCTGTATACACCTATATATAGTGTAGGTCAAGGGCATGTGTATATCTGAAAATTTCCACTTCTTAAAAAGTTTTACTTGCTCTTGTCAGTGAGGTAAGAGTCAGAGAAAATAGTTCAGATTGAGTAAGTACCTCTATCACTATAGGAGAAAGGAAAGTTTTACTTGTAACATGGTTTAGAAAATCGTCAGTACTTTTTTTTATAAATGATTATCAATTACATTATAGAATAGTTCAATTTTAAAACTGGAATGTAAACAAGCAGTGTTCGCTGAATGTATATGTAATCACGCTAAATACTACGCAACAATATAAAGAAATCATCTACGCTTAATGTGTTGAAAGTATTGTTCAAATGTATGTACAGAGTACACACATGTAGAATTGTATAGTTTAGTGACGTGTGTCTCATATTTCATAACGTTGTCATATTTTTAGATCATTATGTAATACGCACGTTAAACTGTAGATATACTTACTATGTATTATTCAATTCCTGATTTTTGTGTTATACTATTCGGAAATATTAAAGTGTGGATTTTGAGCATGTCAAATGTATATCTTTATGAACATCTCATAAAAATAACTACTTTCGTTTCTGAACGTACTACATAATATGTTTCGTTTAATATTTTACATGACAACAAGCGGTGTCAATAAGATTGTGATATAGAGATAAAGTGGCTTCATACTGTGATCACTCACCACAACAAAAGTTCTGTACGTGGGCAGGTTTATTACAATTGTGTTCAGCTATACTTTTAATTTTCCACCGGTAATTTTCTGCAAACACAAACTATAATACTAATTAGGTTACTATACCGTGCAATGCATATGATATTATCTAGGTCACGCTTAGTGTGTGTGTACCTTGGCTAAAAATAACTACTTTCGTTTCTGAATGTACTACACAATATGTATACAATGCTTGATAAGCTGTGTTTACTATTTCACATGACAACAAGCGTTGTCAATAATATTGTGATATAGAGAGGAAGTGGTTTCATACTGAGATCACTGACCACAACAAAACTTTGTACGTGGATTGTTTTATTGTTCTGAGTGTGTTTTATATTTACTTTCAGTATTTACATGTACATGATAAACATATACAGGAGTTAACTTGAAAAAAGACTCGATATTAACACCATGATCTCCTAACGTTGTCTTCTTTACCAATTTACGCTTGTTGTACATTGCATATTGTAAATCAAGGGGTACTCACTATTAATGTCTTAATATGTTACCTCAGTGATGTCACATAACTGTTAACACCCAAAACTTCATCCTAAGTGTAACGTTTACTATAAGCATATAAGAATGTAGACTGTATATATAGTTCAAATTATCATGTAAAAAAGTAGTTAAATTCCTGTTCTATTGCGTATTGCGAACCAGTGTTTACGAAATACTTTGGCTCGCCTCAATTTATTATAAAAAAATATATTCAAATGAGTTACTTTGACGATGAGATATGCAAAATCTAATTTTTATGTGTATTATTTAATAGCATACGTTAAAGTTTATGAAAACTTTCAAATTTTCCTTGTTCGTGTGTTAATCTATATTATTTCATATGTGGTTATTACGACTGGCTCTACCACCCAATGGAAGGTTTTGTACACTATCTTTAGACATAGTCTTAATCAACTTAATGTTTGTACCTAAAGATAATTTGCTGTAAGTATGGAATAACCTAAATAAGTAAGTTTAGATGAAACAACCAGCATTTCTTCTCATCCTACATAATAACACACATGTGCCCGGCTAACTTTCGTTTTCACATTTGTGTTATTGATCCCGGCTAAACCTATTTTTTCGACATTGAGGGCACATGTGAAAGTAAAGGAAGGACTTGATCACCATTCACTATATTGGTATTACAGTAAAGCATATGTCCAATATATCTCTATATGTAAAATCACCTACATGTATTTAATATACTTTTTACTGTTATGATACAGTGATATTGAAACTAATCCAGTCCCTCTGTGTAACCTGTCTATTAAACATCTTAATGTAAAGTCTTTAAGAAACAAACTTGAAATTCTAGATACTGAATTGTCTGATAGTGATATTTCATGTGTAACGAAAACCCATCTTTTACCTAATATATCTGATGATGATGTGACACTAACTTCATACTCTGAAAATTTTCATAGGCGTGTTCGTAGGACTGGTCTTGGAGGAGGTGTTATTATTTACTGTAAAAAATCAGTTTTTTCTAAAAGCCGTACTGATATTGAATATGAAGACATTGAAATGATCTGGATTGAAATTAAAATTGATCATCGAAAGTTTTTATTAGGTTGTTTATGTAGACCAGAGTTATCAGTTACCTACTGGTCTAAACTTCATAATATGCTAGAAGCTGTCATTGAGACTAATATGGATGTTAAAATTACTGGTGACATAAATGTCAATATGCTGTGCAGTGTTCAGTGTTTAAAACCAACAATAAATCTTTCTCTTTTCCACCATTGTGTGATAATGGATACTATATAAGTCATCCCTTTGCTAAAGCTGAATGTCTTAATAACTTTTTCACTTCTATTTCTTCTTCTGCTGATCTTGAACCTATCCCCTCCTGTTGTTAAAGTTCAGTTTTTTTTGCTATTTACTAAATGTTAAGAACACAACAAGGCCTGATAATCTCTCTCCGAAAATAAGTAAACTGCTTGCTCCTTCTATCTCATTACCTCTCACTATACTTTTTGATAAAACCCCTGAGACAGGCATTATACCTTCCAGTTGGAAATGTTCTAACGTCACTGCTATCTATAAAGCAAAAGGGGATAGAAAATGATGTAACCAATTACAGACATATTTCAGTGACCTCATATTTTAGTAAGATGCTAGAAAATCTTATATTTAAATATTTGTTCAACCATCTATCTTTATCTGAAATTATATCAAAACATCAGTCAGGACTTATGCCTAAGGATTCAACTATTAACCAACTACTTTCCATATATCACAATATAATTAGTAGCTTAGATGATAATAAAGAGTTGAGATTTGTATTTTGTGATATAAGCAAGGCATTTGATAGAGTCTGGCATGAGGGTTTATTATACAAGCTTTAATCTTATGGAATTAAGGGTAATGTCTTAAGGTGACTTCAAAATTATCTATTTATATTATTTATAGAAAACAACGTGTGGTGATTGAAGGCTTTGCCTTAACCTTTAAATCCGTTAATGCATGAGTCCCCCAGGGCTCAGTTCTAGTGCCTTTTCTCTTTTACTGTACATGGATGATATCACTGGCTGTGTAAATAGCTCTATTAAGTTGGTTTGCTGATGCTACGTCCCTGTTTAAAGTTGCCAATGATAATCCAGTTGAAGAAGCTGAGTCTCTTGGAAATGATTTAAATTTTATAAAAGATTGGGCTAAACAATGGGATATTCAGTTTAATTCATCTAAAAGAGGATCTTTAATATTTACTAGGAAAACCATAACAAACCATCCAGATATTTATTTCAACAATCACCTAGTCACAACCTTTTCTAACCACAAGTATCTTGGTTTAGTATTCAGTAGTGATAGCAAATGGAAAATGCATATAGATTTTATGTATAAATAGAAAATACAAAAACGAATATTCTGAGACTTCTAAAATATAAATTAGACAGAAAGTTCCTTTCAATAAAATACACATCCCATATTAGGCCAATTTTAGAGTATGCTGATGTTGTCTGGGATAATTGTCCAGTCTATAATAAAACTATATTGTATATGTAATGTAAGGTCTGTATGTGTGTAATGTATTTGTATGTATGTATGTATATTGTGTATTATGTTTATGAAACCTAACTTGTGGTGCTTACCGTTGCATTTAGTGTTATCTGGTACCCGTTACAAATTATGCTAAGAGTGGAGAGACTTTTCAATCCGTTGGTTTTGCCCACATGTACATCAATTATCAATGATGCAGTACGATTATTATAGCAGAAAATATCACTATGACATATATATTATTCACTTCCTGATTTTTGTGTTATATCATTCACTTCGTGAGTTTTACATTATCTTATTCACTTCCTGATTTTTATGTTATATTATCCACTTCCTGATTTTTGTGTTATATTATCCACTTCCTGATTTTTGTGTTATATTATCCACTTCCTGATTTTTGTGTTATATCATCCACTTCCTGATTTTTGTGTTATATTATCCACTTCCTGTTTTGTGTTATATCATTCATTTCTTGATTTTTGTGTTATATTATCCACTTCCTGATTTTTGTGTTATATTATCCACTTCCTGATTTTTGTGTTATATTATCCACTTCCTGATTTTTGTGTTATATTATCCACTTCCTGATTTTTGTGTTATATTATCCACTTCCTGATTTTTGTGTTATATTATCCACTTCCTGATTTTTGTGTTATATTATCCACTTCCTGATTTTTGTGTTATATCATTCACTTCTTGATTTTTGTGTTATATCATTCACTTCTTGATTTTTGTGTTATATTATCCACTTCCTGATTTTTGTGTTATATCATTCACTTCTTGATTTTTGTGTTATATCATTCACTTCGTGTTATATTATCCACTTCCTGATTTTTGTGTTATATTATCCACTTCCTGATTTTTGTGTTATATTATCACTTATTTTTGTGTTATCTTATCCACTTCCTGATTTTTGTGTTATATTATTCACTTCCTGATTTTTGTGTTATATTATCCACTTCCTGTTTTTGTGTTATATCATTCACTTCTTGATTTTTGTGTTATATTATTCACTTCGTGAGTTTTACATTATCTTATCCACTTCCTGATTTTTGTGTTATATTATCCACTTCTTGATTTTTGTGTTATATTATCCACTTCCTGATTTTTGTGTTATATTATCCACTTCTTGATTTTTATGTTATATTATCCACTTCCAGATTTTTGTGTTATATTATCCACTTCCTGATTTTTGTGTTATCTTATCCACTTCCTGATTTTTGTGTTAGATTGTTCACTTCCTGATTTTTGTGTTATATCATTCACTTCCTGATTTTTGTGTTATATTATCCACTTCCTGATTTTGTGTTATGTTATATTATCCACTTCCTGATTTGTATGCTATCACAACAGGTATTGAATATGGCAGACGATTTAGTCCTACCAGCACAAAAGCAAGCAATGGAAAACGAAATGGTTCTTGAATTAAGTAAACGTCTGGCCACACACTTAGAAGAGAAATGGGCACAATTTGACTTTGCGTTGAGACAACATTTATCTCCTGCCAAAAGACAACATTTGACCAATTTTGGTGAAGCATTCGCTGCTTTAAAGGATCGAGTCGCTATACAAATTGGACATTACGAAAACCTACGAGATATGGTGAACCCTATAGATGTCGAACTGGGACACACTATTGACCGTTACAAAAATAAGATGGGTGCTTCTGATACGGTAAGCGTTTTATTCAGACAGTCAAACTGAGAGATAATGTACTTTTCTGTGTTATTAACCTGTACAATGTTTCCTACACCAGGCATTTAGATTAAGAGACATCATAATTGTTAAACTATCCCCCATCCAACATCAAATCTGGATTTTAACCTTTATCACGATCTATTTGGATTTTCCTTAGTCGCCTAATAAATTTCAAAATTTTAAGTCCGGCGAATCCTACAGGAACGAAATATGTATTGTAACTGTACGACACAAAGATGTACGTGTTGGTTGATTGATTATATTCCATGTAAACGTGAAGAAATTATGGCTCTTCCACAATTTATGACATTTTTTTGAAGGCGGCAAACGATGGAACGCCGTCATGGCGGTTCATTAGTAGCGAAAAGAAAGATTTCTATCCAGGGGAGATAATTCCCCAATAAAAGGGAGATAACTACTTCTGCAACAAAAATTCTAAAAAGATTTAACGGAACATGTATTATGCAGCTAAATTAACTATATTGCCTTACTATATCTATTTCTAAAATGTGGTTAGAATATGGGTCATTCTGCAAATACATTGATAAGATTTTTTTTGTTTTTGTTTTTTTTTTTTGTTTTGTTTTTGTTATTTTTGTTTTTTTTTTAATCGGCTGCATTTCTCTCTCTCTCTCTCTCTCTCTCTCTCTCTCTCTCTCTCTCTCTCTCTCTCTCTCTCTCTCTCTCTCTCTCTTTAATGTTTTGTTTTTTGTCCTGAACCTGATAAAGTAAGTCACATTCACATAATTATGAGGTCATTTCACATGGTTTCAATATGAACTAAAAGTACAAGTACATTGTACATGTAAATTTGTTCAATTTCAATTTGCTCTTCCTTAGAACCACATGTCTGATTTAGAACTTCAATGTTAAAAAAGATCACAGATAGAGATATATTGTCTGAATTAAAAATGGTATGTTCGAATTGATCACATACAGGTAAATCTTGTCTGATTTAGATTTTGTATGTTAGGATTGATCACATACAAATATATCTTGTCTGATTTAGATCTTGTATGTTAGGATTGATCACAGACAGATATGTAATGTCTGAATTAGATATGGGATGTTAGAATTGATCACAGACAGAGGTGTGTTGTCTGATGTAGATATGGGATGTTAGGCTTGATCACAGACAGAAATATATTTTCTTATCTATATATTGAATGACTCAAACTCCTTGTATTTAGACTTTGTATTTTTGTACAATGTTATTGTTCTGAATTTTATCATAATCATTAGAGTTATCATGTGTTGAATGTAAGGCGCTATAATCTCTAGAAGCTGCAAATTAATGTTTACATGTTGTAGTTTTCCGTTAATAGACCTATTGGTAATTTATTTCTTTCCCACAGCTGCACCATCCTTGTAAACCTGCTGACCCGGTTAAAAAATTAGAGTATGAAATGGCAAATCGCCTGAATAGACATCTTTGCCGAACATTAACAGATAAATGGAGTGATTTTCTTGTCTCGCTATCACCCCACTTAGACGAAGGTTGCAGAGCTAGAATGAAGAACATCTACATGGTGATGGAGGAATTACTAAACAATGAGAAGATCAGTACAGGAAACTACCAAATCCTCCGCGAATTGGTCACACCTATACATTCTGAGATGGGTAAGATCATTGATGAATACACAGAGAAAATGAGAGCTCAACGCAAACTGGACCGTCAATAAATACCAGCTAATTCTCACTTCTTGTGCAGAGGAGATACCTAACCAGGTTTGAATATATTGCATATTCACACGCATAATACCTTTTTCTCCATTCCACAATGATGAAAATATTTTACTTACTGTAAATGTTGCTATTCAATATCGGAAATTTCGACCTTTGGTAAACATCAGATGTGTGGTTGGATCTCTACACAGAGCGGATAAGGTATAGAAGGCGAAGATCTGAGATGTGGTTAGACCCCCAGACGGAGAGATTAATGATCAGAGGAAATGGTTTGATCCCTACACGGAGCAGTTAATATTTCTCAGGGTAAGATCTACGTTATGTGGTTTGATTCCTACATGGAGCGGATAATATTTCTAAGATGACGATCTGAGATATATCATTGGATTCCTACACGGAGCAGTAAATATTTCTCAATTGAAAATCTGAGATAAACGTTTCGATCCCTACACGATGCAGTAAATATTTCTCATATAAAAATCTGAGATAAACGTTTCAAGCTCTACACGGTGCAGTAAATATTTTTTCAAGTGAAAATCTTAGATAAACGTTTCGATCCCTGCACAGTGTAGTAAATATTTTTCAGGTGAAAATCTGAGATAAACGTTTCGATCCCTGCACAGTGCAGTTAATATTTCTCAGGTGAAAATCTGAGATAAACGTTTCGATCCCTGCACAGTGTAGTAAATATTTCTCAGGTGAAAATCTGAGATAAACGTTTCGATCCCCACTTGTAAACTCAATAAGGACATCATTCATGTTGACATCACATGCTCCTGATCAACGACACTCGTTCCACTGCAAACCCAAACATTTCCATAAGATTTCAAGATAAGATAACAAAAACGGTAAAAACAGAACTGGATGCCATTAGTGAATATATAGCTACTGAATGCCATTCAATGTCAGTACATGACCTGAAAAGTTAACATGCCTTTTGTCTTTGAAGATATTCTATTGAAGATTTCTAATATTTCCATGCGTTGAATTTTCTTTGTGCATATAATTTGTACTACACCACTTATACAATTAACATGTAAAGGTCTATATCTCTAAAACTTGAGGATAATGTTTATATCACCTGTTATAACTTCTGACCAGCTCACTTGCTTATTTGAAGCAATCAGACCTATTATATAATCAGATCACACTTCATATATCAATGTCCATTTGTTTCAAGTCGCACTGGTATTCTTCTAAAGTGATCACGTTCACTTTCAGAATCGGTCAATTTCTGTTCTGGCCCTCTTCTGTTAAAACTCGTTGCTAAAGAGATAATCATGAAGAGATGCCAAGCTGAAACAAAATAGACCAGTGGCATGGTACTATACATTATATTGTTCATTAAACGATCCAAACAATGTCTTACTGGAAATACAGTTTACAATCTCTCTCTTTTTTTTTTTTTTATACATTCCTGGTTTCTAGAAATAACTTTATATTTGATCCAATATTTAACTTAATATCTTATTCAATATGTATTATACATTAAATCTACTTACGCTTCGGCTTTAAACAGTCGCAGTTGTTTGTTGATTCCGGCTAATTCTGTCATATCCTCTGATGATAATTGAAAGTCGAAAATCTGGTAAAAGATATCCAAATTAAATTATCAATCACCGAAATTAAACTTTCGGGTTTCTGTGTACGAATTGCATAAAGATAAGTTACGATAAAATTATCAAGTTTTCTCCTCAATTAATAATCAGATTCCATTGTTCAAGTCTGGCATTGGAGTTGGAACATTTAGGTAAAATGGCCCTGATTGTTTTTGTTGTTTTGATTATTTCCCCGTAAGTAGTAAGGTTCCAACAGGACCTAACAATTCATGCCGACGTAAAAACCCTATAAAGCTTTAATCCAATTGTAGATGTTCATACAAATACCATACGTTTCCGTTTTCATTAATTCTACTGGGATTTACGCTCATGGAAATGAATATGATATTCCTCTCAAGTAAATTTCGTAGCAGTATCTGTTGAGTAAGAAAATATAGTGTTATTGAAAACAAACAAGAAGAAGAAAATACAAACATAATCATAACCTAAACTCAAATTCAATAATACTAGGGCAAAATATGGACAAAAAAGACTAACTTGAATGACTGATTTCGAAAAGAAAATTAAACAATTACATGTACATGTGTTTATTCATAAGTGAATGTAAACATTTCGTTTTTCTTAATGATATAAAGATAAAAATAGATAAAAGTATTTGACAGGTAGAACAGCCCTTAAATGACACGAGGTGAACATACCTGTGCTGGAGTTTTATTGTATTTTACGGCAATTTGAGCAATCACGGGATCTTTCAACAACACGGGGGTAGTGATATCATGTTGAACCCTGTCAGAATTGAATATTTCTTGCCTCAGTGACGACTTTGTTGATTTTTTTATATAATTGTATATTGGTGAATAAAACCATGAATTTGAGTCTTTGAAATAATGTGCATTTATGTTTAACTGCCTTTGTAAGTTTCTTTAGTCCAAATCAAGCCAAGCCGGATTTTGCAAACGAATAATTTCAATGGATACTCAGTCATATTCATTTTCAACTTTGGCATCTAAATTTCACCATTGAACGAAATGCCACGCTTAACGCTAATTCAGAGATAGAGCCATTGCGATGTTGATAGATGGTCATAGCCAAACTGCTGCTTTGGGATGAGTCGTTGGAGGCGTGTGATGTTCACCGACGAGTCTAGATGTCTGTATCGCTCAGACGGAAGAAAAAAGGGTGAGCGTTCCGCCGATGCGCCGTTGAACGCAATAGATTCGAACGGGCTTCGTTAATGGTTTGGAGAGGCATCTCCCATTGAGTGGTCCTGGATCCAAACCTAAATGACGTTCGATACAAAGACTGTTCGTCTAACCACATGTCCTTCCATTTCTCAGACGTCATAACCTAATTTTCCAGCAAAACAATGATCGACATCATGTTGCCAGAGCATGTGATTTTCTCACGGCAAACAACGTCCAGCCTCTGGAATGACCTCCATAAAACTCCAACATGTCTCCCATTGAGCATATGTAGGATGAGCTGACAGGCGTATTAGGAAACGTCTTATCAAAAGACATCAAAAGTTAAGTAAATAACGATGTCATTTCGGAATATCTGGTTTCGTGATTATTTGTTTATGGTTTAAGTTGTCAAAACAGACATGGTTACTAGTACACAACGACGGATGTCTAACTGGACAACACCGACAGAAAAATAGCAGAGAACGAAAGAGTGAGTTAGTGTCATTTCTGTTAACGTTTGGATGTTTCAACTCAAGAGTACGTTTTCGTGTTATGAAATATACAATATGTATGCTGTGATATGACTGCAGTATGTAAATACTGACACTTGTGATGCTCCTCTTCCGGGTGAACCAATGGGACCGTAAGACATGATAGGTATGTTGTATTGCTTTATATACTCCTCAAGTTTGGTCTGAGGGAAGTAGGCGTGGCACTCTACCTGTATAAATATAGATTTGATACGTTATCTCAGTGTGAAGGACTCTGGTACATGGTTGAGTACCAAGATAGAATTAATTATTCACTATCACTGAAGATATTTCACCTTCTTGAGTCTCAAATTTCGTGGTTTGCTTCTTCTTAGGCACTTCATTACGTGGATAATTAGTATTCACGACATCTACCTTTACTAAACAAATCAAACCGGTTTTAATGATCATTTCATAGACATATCAATCTGTGGAATAAAAGTAATCACTAATCGACGTGAAAAAGCACGAAACGATTTGATTTACAAAAAAAAATCGATTAAGGAACTTGTTTCCAAAGAAGCATATCCTGATCCTAATACGATAGATTTATTTCAGTTCAAAAATGACATAATTGTAAACATAATTATTTTCTTTTTTGTCATTTACTTCCATTTGACAAGGCCTTGCAAAAGACAACTTTAAACATAGCAACAGAATGACAACATTCATTGGCTATAAGTGAAAGATGAATTCTATGAAATTTCGGACGAACAAATATATTTTGCATGTTTCTGACCTGATTCGTTACCGGTATTATCCTTGCAATCTTACGAACCCTCTCCAACTGTGCCGCGTTGAAATTTGATATACCAATACCATACCTCTTGCTTTTCTTTATCAACAAGTTTCTCCATTTCCTAAATAAACAATGGGTTTGTATTTACTCTGTAAATTAAGTTAATATACAAAACTATTCGTACCACACTACCAACATACGGAAATCAGATCCGAACCTTAATTTCATAAAATAGCATCCGATACTAAGGAGAAAATGAAACCAAACTCAAAAAAAATCACCACTTGATATTCATTATAATATAAGAGTATTATAAATTTGGAAGATAACCATGTGATATAGATTTGAAGCATAAAACCATGCAGATATGTATAGATGTCATTTATGATCATTTAAAGGAGATGACGGAGATAACATATACATGTACTGCTCGAACCACTACCCTGTTTCTGATGACCATGAGTATACAATTCACTAGACAGACGTACTTTCCAAACGCCTTCGATGTCCATGTTATCTTCAGCATGGAGTCCGTTCCCTTTAATGGGGAAAACGTTGTTTGGGTCCCCGGGTTTCTAAATTGATACAAAGAGCACATTACAATAAGTGGTTAGGATGCAATCATAATAAATGTTTACATGAAGGCACAGAAAAAACGTAATAACCGTACTTTTGTTTTTGTGGGTTTTGTCATCCAGCCACCATATTCAAAACCATATTTATTCCAACATTTTAATTCAGTGGAAGTTACAAAAAAAAAAAAAGAAACAATGTATTTCGTACTCACACGAAACGTTACAGGAGCATGAACTAGGTACAGATCAACAAAATCCAGTCGAAGTTTTCTCAAACTCTCGGAAATCGAGAATTCAACGCCGGCAGGTCTGGTGTAGATATTGGCAAGCTATGTACAAAGACAATAACAGGTTGATGTTCAACATCACTGGAATTCGACAAATCCGAAATAAAACAATCTTGAATACTGTATCATATGAGCAAGTCAAGCTGAGCTGATGCCATCATAGGTGCTAATGTTGGTGTTATTAGATGTGGTATTACAGAGAGGGGATAAGATATCAGGAGAAGGTTTCATTGGAAGCACCGCCTTAAAACAGAAAGAATACTACGACAAAAGAACAAAATGTCGATCTAAACTAAGAATCTATGAAGTGAGGAAAAACAATTAAAAACGGAAAATGTACAGAATGTTCTTTAAAAAGGACAGTGGCAATCGGGAGTTCCTGTTTCACCCACCATGTAAATACGAATATGGTATCTTTTTCGTCATTGAGAACAACAATATAGTCACTAGATACAGTCTTTCACTGCTATTGTTATCCGATGTGACGTGTATACTGAAAGGAATCAAGGAATCGTTTCATTATTCTACGATTATTCATGGCTCATCTAGTACATGTATTCACAAACTTGAGATTAACACCCATGGTAAATTACCTTAGTACAAATAAACATACCTTCCCTCTTTACTTTTCCAGGCTGTATGTATTCTTCCAGGACTTCACCAATTGCGTCTTCGTTCAGATGGTTATATGCCGTGTCATTGAGACGATACCCAGCTTCCAGAGCGGTCCTAACGGCAGTCTTCACTTCTCCTGGCTTGATCTGAAACAGATATTACATTTGCTTTCATTCTACAGACAACCTATACCATAATCAATTCCGTCGAAGTAGCATTGTCCAGTTACATTCAAGGTTCAGCCTAACGCATACAGTAGTTTTGTTACAATATTTCTTAACCTGTGAGATCTTGTAAGCTCTGATTCATGAAGATGAAACAACAGAACACAGTCGAATCAACACATCTGTGAAGCGAATACAACTGGTTGAATACTTCTGGGCAAGAATAAAATGTTCTCCATTTCCAAACACAACGGAAGAATCACACAGTTTACTCAATTTTTTATCAGTAGCAAAAATGTTCTCCATCTCCAAACACAATGGAAAAATCACAGTTTACTCAATTTTTTATCAGTAGCAAAAATGACGAATCTGCGTCCATTAGTGTTGTTATCATCACAAAGTAGAAATCTCTCTCCTGCTAGCGTATTCACCAACATCATCATCAAAGTCTCTATCACGGAGTTTATCTAATGCCTTGTCAAAGCTAGTTGGAATAGCACAAACTTTGCTTTACTTCATCACGAAACATATCCGCGGCTAGTTTGATAGAATCTCCGGGATAATTGTGATTATGTCCGACAGGAATGTTATGTTAACAGGAATGTTGTTGAGTGTTGTAATTGTGACTGGGCACGATCTTTGTACGCATCTTTATTAAATTCTGTCATTACGTCTGGTCCTGACGGAAAACTTGAAGCCTACATGATGAAGATAATATCCACCTCCTCCATTTTCTGCGAAAATAACGTGAACTTTTGCATTTGCCATCAATGAATCAGAATACTTTAGTTTAAAATTTAACGCAAGACATTTGATATATTTTTGTAATTACAATCCATCCAAACCAACAAGTAAAGGTAACACTCAAACAAGCTCTGATAATGTCTTCATTGCATTCATGTTGTAATTAATAGGAAATTATAACAACACTTCTATATCAGGAAAGCATGTACACTTTAACCATTATTTCACAAATAGGCTATCACGTGATAAAACAACATTGAAAACAATTAATGTAATATCTATTTATATTTCATTTGCTATAAATAAACTTTGTAAGCAATATGATGATGAACAGATGATACATCAACATCTAATTGGAAATTATGGATTTTAGAATTACCTCTATGCACGGAATAGATTGTATTTTTGTTTCCTTTCTAAATTCGTCATTTCGTGTAATAAATAGAGGATCTTACATGAGTGTCAATGTATTATGGACTTTATTAAACGAGTTCAATAATTTGATATGCCACGAGCCGATAGGCGAGTGGCTTATCAATTTATTGAACGAGTTTAATAAAGTCCATAATACATTGACACGAGTGTAAGATTCTATTTATCACATAACCAATTAAAATTGAAAA
The DNA here is from genome assembly GCF_031769215.1 of Ylistrum balloti. Taxonomy (NCBI): domain Eukaryota; kingdom Metazoa; phylum Mollusca; class Bivalvia; order Pectinida; family Pectinidae; genus Ylistrum; species Ylistrum balloti. Next base: position 369,385 of record NW_026782223.1, on the reverse strand, counting down.
ATCGCCAGAAAAGTACGGTTTACTTCCACTATGCAATCAGCTGTTGCTATATAGGTCAAAACCAACGCATAATAATCATAGTTTTATCCATCCGTGTTGCAAATAGTTCCATTTTTCAATGATTGAATAAGAGATTGTTGTGTTCCAAAATAATATCGACAAAGTAAAGCATTTGAATTAATGTTAAATGCCAAAATAACTTTTAAAAATCACACAAAAAATCTTCTGGAAATTCACTTGATATTGGTAACATGACGTCACTCGCTTCGTCATCACGGGTCATCAGGTTCGGCCTAACTGCTCCAGTTACTGCGAGTCACTGTCACTTTCAATGATAGCTTTTCATTTATTTCTGGTAACTCAAAAAAATTATACAATAGTTTCATGTCATACAAAGTTTTGCTCAACGTATTCTTGTTTGGTTGATCCTGTATAAACTTCCTACCTCATCTTCTCTGATTGAAACGAAACGACTTGGTTCAGGGGCAACAGGACCGCCATCCGGAGCGGTCGTCTGCTGTTGGGAGGGATCTACCGCCTTTTCAATACGATCGCGCTCAAGCTCAATTTGAAAGTCAATCCCACACAATTCAACATTATAAAATACAGCAAAGCCCGTGGGATTATCTCCTTCACCACACCAGTCCCCTGCTTATCAATAAAAGCTGTGTCGCCAATGTTGATCTGGTCAGCCATATTTTACTACAGTTTGTTGTCGTAGTAAATAAAAGTAGTACGCGCGCGAGCGTATGAATACGTTCACGCGGTTTTGACCAATCAGCAGACCCCAAATCTTTATTACACATGTGTATTACCAGTATTATGACATGGGCGTATGACATGGGAAAACGGGTCGGTTATGTGATAAAAAAGATTCAAACGATAGTGATTAAAGTACTTGGTAATGCATTGTAATATTTGACACTCTTGAGATAAAGATTTCTTAATATATATATGTAGATTTAATAAGTTGCTAAGATGTTTCAAAGTAAACGCTTATTGAAAATGGAAAATATTCCCTTCGTTTTAATGGAACTTGAACATTTTTGCAATAATAATCTGGGATGAATTTGTTTCTAAGATGTATTATTTGTACATTATTACAGTTATACAGATAATAGTATTCATTACCAATGTCTTTATCACAAAAATGCACACTCTATCATCTTGACGTGGAATGCTCCTTCAGCGTTCTGTTTCAATCGTAAATTTCATATTTGAAGTTCGAAATTTACTGAAAATTGTTCGATTTTTCTCATTAAGTTCAATTAAATACTTCTCAAAGATGAATTCACATTTGAATATCTTGTAAAATTGTCCACGAGATCCATTTTCTATATCATTTTACCACTTCTGTATGTATTGATCTTGTTATCGTTTTCTAATGATAGATTTTAACCATGTTTTATCCGTAGAACAAATTTCTTGGAAATTCCATGTAAAGCTCAAACCTGTGCTATTAAAGATAGATTTCACATAATTAATCCATTTAAATTGTCCCATTTCCCTTTCCTCTATAGTGATATATCATAGTATAGTAAAGTATACATCTTACTAGATAACTTGTTCCCATCAATAGCAAACTTGTACCTAAGCATAATATTTATAATTTTAACTTCAATCTATTAATAAGAAATCTCCAAATCTCACCATAAACTATAAAAGTTGGTGTTCTACTTATTTTGATAATTCGCCTTAAAACAATTCAGATGTATTTTCTCAGTAATAGCTAAGTTTTGAAATCCCCATACTTCCACAGAGTATTGCAATATTGGGGTAACTAATGTATCAAACAGCTTTAACTGTAAGTCAACTGGGAGAGATTTACAATGTATTTCTAATTTGCCGATCAAGAGCAAAAAGTGCTTTTTGAGCCTGTTCTCTTATTTTTTTTTTATTGTGAGGGGGTTATTAAAGTTACCATAATAGTTCATTATTAATCCAAGATAAGAGTAGGGGTCACTTATTTCCAACACAGTGTCGTTAAAAGAAACTTTTGTTTTTTGCAAGTTAACCTCAAGCTTCCATGATTTTCAGTACTCTTAAAAAATATTCAAAGCAGACTGTAGGCCATTGCTGGTCTCTGACAACATTACTGTATCGTCTGTATAAAGTAAAATGCATAGTTTAAGGTGAATGTGAATGTTAGTCTCGCACAAATTCCACCAAGGCACTTTACTTCCTTTTGGTCAACGATATCCTCTAAATCATTAAGAAAGATTTCAAGCAAGAAATGGTAACGTATTTTCCCTTTGTTTTACTCCGACATTACACACAGAAAGATGAGACATTTCTTGGCCATTTACGACACAAGATTCTGACTTTGAATACAAATAACATCATTTTTCCTGAGATAATATTTTAAACAACTTTCTCCATAATCCACATCTCCAAACTGTATCGAAAACTTTTCAAAAATCGACGAATGTGCAGAATAAGATTTTACGAATAGCAAAGTATACAGATACAAGAGAATAGGGTAGAAATTTGTTGTAGAGGAACTTTTCATGTAACCTGCTTGAACATCGGATATAATTTGTATTTCTTCAGATAAAGCTGCAAGTTGTTTGTTTCAGATAGAGATAAAAACCTTTCCAAGACAAGACATAAGAGTTATCGCCCTTCAATTATCAGGGTATTTCGCGCTACTTTTGTTTTCATAGATAGGTTTAATTACACTAATCTCCATTGTTCTGGAACAATTCCTGTACCTTATACAACAGTAAATAATTTGTCATATTAGTAGTTAAAATAAACAACGTACTTATAAGGTATTCATTTATAACTTTATCATAAACTCCATCTTTAGATGATTAATGGCATTTACAACATCATTTTCTGTTATCTTCTATTCTGACTCTACATTTATATAAGTATCCGTCAGGAAGTGTAAGTACGTCAAACTGGTCAATTTTACACTCAACAAGAAAAAAAACCAGTAAATCATGTGAGAGTATTAGTTCTTCAGATTCAGGTAAGATGAGCTCAGTCTTTAAGTCACACACAACCAGGTAAGATGAGCTTAGACTATAAGTCACACACATCCAGGTAAGTAGCTTTAAGTACTTTAAGTCACACACAACCAGGTAAGATGAGCTTAGACTATAAGTCAAACACATCCAGGTAAGTAGCTTTAAGTACTTTAAGTCACACCCACCCAGGTAAGATGAGCTTACATTTTAAGTCACACACATCCAGGTAAGATGAACTTATACTATAAGTCAAACACATCCAGGTAAGTAGCTTTAAGTACTTTAAGTCATACACATCCAGTTAAGATGAGCTTAGACTTTAAGTCACACACATTCAGGTAAGATGAGCTTAGACTTTAAGTCAAACACATCCAGATAAGTAGCTTTAAGTACTTTCAGTCACAATCATCCAGTTAAGATGAACTTAGACTTTAAGTCACACACATTCAGGTAAGATGAGCTTAGACTTTAAGTCACACACATCCAGGTAAGTAGCTGTAAGTACTTTAAATCACACACATCCAGGGAAGTAGCTTTAAGTACTTTAAATCACACACATCCAGGTAAGTAGCTTTAAGTACTTTAAATCACACACATCCAGGTAAGTAGCTTTAAGTACTTTAAATCACACACACCCAGGGAAGTAGCTTTAAGTACTTTAAATCACACACATCCAGGTAAGTAGCTGTAAGTACTTTAAATCACACACATCCAGGTGAGTAGCTGTAAGTACTTTAAATCACACACATCCAGGGAAGTAGCTTTAAGTACTTTAAATCACACACATCCAGGTGAGTAGCTTTAAGTACTTTAAATCACACACATCCAGGTAAGTAGCTTTAAGTACTTTAAATCACACACATCCAGGTGAGTAGCTGAAGTTCTTGGGTAATACCTCCTGTGATGTTCTCCCTACTGACCATTTTGCTACATTCCCGAATTGTCGGAGAGGTTGTCATGTTTCGTCACCGACAAGGACGAGAGACTCCTTTAATGACGATACTTTTAATATCCCCGCATACTGGGTACTTTTATAATGGGAGATATAAATATGATGCGACGCCGAGTTTTGAAGGATAATTCTTGTGATACATTAACTAAGTACTAGCGGTAGGTAAATGTTTGCTTTTTTGCTTCATTATTAAGTATTTTTTATCATTATTAGCTCAGGCATGCAATGAGATGTATATCACTCTGATGTATGTACAGGAAGACTATCTATTCTGTAACATACATCTCCCAGCCCGACACGGAGTGACGACACATCAGTAATAGACATCTCCCATTTAGCCCGACAAGGAGTGCCGACACTCCCGTAATAGACATCTCTAAATTCTCCCGACACGGAGTGGCGACACTTCCGTGATAGACATCTCTCAATTAGCCCGACACGGAGTGCCGACACTTCCGTAATAGACATCTCCCATTTAGCCCGACAAGGAGTGCCGACACTTCCGTAATAGACGTCTCCCATTTAGCCCGACACGGAGTGCCGACACTCCCGTAATAGACATCTCTCAATTAGCCCGACACGGAGTGCCGACACTCCCGTAATAGACATTTCTCAATTAGCCCGACACGGAGTGCCAACAATTCCGTAATAGACATCTCCCATTTAGCCCGACACGGAGTGCCGAAACTTCCGTAATAGACATACCCATTTAGCCCGACAGGGAGTGCTGACACTCCCGTAATAGACATCTCTCAATTAGCCCGACAAGGAGTGCCAAAACAGACTTAAAATAAAAAGCCAAAGGGACTTTCCACAAAGACCGAATCTGTTTTAGTGTGTAGTCATATGTATGGTTCAATTAATATACTGTGGACGAGTTTAAAATAACAGTCAAGAAAACGGCGTGGTACCTACCGGCATTTTAATAGAACTTAAAGATTATAGATAATTTGCTGAAAGAAAGTCTGAAAATATGCACTATGGTAGGTTGATAAACAACAAAACCACAATGGTCGTTCCTGGAATTTATTCGGAATTTTTGCTATCCGTATCCGATACTACAAAGTACCTTTAAACAGTTTTAGGATTTATTCTATTTCTTCTGGTTTTTAAGTAGTAGATCGGACAGAGACTCTTTATTTTTGTCGGATCTGATCTTAATTTGTTTGTTTTTGCCACATGCGTGTCTGGTACTTCTTCAGATTCATCTCCTGACGACAAGTACATAGCCACTTCGGCTCTTTTCCTTGTCGTTTGCCCTTCCGGTCTCGGGCCAGCATCAGCAGCAAGAGAAGGGGCTCCGCTCCGAAAGTTTTTGGGGCGACTTGTCAGAGTTTTGGAATTTGTTTCAACTCCAGCTCACAAATTCGCCGTACCTTCAACCTATTCCAGACATAAATAAGACTTTGTAGGTATTGAGGAAGTGGACGGAAATATATTTCTCAATCAGAAATTATTGCATAGGATGGATCATTATTACATTATCAATCATATTTGAAATTATCAAAAATCATTATATAGATAGACTTATGATGGTGTGTACTAAAGTTCAGATTTTACTGTCAGATTTGACCCAATCTGTTGACCGGAATTTTGTAACCAAACAGTTAAAATTATATATCGCAGCTCAAACGGTTAACTTATCTCCTCATCTTCTATCAAGCCGAACATTTCAAACGAATAATTCCAACGGATGCTCAACTTACAAAACACATATCTTGTATATATCATACTTCCTGCCAAGTTCCAAGCCCAAATAAAGGCATCTTGAGACCGTTATTAAGAGTGATGCGCAGGGTTGAAATCGACATTTTGATCAGTTGTTTTACGCTCCCCTGGTTGTAAAGGTGTTTCTATCACATACACAAATGAAGGTTACACGGGTATGTCAGTTACTGCATCGTGACACATTTACCGTGAAAGGTAAAGGTTACAAATACGTCATAGTTTAATCTGAAGGATTCCGACTACCTGTCTGCAATTTTATAACTGTCTTGTTCCAGGGAAGGGAGGAATCAATAGTATCAATTTATTTCCATGAGTCCTCCATGGAACTTTAAGTTGGAATAACATACTTGAATATCCTAAACTTGTTTCTCGGAAAAATACAATTGCGGAGATAAGGAAAATGTAACACAGTGGCTTTATGTTAATCTGTCCCAAGTTGCAATCAAGATATCGAGATGTTTTTCCAGCGACAGCGTGTCAATGTAATAAATGGCTGCTTCAAGTCGTATTGAAGGGTGATTCGTATGGAAAAGGCACTTAATCTCTCTTTTTAGGCTAAACGTACTCAGTACGTACAGCCTATTACGACGGCCTTTCAGACAAAATTTACCGATCCTGGCCTTCTCATTGGCTGAAATATCGAAAAGAGTTAGAGCCCTCTAGCGGCAATTTTCTGCCTAAATAATGCCGCGATGTTTTAAATCGCTATTTTAAAAGCATCCACAATAAGTTTTTTGAATAGCAATACGATTACTTTATATTTCAAAAAAGAAGCACAGTGAGGTTGAACTATTGATAAATTTTGAACAATATATTTTACGGAATTTGCTCACGGACATCCCCGACCTGTGCTGTTGAAGAAGATCGATTCTTATCGCCTGCTGTGAATATTCCTTGAAAACAACCATATTAACCGTAAGCAGAGATACGTCTCTGCTGTAAGTAAGCAAAAAAATGGTTTCTTTTATCTTCAAAGTCTATTGTAACTGCGTGACTTGATTTACAGTGTATTTAGTGTATGGCGGCTCATGAATCCTTCTCGACATGACGTAAGCGTACAGAACACTGTACGTGCGAGTTGGCGCCATGATAAGAAGCTAGTCTGGGGGCTTGGTTTGAATTATCAACTAACACCACTTATAAACAAACAAAACTTACAAACAGAACATCAATTTTGCTTTAATCCTTGTCGTTGTGGCAAGATCGTCTTAATATATCACATCATTTTACCTCATTAGACGTCACAAAATTGGACTGTTCGTCCAACGCGCATACCCGCCGATATGACACTTTTTCAGGTTTTTCACACCCACCGCCATGACACTTTTTCAAGTTTTTGTAGATAAAAAGTTTGCGCTTCGTAGGCAAGGTACAATTGGTGCTCATGATTTATGAATAATATATTTTTAATACTGTACTGATCATGATGTTGACTTTGTTATAACATATATTTTTTGTCTTTTAGTTTTATTTGATGAAGGTTGATTGTGCTGATTTCTCTAGGTTTGTTAATGTGTATCAAAGTTCCTTGAAATGAAAATATTCCTTCAAACAAAACGCGTATTAAAAAATTCATGTCTATGATTATCAATTACCTGGAACGAAATATTTCCATAACATATTTATTCATTTTGCGTGTCATGGTGACATTATCTAATGCATTTGAGATTAGAAATATTAGTAGCTATAGTGAAAATATTGTAAATTTTGTATATATACGGAAGTGTAGTTTAATCTCAAAGAACTATGTCTTTATAGATATAATCACTGGAATAAAAATCTAACCATGATACTTCAAGGAAGAGAGGCATGTAAATACATTTAATGTAATTATTTACACTTTTATCAATCTGAAATGCTGTGTACACCTTATCTACTTTCCTCAACTACAAATATAATTACAATAAGTAAGGGTTATTACTTTGCAATACATTCAAAATAAAGAAGTAGGTATAAAGCCCTTTCGATTTGTTTAAATCCTCATATTGATAGGATAGTAATTGCAACATCTTGGGTATTTCAAAGGTTTTATTTAGTCAACTTCATCATAGAGCTATTTATCATTTGGCTTGTTGGCGATAAATATGGTTGTGTTTATTTTGTTATTTTTTTTTAACTTATTTTGATTTATTCACATTATTGTCGTCAAATTTGAAATAAGAATTAAAGAAGATATAAAATCGCTTAAAATTAAGGAAAATAGCCTCTGGTTCTCTCATTTTAGTAATTTTTGCATTCCAAAGTGTAGGAGTTTGGGGAAAGTAATATAGTCTTGCTGTTATTTGTGAACATTTTTTTCAATACGTTTAGCCTCTCAGTACTTTCAGTACTTTGATTTAATATCATACTGGAACTTAGCATGACTTCCTGACGGTCATATCAATGTCCTCCCAGTAGATTTGTAACAATATATACAATGATTTTTAATGATGTTGTTGTCGAAAAGAAAGTCCCATACATGTATTTAAGTGACTACCTATAGCAATACACAAAGAAACATTCAGGTCGACAAGAGAGACAACTTGGTCCATAGATTGTGTAAGGAAAACAGGACCTGAAAGGGTTACTTCCCTTCGATCAGACAGGCAGTCAAATCGTGTATATCTATATTATATAATTCAAAAAAGATAAAAGCTTTGTGTATCGTATATATAGAAAATCAAAACATTAACATGGCAAATAAAATCGTTTGTAATCGCCGCTAACGTTTTCCGGCCTTGTGGCCATCTTCAGGCGTTTCCACAAGCCGGAAAACGTTAACGATTCCATACGATTTTATTTGCCATGTTAATGTTTTGATTTTCTGTATATATATATGTAGAAAATCAAAACAAAATATATGTGTGTGTGTGTGTGTGTGTGTGTGTGTGTGTGTGTGTGTGTGTGTGTGTGTGTGTGTGTGTGTGTGTGTGTGTGTGTGTGTGTGTGTGTGTGTGTGTGTGTGTGTGTGTGTGTGTGTGTGTGTGTGTGTGTGTGTGTGTGTGTGTGTGTGTGTGTGTGTGTGTGTGTGTGTGTGTGTGTGTGAGTGTGTGTGTGTGTGTGTGTGTGTGTGTGTGTGTGTGTGTGTGTGTGTGTGTGTGTGTGTGTGTGTGTGTGTGTGTGTGTGTGTGTGTGTGTGTGTGTGTGTGTGTGTGTGTGTGTGTGTGTGTGTGTGTGTGTGTGTGTGTGTGTGTGTGTGTGTGTGTGTGTGTGTGTGTGTGTGTGTGTGTGTGAGTGTGTGCGTGAGTGCGTGTGTGTGAGGGTGTGCGTGCGTGCGTGCGTGCGTGTGTATGTTGCAAGCCTGATTGGATACTAGCATTATTCGACCATACAAACACTCTCAAACTGTCTCGCGTTGAAAGTTTTTCCACTATAAATCTATATACCATTTACTCTAAATCACTATATAGAAAGAAAACAACCAGGAACGCAGTTAAATGTTGACAAATGGTTGACTAGAGAAAACCTCCAATTTATATGTAGATGTTACACAACGAGTTGTGGTGAATGGTGTTTCTTTCACCCGACTTTTTTTTCAGTTAAAAACATATGTATATGCATAACCGACAATTTCAGGAATACATGGAGATGGTTTTACTCCCTACAAATCGTTATTATACATAATTTGGTTTGTTATCTACACAGAAAAAAACAGAACAGAAATCTAAATAGAAATGATATTATCAAAAAACAAAACAAAAAACACAACAAACAACAACAACAGAAATCGCGAGGTACAAATTGTACTTATCACTCATTCTAATTCCTGGGAGTGCGTGAAACGCCCTTTCTGTCAAGGTCATCCTGCCAGCCGATCAAAACATGCTTAAATGCTATTTCACATGTTGTGTAACATGTATGTTTATACTGTAATATTCGGAAAGATTAACTGATGCCGTTTTGATCGTTCATCTAATTTTTCAACAGTAAATAAAAATACTAAGGGGGACGAAAAAAGCAATGTGTTATACATGTAGGGCTTATTTCAGCTTTCGTTCCTGATGAAACAGAAATTACAATGATACATTGCAGTAATTAAATGGATTAATACAACACATGGTACTAAAGGTAAGCGGAAGTTCGTGTTGTAGTGTTAACAGTACTTGCGAGATCAGAAGGATCTTTCCATAGCTCAACTTTACGTTAGAAAATTACGTCTCCTTCAGATGTTCCTTTCAGTGTTTGCCAGAAAAAAAATCGCAGATGGAAAAATTGTCACGTAATCTCTTTATGTGTCGCAATATGAGAGCGTGATCATCTGAAGGGCATTTTAGACCTAGAATTTCTGTCTCTAAAATGACAACGCCAATACTCATTTATATTATTGTGTTTTTATGTATATAAAACACAAGCATATCGACTTGTTTTGCTATGAGATGGACCCAAGTTTTCTGGGTACGTTGCAGGAATAATTGTATAATTACCACATCTAAGATGGCCCCATCCGTTCTATCACTAAAATGACCATGATCACTATGTAAATATTATAAACAGCATAATACATGCAAACGTGAATACTTACAATAATTTATTATTTAAGAGACAGACATTATTCATCTAGGGCTCTGTATGGCAGCCTCAGGTATCATTACAGGAGAATAGTCACAGTACCTACACATGGACTACAGGAGGATAGTCACAGTACCTACACATGGACTACAGGAGGATAGTCACAGTACCTACACACTGCCTACAGGAGAATACTCACAGTACCTACACACTGACTACAGAGGGATAGTCACAGTACCTACACATGGACTACAGGAGGATAGTCACAGTACCTACACACTGACTACAGGAGGTTAGTCACAGTACCTACACACCTACTACAGAGGGATAGTCAGAGTACCTACACCCTGACCACAGGAGGATAGTCACAGTACCTACACACTGACTACTGGAGGATAGTCACAGTACCTACACCCTGACTACAGGAGGATAGTCTCAGTACCTACACACTGACTACAGGAGAATAGTCACAGTACCTATACACTTACTATAGGAGGATAGTCACAGTACCTACAAACCGACTACAGAGGGATAGTCAGAGTACCTACACCCTGACTACTGGAGGATAGTCACACTACGTACACCCTGACTACTGGAGGATAGTCACAGTACCTACACACTTACTATAGGAGGATAGTCACATTACCTACAAACCGACTACAGAGGGATAGTCAGAGTACCTACACCCTGACTACAGGAGGATAGTCACACTACGTACACCCTGACTACAGGAGTATAGTCACAGTACCTACACCCTGACTACAGAAGGATAGTCACAGTACCTACACCCTGACCACAGCAGGATAGTCACAGTACCTACACACTTACTACCTAAGGATAGTCACAGTACCTACACCCTGACTAAAGGAGGATAGTCACAGTACCTACACCCTCACCACAGAAGGATAGTCACAGTACCCACACCCCCCTTACCACGGCAGGTTAGTCACAGCACCTACACACTGACTACAGGAGGTAGTCACAGTACCTACACCCTGACTACAGAAGGATAGCCACAGTACCTCCACACTGCATACAGGAGAATAGTCACAGTACCTACACACTAAATACAGGAGGATAGTTACAGTACCTACACACCGACTACCGCAGGATAGTCACAGTACCTACACCCTGACCACAGCAGGTTAGTCACAGTACCTACACACTGACTACAGGAGGTTAGTCACACTACGTACACCCTGACTACAGGAGGATAGTCACAGTACCTACACACTTACTATAGGAGGATAGTCACAGTACCTACAAACCGACTACAGAGGGATAGTCAGAGTACCTACACACCGACTACAGAGGGATAGTTACAGTACCTACACAATGACTACAGGAGGATAGTCACAGTACCTACACACTGAATACAGGAGGATAGTTACAGTACCTACACACCTACTACAGCAGGATAGTCACATTACCTACACACTAACTACCGGAGGATAGTCACAGTACCTACACCCTCACTACAGGAGGATAGTTACAGTGCCTACACCCTGACCACAGCAGGTTAGTCACAGTACCTACACCCTGACTACTGGAGGATAGTCACAGTACCTACACACTTACTATAGGAGGATAGTCACAGCACCTACACACTAACTACCGGAGGATAGTCACAGTACCTACACCCTCACTACAGGAGGATAGTTACAGTGCCTACACCCTGACTACTGGAGGATAGTCACAGTACCTACACACGGCCTACATGAGGATAGTCACAGTACCTACACACTTACTACAGGAGGATAGTCACAGCACCTACACCCTGACTACAGGAGGATAGTCACAGTACCTACACACTACCTACAGGAGGATAGTCACAATACCTACAAACTGACTACAGGAGGATAGTCTCATTACCTACAAACTGACTACAGGAGGACAGTCACCGTACCTACACACTGCCTACAGGAGAATAGTCACAGTACCTACACCCTGACTACAGGAGGTTAGTCACTGTACCTACACATTGACTACAGGATGATAGTCACTGTACCTACACATTGACTACAGGAGGTTAGTCACAGTACCTATACCCTGACTACAGGAGGTTAGTCACAGTACTTACACACTGACTACAGGAGAATAGTTACAGTACCTACACACTGACTACAGGAGGTTAGTCACAGTACCTACACACTGACTACAGCAGGTTAGTCACAGCACCTACACACTGACTACAGCAGGTTAGTCACGGTATATATCAACTGACTACAGGAGGATAGCCACAGTACCTACACACTGCCTACAGGAGAAAAGTCACAGTACCTACACACTGCCTACAGGAGGATAGTCTCAGTACCTACACACTGACTTCAGGAGGATAGTCACGGTACCTACACACTGACTACAGGAGGATAGTCAAAGTACCTACACACTGACTACAGGAGGATAGTCACGGTACCTACACACTGCCTACAGGAGAATAGTCACAGTACCTACACACTGACTACAGGAGGATAGTCACAGTACCTATACCCTGACTACAGGAGGTTAGTCACAGTACCTACACCCTGACTACAGGAGGTTAGTCACAGTACCTACACACTGACTATCGGAGGATAGTCACAGTACCTACACCCTCACTACAGGAGGATAACCACAGTACCTACACACTGACTACAGGAGGAGAGTCTCAATACCTACACACTGACTTCAGGAGGAAAGTCACAGTACCTACACACTGACTACAGGATGATAGTTACAGTACCTACAACCTGCCTACCGGAGGATAGTTACAGTACCTACAAACTGCCTACAGGAGGATAGTCTCAGTACCTACACACTGACTTCAGGAGGATAGTCACGGTACCTACACACTGACTACAGGAGGATAGTCAAAGTACCTACACACTGACTACACGAGGATAGTTACAGTACCTACAAACTGCCTACAGGAGGATAGTCTCAGTACCTACACACTGACCTCAGGAGGATAGTCACGGTACCTACACACTGACTACAGGAGGATAGTCAAAGTACCTACACACTGACTACAGGAGGATAGTTACAGTACCTACAAACTGCCTACAGCAGGATAGTCACAGTACCTACACACTGACTATAGGACGTTAGTCACAGTACCTATACCCTGACTACAGGTGGTTAGTCACAGTACCTACACACTGCCTACAGGAGAATAATCACAGTACCTACACACTGAATACAGGAGGCTACTTATAGTACCTACACACCGACTACAGCAGGATAGTCACATTACCTACACACTGACTACAGGAGGTCAGTCACAGTACCTAAAAACTGACTACAGGAGAATAGCGACAGTATCTACACACTGACTACAGGAGGATAGTCTCAGTACCTACACACTGACTACAGGAGAATAGTCACAGTACCTACACACTGACTACAGGAGGATAGTCACAGTACCTACACACTGCCTACAGGAGAATAGTCACAGTACCTACACACTGACTACAGGAGGATAGTCAAGGAGGATAGTCACAGTACCTACACACTGACTACAGGAGAATAGTCACAGTACCTACACACTGAATACAGGAGGATAGTCACAGTACCTACACCTTCACTACAGGAAGATAATCACAGTACCTACACCCTGACCACAGCAGGTTAGTCACAGCACCTACACACTGACTACAGGAGGTTAGTCACGGTATATACAAACTGACTACAGGAGGATAGCCACAGTACCTACACACTGACTTCAGGAGGATAGTCACGGTACCTACACATTGACTACAGGAGGATAGTCAAAGTACCTACACACTGACTACAGGAGGATAGTTACAGTACCTACAAACTGCCTACAGCAGGATAGTCACAGTACCTACACACTGACTATAGGACTTTAGTCACAGTACCTATACCCTGACTACAGGTGGTTAGTCACAGTACCTACACACTGCCTACAGGAGAATAGTCACAGTACCTACACACTGACTACAGGAGGATAGTCACAGTACCTACACACTGCCTACAGGAGAATAGTCACAGTACCTACACACTGACTACAGGAGGATAGTCACAGTACCTACACACTGCCTACAGGAGAATAGTCACAGTACCTACACACTGACTACAGGAGAATAGTCACAATACCTACACACTGCCTACAGGAGGTTAGTCACAGTACCTACACACTGCCTACAGGAGAATAATCACAGTACCTACACACTGAATACAGGAGGATAGTTATAGTACCTACACACTGACTACAGGAGGATAGTCACATTACCTACACACTGACTACAGGAGGATAACCACAGTACCTACACACTGCCTACAGGAGAACAGTCACAGTACCTACACACTGACTACAGGAGGAGAGTCTCAATACCTACACACTGACTTCAGGAGGAAAGTCACAGTACCTACACACTGAATACAGGAGGATAGTAACAGTGCCTGCACACCGACTACAGCAGGATAGTCACATTACCTACACACTGACTACAGGACGTTAGTCACAGTATCTATACCCTGACTACAGGAGAATAGCCACAGTACCTACACACTGCCTACAGGAGGATAGTTACAGTACCTACAACCTGACCACATCAGGTTAGTCACAGTACCTACACACTGACTACAGGAGGTTAGTCACAGTACCTACAAACTGACTACAGGAGAATAGCCACAGTACCTACACACTGCCTACCGGAGGATAGTTACAGTACCTACAACCTGACCACATCAGGTTAGTCACAGTACCTACACACTGACTACAGGAGGTTAGTCACAGTACCTACAAACTGACTACAGGAGAATAGCCACAGTACCTACACACTGCCTACAGGAGAATAGTCACAGTACCTACAAACTGACTACAGGAGGATAGTCTCAGTAGCTACAAACTGACTACAGGAGGATAGTCACCGTAACTACACACTGCCAACAGGAGAATAGTGACAGTACCTACACACCGACTGCAGCAGGATAGTCACATTACCTACACACTGACTATAGGAGGATAGTCACAGTACCTACACATTGAATACAGGAGGTTAGTCACGGTACCTACACACTGACTTCAGGAGGATAGTCACGGTACTTACACACTGACTACAGGAGGATAGTCACAGTACCTACACACTGACTACAGGAGGATAGTTACAGTACCTACACCCTCACTACAGGAAGATAGTTACAGTACCTACAAACTGCATACAGCAGGATAGTCACATTACCTACACACTGAATATAGGAGGATTGTCACAGTACCTACACCCTCACTACAGGAAGATAGTTACAGTACCTACAAACTGCATACAGCAGGATAGTCACATTACCTACACACTGAATACAGGAGAATTGTCACAGTACCTAAACATCGACAACAGGATGTTAGTCACAGTACATACACACTGACTAGGGGAGATTAGTCACAGTACCTACACACTGACTACAGGAGGATAGTCACAGTACCTACACACTGACTAGGGGAGATTAGTCACGGTATATACAAACTGACTACAGGATGATAGTCACAGTACCTACACACTGACTACAGGAGGTTAGTCACAGTACCTACACACTGACTACAGGAGAATAGTCACAGTACCTATACCCTGACTACAGGAGAATTGTCACAGTACCTATACACTGACTACAGGAGAATAGTCACAGTACCTACACACTGACTACATGAGGATAGTCACAGTACCTACACACTGAATACAGGAGGAGAGTCACAGTACATACAGACTGACTACAGGACGTTAGTCACAGTACCTATACCCTGACTACAGAAGGATAGTCACAGTACCTACACGTTGACTACAGGAGGTTAATCACAGTACCTATACCCTGACTACAGGAGGATAGTCACAGTACCTAATCATTGACAACAGGACGTTAGTCACAGTACATATACACTGACTTCAGGACGATAGTCACAGTACCTACACACTGACTAGGGGAGATTAGTCACAGTACCTACACACTGACTACAGGAGGTTAGTCACGGTATATACAAACTGACTACAGGAGGATAGCCACAGTACCTACACACTGCCTACAGGAGAATAGTCACAGTACCTACACACTGCCTACAGGAGAATAGTCACAGTACCTACACACTGACTTCAGGAGGATAGTCACAGTACCTACACACTGACTACAGGAGGATAGTCTCAGTACCTACACCCTGACTACAGGAGGATAGTCACAGTACCTACACACTGACTATAGGACATTAGTCACAGTACCTACACACTGACTATAGGACGTTAGTCACAGTACCTATACCCTGACTACAGGTGGTTAGTCACAGTACCTACACCCTGACTACAGGAGGTTAGTCACAGTACCTACACACTGACTACAGGAGGATAGTCACAGTACCTACACACTGAATACAGGAGGCTAGTTATAGTACCTACACACCGACTACAGCAGGATAGTCACATTACCTACACACTGACTATCGGAGGATAGTCACAGTACCTACACCCTGACCACAGCAGGTTAGTCACAGCACTTACACACAGACTACAGGAGGTTAGTGACAGTACCTACAAACTGACTACAGGAGAATAGTCTCAGTACCTACACACTGACTACAGGAGGACAGTCACTGACTACAGGAGGATAGTCACTACAGGAGGATAGTCAAAGTACCTACACGCTGACTACAGGAGGATAGTTACAGTACCTACAAACTACCTACAGCAGGATAGTCACAGTACCTACACACTGACTACAGGAGAATAGTCACAGTACCTACACATTGACTTCAGGAGGTTAGTCACATTACCTACACACTGCCTACAGGAGAATAATCACAGTACCTACACACTGAATACAGGAGGCTAGTTATAGTACCTACACACCGACTAGGGAAGATTAGTCACAGTACCTACACCCTGACTACAGGAGGATAGTCACAGTACCTACACATTGACTACAGGAAAATAGTTACAGTACCTACACCCTGACTACAGGAGGATAGTCACAGTACCTACACACTGACTACAGGAGGTTAGTCACAGTACCTACACACTGACTACAGGAGGTTAGTCACAGTACCTATACCCTGACTACAGGAGGATAGCCACAGTACCTACACACTGCCTACAGGAGAATAGTCACAGTACCTACACACTGCCTACAGGAGAATAGTCACAGTACCTACACACTGACTACAGGAGGATAGTCACAGTACCTACACACTGACTACAGGAGGATAGTCTCAGTACCTACACCCTGACTACAGGAGGATAGTCACAGTACCTACACACAGAATACAGGAGGATAGTCACAGTACCTACACACTGACTACAGGAGGATAGTCTCAGTACCTACACCCTGACTACAGGAGGATAGTCACAGTACCTACACACTGACTACAGGAGGATAGTCACAGTACCTACACCCTGACTACAGGAGGATAGTCACAGTACCTACACCCTGACCACAGCAGGTTAGTCACACCACTTACACACAGACGACAGGAGGTTAGTGACAGTACCTACAAACTGACTACAGGAGAATAGCCACAGTATCTACACACTGACTACAGGAGGATAGTCTCAGTACCTACACACTGACTTCAGGAGGATAGTTACAGTACCTACACACTGAATACAGGAGGATAGTCACATTACCTACACACTAACTACCGGAGGATAGTCACAGTACCTACACCCTCACTACAGCAGGTTAGTCACTGTATATATCACCTGCCTACAGGAGAATAGTCACAGTACCTACACACTGACTACAGGAGGATAGTCTCAGTACCTACACATTGAATACAGGAGGATAGTCTCAGTACCTACACATTGAATACAGGAGGATAGTCTCAGTACCTACACATTGAATACAGGAGGATAGTCACAGTACCTACACACTGAATACAGGAGGATAGTCACAGTACCTACACACTGACTACAGTACCAGTACACACACTGACTACAGGAGGATAGTCACAGTACCTACACACTGACTACAGGAGGATAGTCACAGTACCTACACACTGACTACAGGAGGATAGTCACAGTACCTACACACTGACTACAGGAGTTTAGTCACAGTACCTACACACTGACTACAGGAGGATAGTCACAGTACCTACAAACCGACTACAGAAGGATAGTCAGAGTACCTACACCCTGACTACTGGAGGATAGTCACACTAAGTACACCCTGACTACAGGAGGATAGTCACAGTACCTACACCCTGACTACAGGAGGTTAGTCACTGTACCTACACATTGACTACAGGACGTTAATCACAGTACCTATACCCTGACTACAGGAGGTTAGTCACAGTACTTACACATTGACTACAGGAGGTTAGTCACAGTACCTACACACTGACTACAGGAGGTTAGTCACAGTACCTACACCCTGACTACAGTAGGTTAGTCACAGTACCTACACACTGACTACAGGAGGATAGTCACAGTACCTACACACTGACTACAGGAGGATAGTCTCAGTACCTACACACTGACTACACAAGGTTAGTCACAGTACCTACACACTGACTACAGGAGGATAGTCACAGTACCTACACACTGACTACAGGAGGATAGTCACAGTACCTACACACTGACTACAGGAGGATAGTCACAGTACCTACACACTGACTACAGGAGGATAGTCACAGTACCTACACACTGACTACAGGAGGATAGTCACAGTACCTACACACTGACTACAGGAGGATAGTCACAGTACCTACACCCTGACTACAGGAGGATAGTCACAGTACCTACACACTGACTAGGGAAGATTAGTCACAGTACCTACACCCTGACTACAGGAGGATAGTCACAGTACCTACACACTGACTACAGGAGGATAGTCACAGTACCTACACACTGACTACAGGAGGATAGTCACAGTACCTACACCCTGACCACAGCAGGTTAGTCACAGTACCTACACCCTGACTATATTTGGTTAGTCAGAGTACCTACACACTGACTACAGGAGGATTGTGACAGTACCTACACACTTACTACAGGAGGTTAGTCACAGTACATATACACTGATTGCAGGAGGATAGTCACAGTACCTACACACTGACTACAGTAGGAAAGTCACAGTACCTACACCCTGACTACAGGAGGATAGTCACAGTACCTACACACTGACTAGGGGAGATTAGTCACAGTACCTACATCCTCACTACAGGAGGATAGTCACAGTACCTACATCCTCACTACAGGAGGATAGTCTCAGTACCTACATCCTCACTACAGGAGGATAGTCACAGTACCTACATCCTCACTACAGGAGGATAGTCACAGTACCTACATCCTCACTACAGGAGGATAGTCACAGTACCTACATCCTCACTACAGGAGGATAGTCAGAGTACCTACACCCTGACTACAGGACGATAGTCACAGTACCTACACAATGACTACAGGAATTTAGTCAGAGTACCTACACCCTGACCACTGGAGTTTAGTCACAGTACATACACACTGACTACAGAAGGATAGTGACAGTACCTATACCCTGACTACAGAAGGATAGTCACAGTACCTACACCCTGACTATATTTGGTTAGTCAGAGTACCTACACACTGACTACAGGAGGATAGTCACAGTACCTACACCCTGACCACAGCAGGTTAGTCACAGTACCTACACCCTGACTATATTTGGTTAGTCAGAGTACCTACACACTGACTACAGGAGGATTGTGGCAGTACCTACACACTTACTACAGGAGGTTAGTCACAGTACATATACACTGATTGCAGGAGGATAGTCACAGTACCTACACACTGACTACAGTAGGAAAGTCACAGTACCTACACCCTGACTACAGGAGGATAGTCACAGTACCTACACACTGCCTTCACGAGGATTGTGACAGTACCTACACACTTACTACAGGAGGTTAGTCACAGTACATATACACTGATTGCAGGAGGATAGTCACAGTACCTACACACTGACTACAGGAGGACAGTTACAGTACCTACACACTGCCTACAGGAGGATAGTCACAGTACCTACACACTGCCTACATGAGGATAGTCACAGTACATACACACTGACTACAAGAGGTTAGTCACAGTACCTACTCACTGACTACACCAGGTTAGTCATAGTATCTACACACTGACTACAGGAGGATAGTCACAGTACCTACACACTGACTACAGGAGTATAGTCACAGTACCTACACCCTGACCACAGGAGGATAGTCACAGTACCTACACACTTACTATAGGAGGATAGTCACAGTACCTACACACTGACTACAGGAGGACAGTCACAGTACCTACACACTGCCTACTGGAGGATAGTCACAGTACCTACACACTGCCTACATGAGGATAGTCACAGTACATACACACTGACTACACAAGGTTAGTCACAGTACCTACACACTGACTACACGAGGTTAGTCACAGTACCTACTCACTGACTACACCAGGTTAGTCATAGTACCTACACACTGACTCTGTGTATGGCACAAAGTTCGTCTACATTTTTATATTGGCGGTCTTATATGTGAAGTTTTACTGGTTCGCAGGGCTTTCACGGTTACTGTTACCAAAGCGTCCGTCGGCCAATTAAACAATGACCGAAGATCAAAAGAATCAATAAGATAAGAGATAACCCTGTGACGTAAGACAAGATTTAACTGGCCAATAACTCAAGACACTATTTAAAAAGATAATAACGAGATTAAACACTTAAGTATACACGTGACTAATGATACAGTATAGATGTTGCAATGATCTGATAGTGATTTGTAATCTAAGTTCGTAAGAGTTATCTTTCTTTGTCCTTTAGTTTTGTTATTGGCTATACTCATGTATACAACACTTATGTACAGCCTCGTTCTGAAGTAATAACAAGGATTAAAACAAAATTGATGTTCAGTTTGTAAGTTTTATTTGTTTATAAGTGCTGTTAGTTGATAATTCAAACCAAGTCCCCAGACTAGCTTCTTATCAACTCGCACGTACAGTGTTCTGTACGCTTACGTCATGTCGAGAATTCCGTAAAATATATTGTTCAAAATTTATCAATAGTTCAACCACACTGTGCTTCTTTTTTGAAATATATAGTAATCGTATTGTTATTAAAAATAAACTAATTTTGGATGCTTTTAAAATAGCGATTTGAAAGATCGCGGCATTATTTACGCAGAAAATTGCCGCTAGAGGGCTCTAACTCTTTTCGATATTTCAGCCAATGAGAAGGCCAGGATCGGTAAATTTTGTCTGAAAGTCCGTCGCAATAGGCTATACGTACTGAGTACGTTTAGTTCGCCGTTCCTTGTATGTCCTGAAAATACAAGAACAAATTATGGTGTAAGACAGCAGAAAACAAAATGAAATTGGGGTAGTTTGTAAGATAAACTATCGAACCCCCAGGTCAATATTGCCCGGAAAGGTAAAATACCCAAAACAAAGGCAAATAAACATTGTACACCCTCGTAAATGAGATAGAACATATCCGCCCAACCCCTGGAATAAGATTTTTGCTGCATCTGAGGTTACTCTCCCAGAGAAATGAGGAAAATGGGAATAATCAATGAAGCTATGTTTAGATATAGCCATGACAGAGAAAACTGAGAAAGAAAAGTGCAGTGCTTTCCTCTACCTTATAGGTCAAAATGGCCGCGAGATATATAAATATTCTCATCTAAAGAAGATGAAACAAACAAACAAACAAATTCGACGTGTTGACAAACCAGTTCTGGCAAGTTGTATTGTGCTCCGAGGGAAAACATAACGGTATGGCGTCACAGATTTCACACGCGTGCACATGGCAAGACGGAACTACGTATAATTACCAAAAATTGAAAATCTAGGGCTCTGGAAGATGAAATGTTGCGCGATCGAATTGTTTGTGGTGTGTTCTCGGAAAAGTCAAAGAAGAACTGTTGAGAGACCATAAACTTATTCTTCAAAGGGTCATAACTGCTTGCAGGGCCAGCGAGGAATCTCAACAACTGTTGATAAATCTTAACGCGGAAGAAGTCAACGCTGTAAACAAAAATACAGACAAACCAACTAATGGTACAAGGGGAGGTAACAAGACACGCCCAGTCAGGGGATACAACTCCCACAGCAGTAAATAACCTGTAAAAGAATAACTGTTCCAGTGTGGTCGTTGTGGTACCAAACATGCATTTCGAAAATACCCAGCATACGGCAAAAATGTGATTAATGTAAACGGATGAATCACTTCTCTCATCAATGTAAAGCAAAGTGGCACATGCAAATTAGGCATAGTCTCTAGAGGGACTTGATGACCTATTCATTGGTGCAGTAAACAATCCTAAAACAGAGATTGGAACTCATGAAACCTTCGCAAATCTCAGCATCAATGGAGTAAATGTCAAATTTAAATTGGACACAGGTTCTTCAGCCAATATCATATCTGACAATCTGTTTAATCGGCTTAACGTAGAATCAAGCATCAAACTGTCGGACACGACAAAGCGACTATCGAGCTACACCGACAACAAAATACCTATAAAAGGGAAGTGCAAGCTCCGATGCTCAAACGAAAACGTCGATTTCTACGTCGCAAAGGGACTCACTGTTCCATTACTCGGATTCAAATCATGTCAAGACCTTCGTCTAGAGAAGGTCACCATGATGACTGCGAAGGTCACACAGCGTCCAGGCGAAAAAATAGATCCTATCAGTGAACATCCGAAAATATTCAAAAAGGGTTATGTTGTTTTACATACACCATCAAAGTCGACAAAAGCGTAACACCGGTTGTAAATCCACCTCGCAAGATCCCTGCAAATTTACGCGACAAAGGTCACACTCGACGAAATGGAGAAAAGCGGAGTCGTGAGAAAGGTTGACGAACCAATCGACTGGGTCAGTTCCATAGTGCTCGTGGAGAAACACAAATCAGACAAGTTAAGAATATGCCTTGACCCTATGAACACTTTTTTGAGCTACTGACGATTGGGGACATTACAACACGTATGTCAGGTGCAAAAGTTTTTATCAAGCTTGACGCCAACAGTGGATACTGGCAAATACATTTGGACGAGCCGAGCCAGCTGCTGACGACGCTCAGTACTCCGTCATTTGGTATGCCCAGACCCGTCGACAAGAAAGGAGTTGAGAGACGATGTGAATTATTTAGCCAAGTGAATTCCGAACAATTCGTGAGCTGCTTCGGAAAACCCTTTGTTTGAATGGAACACAGTCAAGATGATGCCTTCCAGCAAATCGTAGACATTTTGTCGAAAGAGCCAGTACTGCGTACTATGATCCAAAGTTACCTACTATAGTGAGTATCGACGTTTCCAAATCGGGACTAGGTGTTCTACAGAAGAAGAAGCCCATTGCATTTGCCTCAAGAGCAATGACCGACACAGAGTCGAGATATGTCCAAATAGAGGAAGAACTTCTCGCGGTAACTTTCATTCTAGAACGCTTCTACAGCTACACCTATGGATCACAGGCACTAACAGTAGAAAGTGATCACAAGCCGCTTGAAGCCATACTAAAGAAATCTCTATCTCAAGCACCGCCTAGGCTACAGATGCTGCTATTACGCCTTCAACGATATGACCTTACACGCGTCTACAAGCCAGGCAAAGAGTTAATAATCGCAGACACGCTCTCACGAGCATATCTACCCAACAAGGATGGGCACCTAGACGATGATCTGAACTGTCGTGTACACACTATGCTAAACGATCTACCTGTCTCCGTTGACAAGATGGCTCGAATTCGAACTGAAACAGCGGAGGAGGAGCAACTCAGTCAAGTTAAGACACTTATCGAGAACGGGTGGCCTGACAACAAAATGCGCTAGCAAAGAACTTGCATGGGTTCTGGAAACTCAAAAACGAATTAACAGTGAATGAAGGTATAGTGCTGCAAGGAAGACAGGATCGTAATCCAAAAAGAGTCTCCAAAATGAAATTCCATCTGATATACACGTAGGTCACTTCGGTATCGAAAAAACCAAACTCGGCGCCAGAAGTGTCGTCTACTGGAATGGTATGGTCACTGATATCTCCGATATGGTGCCGAGGTGTAACAGGCGCATGGACATGTGCAATAGTAATAAAAAAAGAGCCACTGAAACCAACGTCTGTGCCAGATTGACCTTGGCAAGTTGTTGGAACCGACTTATTCTCGTGAAATCAGTCAAACTTCTTGAACTAAGATCTGTGTTACCGGTTTCCCACCAAAAGCTTAAACCGCGTGTTGTGTCCAAGGAAGATGTCCAAAGGATCAGACGAAATCGCAGCAATGTCAGAACAAGAATTTTGACGTTGGAGCCAAACACTTATCGGAACTTCGCGATGGAGACAAGATTCGTTTCAAACACAAGAGACAATGGACTCCTGGAAATGTACACCGTCGTTGTGAATATCCCAGGTCGTACACAGTGGTGACGCCTGATGGCAAGAAATTTCGAAGGACCCGTCGTGAAATCCTTCCGTCACGAGAAGAAACATCCAGGAACGTAAAACCCGTGGAGATTCCCAATTTCCTGGAGCAAGGATCCGCCACAATGTCGAAGTCTAGTGACATGACGTCACAACAGGCTTCCACTGCCACTGCGCCAACCGCCAACTCGCCAAGTATGAAAACCAGATGTGGCAGAAAGGTGAAGTTGCCAGTGCTCTTTAATGAGTAGGAGGTGTGAAGTGCTAGGGACAGAATAATCCCCTAAAGGTCATAGTTAGGTTTCAGGCAGGTAAGTCCACCTGTTCCAGGTAGTTATGATTGGTAAGATTCATCAGTAAGATCTCAAATTCACTATAATTTTAGGCCATAGCTTCTGGTGGATCAAGTTTGTCATAATTACAAAAAATCCTTATTTGCATTTTCTTGCAATTTTATTTGGTTCATTTGATTCTTAATCAAGTTGATTGCTTTTAATCATTTATTTGTGTGCTGTATCACATACAACATTGAGTAACAGTTCTGACATTTTATTTACATACATTTAAGTATAATATGAGCACTCCCTTTAATTGACTTTGAACTGTAAGTGAAAGTCCTACTTTCAAATGGGGAGTTGCAATGATCTGATAGTGATTTGTAATCTAAGCTCGTAAGAGTTATCTTTCCTTGTTCCTTTAGTTTTGTTATTGGCTATACACATGTATACAACACTTATGTACAGCCTCGTTCTGAAGTAATGAAGAAAAAACATGGAGTTCGAAAAAAGCTCGCCGTTCCTCGTCTGTCCTGAAAATACAAGAAGAAAACAGACGTAAACTAATAAACAAGATTTAACAATTACGGAGACAATACAAATGATATTTTAGTAATATATATGCAAAAACATTACCCTGACGTGGGCTGGATAGCAGGCGGATTTTGTCTGATAGATGTACTTGTTTCAATCTGCATGCCAATTAATCAACGGTGCTAACACGATCGTAAATGTTACTTTCTGCACTTAGTTAACCGCCCAGTTATATACAATTGTTCATATTAAAGTAAAAACGAGATGCCAGTAGACCACAAACCTGTTTGTGGAACCCTTACAATAGTATCCGGTTGTCCGGTCTCACCACAAAATGATTAACATGAAAATTATATATATATGCATGCTAGATATAAAAAAAAACATTTACATGTATGATCTTAAGCCACCTTCTGATATCCATAGACCTCTCATCCTTCAGTGAAATAAACGGTTGCGTACTTTTAAGTAAAATGATTTATTTAAAAAGGTGGACTGAAACAATGTGTCGGTCTTTTTCTAACGCATTATACTTGAACAATAAATCAATAGATAAGTAATAAATCAATCAATCAATAAATACTCGCTCCCATGCTTTATTGTTCCTCAAGAGCAAACTAGAGATTTATTGGCCATAGTGGTCGTATAGCATCCAGGACCTAAAAATAACGCCAGCTGACGGAAGTCTTCGGCAGTTGAAGGTTGCTGAAGACTACGGTAAAATTTAAAAGAAAAGAAAGACGAAAGTAAATATTTCCCTGTATTATATTAGATGTGTTCGATAAGAACAGTTTGTATAACGATTTTGTTGACATATATTGCAGTTCGGAGTTATCTACGGTCGGCGGTATACTTGATTTTTGTTGTTGTTTATCGTGTGCTCGTTTAGGAATGTGTGGCATTCCTAACTTCTATTGACCAATATTTATGTGAGGCATTCCTAACTTCTATTGACCAATATTTATGTGTGGCATTCCTAACTTCTATTGACCAATATTTAGGTGTGGCATTCCTAACTTCTATTGACCAATATTTAGGTGTGGCATTCCTAACTTCTATTGACCAATATTTAGGTGTGGCATTCCTAACTTCTATTGACCAATATTTAGGTGTGGCATTCCTAGCTTCTATTGACCAATATTTAGGTGTGGCATTCCTAACTTCTATTGACCAATATTTATGTGTGGCATTCCTAACTTCTATTGACCAATATTTAGGTGTGGCATTCCTAACTTCTATTGACCAATATTTAGGTGTGGCATTCCTAACTTCTATTGACCAATATTTAGGTGTGGCATTCCTAACTTCTATTGACCAATATTTAGGTGTGGCATTCCTAACTTCTATTGACCAATATTTATGTGTGGCATTCCTAACTTCTATTGACCAATATTTATGTGTGGCATTCCTAACTTCTATTGACCAATATTTATGTGTGGCATTCCTAACTTCTATTGACCAATATTTAGGTGTGGCATTCCTAACTTCTATTGACCAATATTTATGTGAGGCATTCCTAACTTCTATTGACCAATATTTATGTGTGGCATTCCTAACTTCTATTGACCAATATTTATGTGAGGCATTCCTAACTTCTATTGACCAATATTTAGATGTGGCATTCCTAACTTCTATTGACCAATATTTATGTGTGGCATTCCTAACTTCTATTGACCAATATTTATGTGTGGCATTCCTAACTTCTATTGACCAATATTTAGGTGTGGCATTCCTAACTTCTATTGACCAATATTTAGGTGTGGCATTCCTAACTTCTATTGACCAATATTTAGGTGTGGCATTCCTAACTTCTATTGACCAATATTTAGGTGTGGCATTCCTAACTTCTATTGACCAATATTTAGGTGTGGCATTCCTAACTTCTATTGACCAATATTTAGGTGTGGCATTCCTAACTTCTATTGACCAATATTTAGGTGTGGCATTCCTAACTTCTATTGACCAATATTTAGGTGTGGCATTCCTAACTTCTATTGACCAATATTTATGTGAGGCATTCCTAACTTCTATTGACCAATATTTAGGTGTGGCATTCCTAACTTCTATTGACCAATATTTATGTGAGGCATTCCTAACTTCTATTGACCAATATTTAGGTGTGGCATTCCTAACTTCTATTGACCAATATTTATGTGAGGCATTCCTAACTTCTATTGACCAATATTTAGGTGTGGCATTCCTAACTTCTATTGACCAATATTTAGGTGAGGCATTCCTAACTTCTATTGACCAATATTTATGTGAGGCATTCCTAACTTCTATTGACCAATATTTATGTGAGGCATTCCTAACTTCTATTGACCAATATTTATGTGTGGCATTCCTAACTTCTATTGACCAATATTTAGGTGTGGCATTCCTAACTTCTATTGACCAATATTTAGGTGTGGCATTCCTAACTTCTATTGACCAATATTTATGTGAGGCATTCCTAACTTCTATTGACCAATATTTAGGTGTGGCATTCCTAACTTCTATTGACCAATATTTAGGTGAGGCATTCCTAACTTCTATTGACCAATATTTAGGTGAGGCATTCCTAACTTCTATTGACCAATATTTATGTGAGGCATTCCTAACTTCTATTGACCAATATTTATGTGTGGCATTCCTAACTTCTATTGACCAATATTTAGGTGTCCAACAGTACCCAGGGGTTACATTATTATCCAACAGTACCCAGGGGTTACATTAATGTCCAACAGTACCCAGGAGTTACATTATTGTCCAACAGTACCCAGGGGTTACATTAATGTCCAACAGTACCCAGGAGTTACATTATTGTCCAACAGTGCCCAGGAGTTACATTAATGTCCAACAGTACCCTTGAGTTACATTATTGTCCAACAGTACCCTTGAGTTACATTATTGTCCAACAGTACCCAGGGTTACATTAATGTCCAACAGTACCCAGGAGTTACATTAATGTCCAATGGTACCCGGGGGTTACATTATTGTCCAACAATACCCAGGGGTTACATTAATGTCCAACGGTACCCAGGGGTTACATTATTGTCCAACAATACCAAGGAGTTACATTATTGTCCAACAGTACCCAGTTGTTACATTATTGGCATCTGGTTATTTTTGCAGCAGCTAGGAATGAATGGTGTAATAAGACTGTGAAAGCCTACTTTAAACTTAGGAAAGATTTCCTTTCTTTAAATCTATGGGTATGATCATATCATAAGCTGCTTATTACTCTCTTGGCCTGATAATCCAATAAATAAGCCATGTATTCCTCTATGGGTCTGATAACCCAATAAGCTCTGTATTACTCAATGGGTGATCTGATAACCCAATAAGCCCTGTATCACTCTATGAGTGGTCTGATAACCCAATAAGCCCTGTATCACTCTATGAGTGGTCTGATAACCCAATAAGCCCTGTATTACTCAATGGGTGGTCTGATAACCCAATAAGCCCTGTATTACTCAATGGGTGGTCTGATAACCCAATAAGCCCTGTATTACTCTATGAGTGGTCTGATAACCCAATAAGCCCCGTATTCCTCTATGAGTGGTCTGATAACCCAATAAGCCCCGTATTACTCTATGAGTGGTCTGATAACCCAATAAGCCCCGTATTCCTCTATGGGTCTGATCCTCCGTTAAGGCCTGTATTAATTTATAGGTCTAATCGTAACATAAACTCTGTATTACTTTATGGATCTGATCACCCATAATCCCCCAATCTCTTTTGGTGATAATAGTAATCATGAAAAATTGTGTATGAAGGAGTTTATGTTGTAGGACTTTTCACAGTAAAAACGCAAAACTTGGCCATTTTACAATGTATTTCATCTTGATAAAAAATGTAAGATAACTTACACGTTTCATGTGGAAAGTTTTTTTGGGGAAAATGTCCATTGATACATGAAGCTGTCAGTTAATCACAAACCAGAGATGTGCCATGAAATATGTGGTTATATACGTCTCTGCCTATGAACTATTAAGTCACAACAAAACACATCACTTAAGATCCGCGCTTGGGACATTTTCAATTATTTATTAAAAAACGTCCGAAACTATTGTATAGATAAACATCACTGCCAGAAACGCTAAAATTGGAGAAGCTTTTTAGCTACTTCAAACTTAAATGTGACTTCAGCATGGAATCTTATGTCAATCCTAGCTCTAATTTTCAACGACTAATGCATATTTGATCAAATTCTTATGATTGAAGATGATTGAGTATCAGCCGGTCCCTTGGTCAATACCACTGTGTAAATATTGCGATAGTAATACTTTTAGTTACATGTAATAAATATCGTAACTGCAGACAACAGTGGTTTCGCACCTGTAACTTAAATTCTCAGTTATTTCAATTCTTACAACGGAGGACAAATTTATTTGATTGGTAATCAATGAAGACATTTTTTAATCTAACTTCATTGTAACATATTTGAAATAAACGTGGTAATGTATTATTTGTCTACGTACATGTTACGGTGTAAGTGATACGTTAAGTGTTGTGAAAATCCCGTGAAAGTGGTTGTAAGAAACATAACTTTCAATGAATCACTTTAATTGATTACATTACATATGCATGCATATATACATAATATTAATACAAGCTATGTGCATGTCCAAAATCTGTCACCCTTGTCTAAAATTGTCTGTATATCGTCTGTGTTTCTGTGAACGATGGAATTCAATAATGAAATATCTTGTCTTATCTTGCCTCTCGCGGAAATCAAGTTAATGATTAATGCCCACTGGGTCTTTTGCGTTCGTACATATGATATCTGACAATAAATATACGACAAGAAAATAAAATTGGACTATATATGTAGTTGGTAATATGCCTAGGCCCAATCACTGAAAGGATGTTTTGTGATGATGTGGTTTCATTTTTTATCCTGTTCGAGTGGATTCAGAAGCTGGAAATTAAGGACAATGAATAGTGTTATCTTTACACCAGCTGTAGCCAACTTCACAAATTACCTAGATTCGCACAGTTTATCAATATTTGCACAACTGCCTTTATAAGCGATTCTGGCACGTATCCATAATAATGATGGGTACACAAGGGTTAACGCCGCTTTTTATATTGCTTTTACCCCTGTGGGACCCCATTTTTTGCCATTCGGAACACATTTTCATCATTCGGACAGCCTCGCCAGTAAATTCCACACGAAGAAGACACGCTGTTCATCGACTCGAAATTTCATCTTACTGTTTTGATTGGTGTAGCTTACATGGTATGCACTAAATTTACTGGTAGTTTATCGATAGCTTTTCGCATTGCATGCAGATTAAGCGAACTGTGTTTGTGTGGACTTTGATTATATATTTTTTTTTACTTAATCGCTGTTGAAAGTGAGTGACATAAAGCGCCTTGTCAACATAGAATGCATATGGGGCCTTAATTAGGGGTACTTTATTACATGAACTATGATTCGGATTTCAAAAAATAAAGCAAAAGTTGGAAATACTATACAGTAAGTGTCATTTTAAGCATTGCAGGTGTTTCTGTTAAGGTTTTGACAACATGTCAAAGATAGTAGAAATGTTGGTGATCATTCACATAGTACCAGCCTCAGGCTGATGATGGTCAGCATCCTTCTTGTTTCCTTGTTTTTCCCAAAATGTTGATGAGGTCTGAAAACCAGCTAAATGTAGCATTACTGTTAACTATCAAGTTATTAGTTAGTCTATCCTTCATGTATGTTACCTTATCCACACATACAGTGAAGTATTGATATTGAAGTATGAAAGTCTGATCATGATACATGTATGTGTACTCCACTGCCACAAGATGATTTGTAGCTGGGAGTAGTGACCAATTTCAGTGATTCTGTAAATCTCATCAATAGCCATTGAGTTATATAACATTAGGTGTTTACAGTATAAATGGCATTAACTCCGCAATGGCCAAATGATGAAGATGGCAATATTAGAGTGCATGATGTATGTGACAGTAAACATAAAACTGTCATCACCCGACACTGACTAGTATACCTTCCCAGGCTGATATACACCTGTCTGCACAAGTGTCCTCCTGTTTAGACATAGTACCTGTCCTAGTCTGAAAAGTCTGATATCACCTGTCTGCACAAGTGTCCTCCTGTTTAGACATAGTATCTGTCCTAGTCTGAAAAGTCTGATATAACCTGTCTGCACAAGTGTCCTCCTGTTTAGACATAGTATCTGTCCTAGTCTGAAAAGTCTGATATCACCTGTCTGCACAAGTGTCCCCCTGTTCAGACATAGTATCTGTCCTAGTCTGAAAAGTCTAATATCACCTGCTTGCACAAGTGTCTTTCTGTTTAGACACAGTACCTGACCTAGTCTGAAAAGTCTGATATAACCTGTCTGCACAAAAAAAAAGCATCCTGTTTCAGACACTACCTTCCCTGATATTACATGTCTGTGCTCGTCCTGTTTCAGACACAGTTCTTAGCCCAGTCTGATATCTCCTGTCTTTACAAGTGTCCCCATGTTCTAGACACAGTGCGTCCCCTTCTGTGATATCACCTGTCTTTACAAGTGTCCCCATGTTCCAGACACGGTGCCTCCCGAGTCTGATATCAGCTGTCCGTACAAGTGTCCCACTCTTTCAGACTGGTTACCTCCCTTTCCCCAGTCTGACGTCACCTGTTTGTACAAAAAAGCATCCTGTTTCAGACACTACCTTCCCTGGTATTAAATGTCTGTTCTTCCTGTTTCAGACACAGTTCTTTGCCCAGTCTGATATCAACTCCCTGTAAAAATGTTCCCCTTGTTTTAGACACAATGCCTCCCCAGTCTGATATCTCCTGTCTTTACAAGTGTTCCTATGTTCCAGACATGGTGCTTTGCCCAGTGTGATATTTCCTGTCTATATAAGTGTCCCCTTGTTCCAGAGACAGTGCTTCGCCCAGTGTGATATTTCCTGTCTATATAAGTGTCCCCTTGTTCCAGAGACAGTGCTTCGCCCGGTGTGATATTTCCTGTCTATATAAGTGTCCCCTTGTTCCAGAGACAGTGCTTAGCCCAGTGTGATATTTCCTGTCTATATAAGTGTCCCCTTGTTCCAGAGACAGTGCTTCGCCCGGTGTGATATCATCTATCTGTGCAAGTGTCCCCTGTTTCAGACACAATACCTCCCACAGTCTGATATCACCTGTCAGTACAAGTGCCCCTTGTTTAAGCCTAAAATTCTTGAGTGTATATATTTTGCCTTTTGTTGTTTGTGTTTATTGTAGTTTAAAGGAAATCCTATGTGTTGCCAGTTGTCATGTTGACATTGTTACTATATTTAAGCTCAAATATGAATAATCTATAACTTTTGGTAATAGATGGGCTTATTGTGGAACAGTCAAAGAACATTTCTACTGAACCTTGGTTAGATATAGATGAAGTACTAACATGACATGGGCTTATAGTGGAACAGTCAAAGAACATTTCTACTGAAGCTTTGTTAGATATAGATGAAGTACTAACATGACAGGGGCTTATTGTGGAACAGTCAAAGAACATTTCTACTGAAGCTTTGTTAGATATAGATGAAGTACTAACATGACAGGGGCTTATTGTGGAACAGTCAAAGAACATTTCTACTGAAGCTTTGTTAGATATAGATGAAGTACTAACATGACAGGGGCTTATTGTGGAACAGTCAAAGAACATTTCTACTGAAGCTTTGTTAGATATAGATGAAGTACTAACATGACAGGGGCTTATTGTGGAACAGTCAAAGAACATTTCTACTGAAGCTTTGTTATATAGATGAAGTACAACATGACAGGGCTTATTGTGGAACAGTCAAAGAACATTTCTACTGAAGCTTTGTTAGATATAGATGAAGTACTAACATGACAGGGGCTTATTGTGGAACAGTCAAAGAACATTTCTACTGAAGCTTTGTTAGATATAGATGAAGTACTAACATGACAGGGGCTTATTGTGGAACAGTCAAAGAACATTTCTACTGAAGCTTTGTTAGATATAGATGAAGTACTAACATGACAGGGGCTTATTGTGGAACAGTCAAAGAACATTTCTACTGAAGCTTTGTTAGATATAGATGAAGTACTAACATGACAGGGGCTTATTGTGGAACAGTCAAAGAACATTTCTAATGAAGCTTTGTTAGATATAGATGAAGTACTAACATGACAGGGGCTTATTGTGGAACAGTCAAAGAACATTTCTACTGAAGCTTTGTTAGATATAGATGAAGTACTAACATGACATGGGCTTATTGTGGAACAGTCAAAGAACATTTCTACTGAAGCTTTGTTAGATATAGATGAAGTACTAACATGACAGGGGCTTATTGTGGAACAGTCAAAGAACATTTCTACTGAAGCTTTGTTAGATATAGATGAAGTACTAACATGACAGGGGCTTATTGTGGAACATTGTGGAACAGTCAAAGAACATTTCTAACATTAGATGAAGTACTAACATGAAGCTTTGTTAGATATAGATGAAGTACTAACATGACATGGGCTTATTGTGGAACAGTCAAAGAACATTTCTACTTTGAATATAGATGAAGTACTAACTTTGTTAGATTTCTATAAGCTTTGTTAGATATAGAAGTACTAACATGACAGGGGCTTATTGTGGAACAGTCAAAGAACATTTCTACTGAAGCTTTGTTAGATATAGATGAAGTACTAACATGACAGGGGCTTATTGTGGAACAGTCAAAGAACATTTCTACTGAAGCTTTGTTAGATTAGATGAAGTACTAACATGACAGGGGCTTATTGTGGAACAGTCTTTGTTTGTTAGATATAGATGAAGTACTAACATGACAGGGGCTTATTGTGGAACAGTCAAAGAACATTTCTACTGAAGCTTTGTTAGATATAGATGAAGTACTAACATGACAGGGGCTTATTGTGGAACAGTCAAAGAACATTTCTACTGAAGCTTTTTGTTAGATATAGATGAAGTACTAACATGACAGGGGCTTATTGTGGAACAGTCAAAGAACATTTCTACTGAAGCTTTGTTAGATATAGATGAAGTACTAACATGACATGGGCTTATTGTGGAACAGTCAAAGAACATTTCTACTGAAGCTTTGTTAGATATAGATGAAGTACTAACATGACAGGGGCTTATTGTGGAACAGTCAAAGAACATTTCTACTGAAGCTTTGTTAGATATAGATGAAGTACTAACATGACAGGGGCTTATTGTGGAACAGTCAAAGAACATTTCTATGAAGCTTTGTTAGATATAGGAAGCTTGACATGGGCTTATTGTGGAACAGTCAAAGAACATTTCTACTGAAGCTTTGTTAGATATAGATGAAGTACTAACATGACAGGGGCTTATTGTGGAACAGTCAAAGAACATTTCTACTGAAGCTTTGTTAGATATAGATGAAGTACTAACATGACAGGGGCTTATTGTGGAACAGTCAAGAACATTTCTACTGAAGCTTTGTTAGATATAGATGAAGTACTAACATGACAGGGGCTTATTGTGGAACAGTCAAAGAACATTTCTACTGAAGCTTTGTTAGATATAGATGAAGTACTAACATGACAGGGGCTTATTGTGGAACAGTCAAAGAACATTTCTACTGAAGCTTTGTTAGATATAGATGAAGTACTAACATGACAGGGGCTTATTGTGGAACAGTCAAAGAACATTTCTACTGAAGCTTTGTTAGATATAGATGAAGTACTAACATGACAGGGGCTTATTGTGGAACAGTCAAAGAACATTTCTACTGAAGCTTTGTTAGATATAGATGAAGTACTAACATGACAGGGGCTTATTGTGGAACAGTCAAAGAACATTTCTACTGAAGCTTTGTTAGATATAGATGAAGTACTAACATGACAGGGGCTTATTGTGGAACAGTCAAAGAACATTTCTACTGAAGCTTTGTTAGATATAGATGAAGTACTAACATGACAGGGGCTTATTGTGGAACAGTCAAAGAACATTTCTACTGAACCTTGGTTAGACATAGATGAAGTACTAACATGACATGGGCTTATTGCTAGATAAAGGTGGGAGTAATACAGATGACTAAAAAGGTTTGTCTGCTTGCTGGGTTTATTGCCCAAAGACCAGCCAGGGGCAATTTATGGTGGCAGCACCATTGAACCACTTACAGGAGGCCCATCATATGTCATCTAGAGCAATTCAGGTAAAAACATCATGTTCAAGGACATAATCACACTAGCATTGCATGCAAAATGGCTTATTTTTCAGGTCTTGAGAAAAATAAACCATGATAGTTAGGGAGCATTGAACAATGTGCCACAGATCTTTATCTGAGGTTATCTAGGCCAATTTTCTATTGACAGAGCTATCACAGTCAGGAAAACTATTAGAGACTACAATCCAGCCACACTACATTTGTTCTGTACATCATTGGTCAAGTTTGTAGTTTTCTCAATTTCATTTTTGCTATATGATATAGGTAACTGGTTTTCTAAAAAGTCCTTAAAAATAATCTATTATCAGATTACCTTAAATTTATGTTATAGAGTGAAGATTGAGTATATGATATGTTTTCTTCACATTATACAGACGTATTATGTAATAGATTTACAGATTGCCATAAAAGAGAGGGGAAAATAGAGAAATAGCAAGAAATCTTGATTTTAGGATTAAATAGCACACTTTTAAACTAAGTGAGATAAAACAAATCACTGGCCATGGATGTTTTGTATGTATAATAAATAGAGTAATTTACAAAGGATCTGTTACATAGTCTTAACAAATGATCAGGAGTTAGAGCTGGGGTATCTTTATTGTACATTTCTAGGTCAGCTAGTCAAATTGGTTTTTTTCGCATGGACTACTGCATTTGAATAATTATAGAAGTTTAGCTATTAACTCCTGTTAACATGATCAGCTCTGAGTAGGTGTCATAGCTTTCATGTTTCTTTGTTCTAGATAAATGACCTTTTGACCTTGAATGACAATGCTTAGTCAGTGTAGAACACACTCTCAGGATTTCACATAAATAGTACGTAGTAGATCTATAAATGCATGCTAGTATTTCTAGTTGAATGGTTTCCTATTTGAATTGATCAGATGGGTTGATCTACAATAAGATTAACTATTCCTGTGATTGATCTTGGTATCGTCTTTGTTCATATTTGGAGCATTGTCAAGTGACTTGATTTATGATCATGATTTGAAATATGAATTTCAACAATAGATTACAGTTGTTTAGGTATGTGCAGTATCTTGTATACCTTTTTGTATTATATTTAATACTTTGAAGTTCATTAGTCTGTTATTGTTTGTAAATCTTTTGATTTTGATGTGATGAGCTGTTTACTTTTGTGATTCATCATCGCGATGTATAGTGTTATAAAATAAGAATTTATGTTGCTGTTTGGATAGGGATTACCTTCCCATTTTAACCTACTTGCTTATTATTAACTCTTCGATCTGAAAAAAATGAAATTATTAACACATCAACCTATAACCTGAGTTTTTGGAAAATATTGAGCCGGTTAAGAAATGTGGTGAATGACTGCATGGAAAAATACATAAATTTGATGTTGTTTTTTTCCTAGGTAGGAGCATGGTTTAATGTCCAGAGCCTGACTTCTAATTCCAAAGTCTGTGATATCCACTGCTGCCTTTCCCAGGCTGATCGCCTTAGGCCTGTAAGTATGTCCTAACCAGCATAGTCAGATCTATGACTGTGAGTACCATATCTCCCCCAGACCATTGTAATCAGATTTAGAGCTGTGAGTACCATATCTCCCCCAGACCATTGTAATCAGATTTAGAGCTGTGAGTACCATATCTCCCCCAGACCATTGTAATCAGATTTAGAGCTGTGAGTACCATATCCACCCCCCAGACTTGTGTAGTCAAATCTAGATCTTTAAATACCATTTCTCCTTCAGACCAATGTAGTCAGATCTTGACCTTGAGTACCATTTCTCATCCAGACCAATGTAGTCAGATCTTGACTTTGAGTACCATTTCTCATCCAGACCAATGTAGTCAGATCTTGACCTTGAGTACCATTTCTCCTTCAGACCAATGTAGTCAGATCTAGACCTAAACATACCATTTCTCCCCCAGACCAATGCAGTCAGATCTTGACTTTGAGTACCATTTCTCCCCCAGACCAATGTAGTCAGATCTTGACCTTGAGTACCATTTCTCCTTCAGACCAATGTAGTCAGATCTAGACCTAAACATACCATTTCTCCTCCAGACCAATGCAGTCAGATCTAGACCTATACATACCATATCTTCTTCAGACCAATGTAGTCAGATCTTGACCTTGAGTACCATTTCTCATCCAGACCAATGTAGTCAGATCTAGACCTTGAGTACCATTTCTCATCCAGACCAATGCAGTCAGATCTAGACCTATACATACCATTTCTACTTCAGACCAATGCAGTCAGATCTAGACCTTGAGTATCATTTCTCATCCAGACCAATGTAGTCAGATCTAGACCTATAAATACCATATCTTCTTCGGACCAATGTAGTCAGATCTAGACCTTGAGTACCATTTCTCATCCAGACCAATGTAGTCAGATCTTGACTTTGATTACCATTTCTCCTTCACACCAATGTAGTCAGATCTTGACCTTGAGTACCATTTCTCATCCAGACCAATGTAGTCAGATCTTGACTTTGAGTACCATTTCTCCCCCAGACCAATGCAGTCAGATCTTGACTTTGAGTACCATTTCTCCCCCAGACCAATGTAGTCAGATCTTGACCTTGAGTACCATTTCTCATCCAGACCAATGTAGTCAGATCTTGACTTTGAGTACCATTTCTCCCCCAGACCAATGCAGTCAGATCTTGACTTTAAGTACCATTTCTCCCCCAGACCAATGTAGTCAGATCTTGACCTTGAGTACCATTTCTCCTTCAGACCAATGTAGTCAGATCTAGACCTAAACATACCATTTCTCCTCCAGACCAATGCAGTCAGATCTAGACTTATACATACCATATCTTCTTCAGACCAATGTAGTCAGATCTTGACCTTAAGTACCATTTCTCCCCTAGACCTGTGTAGTCAGATTTAAATGTTAGTGCCATGTCCTAACTCCTCCCCCCTTCCCCCAGATAAGTATAGTAAGGGTTAGACAAATTGAGCTACTATGTACATGTATGAGCTTTCAACCCAAAATTATTCTCATTTCCTCATTTTGATAGTGAAATAACAGTAACCTTCAACTCTACTCAAAAGTTATTCAGAGGGAATGAATTATAAATTATTTATTTGAAAATGAAGTTATGATATTTTTTCTAAAAGAGGTGTAATGAAGTATGTTACATGTTAATACATAATAGATGTTCAACATCATGTAGACCTGTACATTGTATGTCATATACCAGGTATGCACAGTGTCATAATACATGTACTTGAACATGAAGCATTCACTGTTAATTATCACTAAGGAATGGCAGTATAGTAGTTAAAGCCTCATTGTGTCTTAACTAAGTGGTATGTACCTATGGTACACTGCAGGTGAAACTGCTGTAAACAGACACCTTTACCCTATAGATTTGGCTGTAAGCCAGCTACATCTTATACCAAAGTCGAGCATTCACATTCCTTAAATCTCATAATCCTTCACACAAATCAGGACTAGGTCATGTGTCCCCCAACTACCAAGGAGAACTGGACCGAAGATATGCATCATGAAAATCTTTATAATTGTAGTCATAGTCTACCTAGCTTCACAAATAGATACAAAAACATACTCATGTGTATAACTTAAATGGATTACTGGACATGAAAAAAAATTGTTATGATAATGCAGTTGAAGCAGACAAATAAATTAAGTATCACAATATCAGGCCTTGTGAACACAACATCAGGCCTTGTGAGAGTTCTATTTATAAGCTGTTTAAGAACTTTGAAGGTTTTTTTCTAGCAGGAGTTACTTCCCTTGTCAATTTATTCCACTTTCATTCTAATACTGTCCACATAAATTAAACAGGTATAATGTATGATATTTAAATGGAGGAGTCAGATTGTGGAGAAACTGTGTGTGCTTATCTATATTTGATCTTCACCTTTCTGGAAACTCTGAAAGGGGATATTTGTGCTTACTCATACTTTTCCTTGGCCTTGTGAAGAATCTGAGAGAGTGATATATTTGTACATATTTATACTGTACATGGACTCAGTGAAGAATCTGAGAGAGGGAATATTTGTACATATTTATACTTTACATGGACGCGGTGAAGAATCTGAGAGAGTGATATATTTGTACATATTTATACTTTACATGGACGCAGTGAAGAATCTGAGAGAGTGATATATTTGTACATATTTATACTGTACATGGACGCGGTGAAGAATCTGAGAGAGTGATATATTTGTACATATTTATACTGTACATGGACGCGGTGAAGAATCTGAGAGAGTGATGTGTTTGTGCTTATTTATACTGTACCTAAGTTTTGTGAAGAATCTGAGAGAGGAATATATTTGTGCTTAGCTTTACTTTCGCTAGGCCTTTGTGAAACATCTGAGAGAGTGGATATTTGTGTTTGTTCATTGAATTTGTTCCCAGTCTGACCGGTCCCGCCCTGAAGTTACTCAGGTGTTGTGATATTGACATAAAAACAATCTGTTTACTTCCCACTAGTTTGACACTTGACTTGATCGAGACACCACCCAGTGCCATGTACATGTATGTAGATATAGTTATGACTTTTAACATGGTATGGAGCACTTTACCCACTGATGCCAGGTACATGGCATTTGTTAAAATGTATTTTATGTTTTTCAAATGCAATTTTCGTCAGTCTTGATAATACTGAAAACATTACATTCTTACATATTTTCTTTCACCTACTTGAAAAAAGATTAGAACAGATAAATAAAAATCTCTGATTATTTCCAGCAGTAATTATCCCAACCATTATGTAATTAAACAGTTACACCTGAGGACATGAAGGATAATCTAAAGTGCTTAATGTTGTCTCATTTATATTCGATTTTCATGCATTTGGACTGATACCTTAAATGGAAAATTTGATATCTGCTTTTTAAATAGAACAAAAATAAATAGTGTATGAATAGATGTATGGTAAAGGTGTTGATTTGATTGTTGTTTATCAGTATCCCCATAACAACTGGAAAAAAATTCTTACTACAAGATGGATTTAACTTGGTGTCATGCTCATGTCAAGATTTTTTTTTAATGTCTTCATTTTTAAAAACTTCAGTGTTGTATAATACATATATCTAACTTCTGATCTCACATCAATTACAATCAGGTACTTAACATTCAGGAGATGACAAACACAATCCGGATAGTGTGGGAAAAGCTTACTCTAGTATAACTTAACACCTGATCTGGTTTATGTCTACTGGAGGTTGTACCAGATCCTATATAAGTGTATGTCTACTGAAGGTTGTACCAGATCCTATATAAGTGTATGTCTACTGGAGGTTGTACCAGATCCTATATAAGTGTATGTCTACTTTAGGTTGTACCTGATCCTATATAAGTGTATGTCTACTGGAGGTTGTACCTGATCTTATATAAGTGTATGTCTACTGGAGGTTGTACCAGATCCTATATAAGTGTATGTCTACTGAAGGTTGCACCAGATCCTATATAAGTGTATGTCTGCTGGAGGTTGTACCTGATCCTATATAAGTGTATGTCTACTGGAGGTTGTACCAGATCCTATATAAGTGTATGTCTACTGGGGGTTGTACCAGATCCTATATAAGTGTATGTCTACTGGAGGTTGTACCTGATGCTATATAAGTGTATGTCTACAGGAGGTTGTACCTGATACTATATGAGTGTATGTCTACTGGAGGTTGTACCTGATCCTATATAAGTGTATGTCTACTGGAGGTTGTACCTGATCCTATATAAGTGTATGTCTACTGGAGGTTGTACCTGATGCTATATAAGTGTATGTCTACAGGAGGTTGTACCTGATACTATATGAGTGTATGTCTACTGGAGGTTGTACCTGATCCTATATAAGTGTATGTCTGAAGGTTGTACCTGATCCTATATAAGTGTATGTCTACTGGAGGTTGTACCTGATCCTATATAAGTGTATGACTGGAGGTTGTACCTGATCCTATATAAGTGTATGTCTACTGGAGGTTGTACCAGATCCTATATAAGTGTATGTCTATTGGAGGTTGTACCTGATGCTATATAAGTGTATGTCTACTGGAGGTTGTACCAGATCCTATATAAGTGTATGTCTACTGGAGGTTGTACCTGATCCTATATAAGTGTATGTATGAAGGTTGCACCTGATCCTATATAAATGTATGTCCACTGGAGGTTGCACCTGATGCTATATAAGTGTATGTCTACTGGAGGTTGCACCAGATCCTATATAAGTGTATGTCTACTGGAGGTTGTACCTGATACTATATGAGTGTATGTCTACTGGAGGTTGCACCTGATCCTATATAAGTGTATGCCTGGAGGTTGTACTAGATCCTATATAAGTGTATGTCTACTGGAGGTTGTACCTGATCCTATATAAGTGTATGTCTATTGGAGGTTGCACCTGATCCTATATAAGTGTATGTCTGAAGGTTGTACCTGATCCTATATAAATGTATGTCCACTGGAGGTTGTACCTGATCCTATATAAGTGTATGTCTACTGGAGGTTGCACCTGATCCTATATAAGTGTATGTCTATTGGAGGTTGTACCTGATCCTATATAAGTGTATGCCTGGAGGTTGTACCTGATCCTATATAAGTGTATGTCTATTGGAGGTTGCACCTGATCCTATATAAGTGTATGTCTACTGGAGGTTGTACCAGATCCTATTTAAGTGTATGTCTATTGGAGGTTGTACCTGATCCTATATAAATGTATCCCTGGAGGTTGTACCTGATCCTATATAAGTGTATGTCTACTGGAGGTTGTACCGGATCCTATATAAGTGTATGTCTATTGGAGGTTGTACCTGATCCTGTATAAGTGTATGCCTGGAGGTTGCACCTGATCCTATATAAGTGTATGTCTACTGGAGGTTGTACCTGATCCTATATAAGTGTATGTCTACTGGAGGTTGTACCTGATCCTATATAAGTGTATGTCTACTGGAGGTTGTACCAGATCCTATATAAGTGTATGTCTACTGGAGGTTGTACCTGATACTATATGAGTGTATGTCTACTGGAGGTTGCACCTGATCCTATATAAGTGTATGCCTGGAGGTTGTACTAGATCCTATATAAGTGTATGTCTACTGGAGGTTGTACCTGATCCTATATAAGTGTATGTCTATTGGAGGTTGCACCTGATCCTATATAAGTGTATGTCTGAAGGTTGTACCTGATCCTATATAAATGTATGTCCACTGGAGGTTGTACCTGATCCTATATAAGTGTATGTCTACTGGAGGTTGCACCTGAGGTATGTCTATTGGAGGTTGTACCTCATCCTATATAAGTGTATGCCTGGAGGTTGTAATATGTCTACTGATACTATATGAGTGTATGTCTATATAAGTGTATGTCTATTGGAGGTTGCACCTGATCCTATATAAGTGTATGTCTACTGGAGGTTGTACCAGATCCTATTTAAGTGTATGTCTATTGGAGGTTGTACCTGATCCTATATAAATGTATCCCTGGAGGTTGTACCTGATCCTATATAAGTGTATGTCTACTGGAGGTTGTACCGGATCCTATATAAGTGTATGTCTATTGGAGGTTGTACCTGATCCTGTATAAGTGTATGCCTGGAGGTTGTACCTGATCCTATATAAGTGTATGTCTACTGGAGGTTGTACCTGATCCTATATAAGTGTATGTCTACTGGAGGTTGTACCTGATCCTATATAAGTGTATGTCTACTGGAGGTTGTACCAGATCCTATATAAGTGTATGTCTACTGGAGGTTGTACCAGATCCTATATAAGTGTATGTCTACTGGAGGTTGTACTTGATCCTATATAAGTGTATGTTCATTGGATGTTGTAAACGATCTGATGTAAAAGTATGTCTACCTGAACTTTTATTATTGTATGCCAGTTGGAGGTTGTATTTAATTTTTTGTAAGTATATGTGTACTGAAGGTTGTGTGTAGGTGTTGTACTTGTTACGGGTCTTTATTTTCAACATCTCACTAGTACTGTATTCCCAGTAAATTGTAGTATGTAAATCAACATCCAAACCTTATAATGCAGTCCCCCATTCGACGCAGAGTTGAGCACCATCACAATTACATGACCTACGAAGTTTGATTTTTTTACTCTGTTGCATAACGAAGACAGTGGAAAATTTGACAAAAATAAATACAGTGTATTTCAAAAATACTGTTCATTTACAACCTTATTGTATATCATACCCTAATTCTTTCGTCTGCATGTGATCAATGTTT
Source organism: Ylistrum balloti (assembly GCF_031769215.1). Lineage (NCBI taxonomy): Eukaryota > Metazoa > Mollusca > Bivalvia > Pectinida > Pectinidae > Ylistrum > Ylistrum balloti. The sequence goes on along the minus strand of NW_026782223.1, from coordinate 325,772 downwards.
ATAATAGGGTATAAGAATGTTACCTTATCAGCATTATGTATGTAATACTTAATCCTTGGCTTCATTTCTGGATGATAATTATTACAGTTTTAGAGGATTGTTATATCTCAAGAGAGGTTGGAGTTTCAGGGTTAAAAGGTCAAGGTTGCTTATACTAATTTTACAAAATATTTGTTGGCAGTTCAGTGACTTAATTCCTTGAGGGATTAAGATCAAATTGTAAATTCATATAAATGACCAAAAAATCTTTGTCACTATTGGCTGTCTTCCTAATGGAGCCATGAGGGAATTTTTTATTGTTTTTGGTGCTTCAGTATAAGAATACTGTTCATTTATGCTCAGTAGTTTATGCATGGTTTTTTTGTTGAATCCAGGGTATCATGTCAAAAGTTTTGAGAAGTGCAGTTATGTAATGGGTTCTCAAACATTGTACAAGTCACATAAGGAAAATGTGAATCCATAATTCAAATATTAGAGTCTCAAAAATCACTGATGCTATATTACAGGTACTATATAACTTATTATATAAGAATAGAATATTCAAAAAAATACTTGTGGGTTTGTCAATTGCAAAAAATATTGTTTTAAAAAACCCTTATATAGTCCTAGGTCTTTACTTTGAAATCAGTCAAATGATACTGTTTTAGCTTGATTTATACATATGCATGTCTCAAGGACTACATATTTATAATAGAAATATTACGGTACGGGTTAAAATAATCCTCTATCTCCCTGAGGGAGCTCAGGTAATGTGAAGAAATAGGCTTTATGAATATCTATTACCCAGAGGTAATTTGTTAATCTTTTGTGGTGCCTGCTGCCAACTTTATGTTGTTTCTCATTGATCTACCTGAACTGGCAGGGTACATTGACCGTATTCATAGTCCTCACACCCAGGTAAGCCAGATGTATAGAGCTGTACACCTAACCTGCTAATACTACCCACGGCTGGACTTTTAAAGCTCACACAACACTACTACACAAATGTGGACAGTTGGAACTGTCAGCTGTATACCTGTATTTTTTACCTGTTACATTTCTACCTGGGGATATTAATAACAAATACTTAAATTTACCTGTTTAGTCCAAAGTCACACTGAGGTAAGTTCTGTTGGTGATTTGAAATATGTAATAATATAAGTTCCTACATCTACTTAACACAATGTCATGATATATATTACATGTTTGAAAGGTAATATCTACTACATGTTTGAAAGGTAATATCTACTACATGTTTGAAAGGCCATGATATGTTATCATGTTTTGAATATTGCTGTATGTATTAAATGTCTCAACTATCATTTTATAACATGGTAGAAAGTTAGCTAAGCACCAGTAATATTAATAAAAAGGTCAGTGTCATTATAACACGATCAAAAAACATTTAGTGTGAGTATGTTCAAAGTAGTGGTAAGATTTTTGTTGGAAATTGAGTGATGAAATAAAATCATCTCTTTGATGTTGTGTACATTTAAGTACAATGTTAGGGTCACACATTGATGTGTATTCTTCTGTATATAGACAGGAAAAGGCACTTGCTGTGTACTCATTAATGGAAAGGTGAGGTCAAGGACATTATAGTGATGTCTAATCTTTAAAAAGGCATTGTCAAGGTCACAGAAGTAAAAGACAAGATAGAAAGACATTTTGGTGAAATGTACTCAGTAATAAAGCACAGTCAAGGCTATAAAAGTGAAAGGCAAGGTCAAGGACAGTATGGTATTGTGTACTGTGTCAAGGTCACAAATGTGAAAGGAAAGATCATCTCCTGCTGCACCATTTGACCACCCAATCAGCGATAGATAAGGTTTTATTTTCAGAAGTATTTGTGTGTTTTTATCTGTTTGAATTTTGATACTGTTTACCATCCTGTCAACAACAGTTATGGTCATTTAAGAAAGGTCTTTTTATCTGTTTGCTTTTAGTGAACAATACAGATATAAAATAAGAAGTCCTTGGGGTGTTTGAAGGATATAATAGGTGGTAGGTAGTGTCTGTATTAATGTCAGAATGTTATAAATAAAAACAATTCATAAATATATAATTCTACCCCTAGGTGTTGCTAGGACATCTGCGCTGTTACTTGACTTGAGAATAGATTTTCATATATTCTGAAGGTTTGACATGTTGGTAGCTCAGTACAAAACAAACCCTAGTTAGGTAAAACCAAAATATCACTGTCATAAATAATTTGTTTATATAGCACTATAAAAACGTTTTAATGGGCGATGTAGATGGTTGATATACCTCAAATAAGGTAATAAGTGTTTGAAGTTCCCTGATAAAGTCAGGTAAATGTCAGAATCTTTAAATCAGTTGTTTTGTATTGGAGAACATATAATTTAGCAACTGATGTTCCTGTTTTCCCCTCAGAATTCCAATTTTAACACAAAAAATCCCCAAAAAGCTGCCAGATATTGGTTTCTTAAATGATCAGGAAAAACACTGTTAAGTTTGAATGAAATGAACAATATAATATTAATATGAATATTGTGGAGACATATTGCTTTATAAAAATGATAGAAAATGTTGATCAATTTTGTGTTAGGTTGATATATTAGTTATATATTAAGAAATGCCTTTTTAAAGACAATTCAGTAAAAAAAAAAAAAAAAAAAGCCAGGTTGACATTTTTATGTTTCTGTTTCAATAAATGAACACTTTCAAATGTAATTAACAATTCACAAGGCCATATACATATCAATACTTACATACAGGTGTAACAATATACACACAGGTCAAGGTTCTCAAATCAACATCTACTTACACATACAGGTGTTGTCATTTATACATATGTTTTAGACAATATAAAATATCATGAATTTGTAACTGTTTAATGTCTATATGATCGGCTGTTGTAACTTTTTGTCATTTTAGTTCTAATGAACCTAAAATAAATTGATCTGCATATATCTTGCTGTAGATTTGCTTTACGAGGATGATATTGTGTGAGAAGGTTTTCCTGAACAGAAATATTACTGTGTTCACTCCTAGACCAGATTCAGGGTATATTCCATTAAGGTTGGTGCCTTAGCATTACAGGTTGATTGTCTGGATTGCCCTATTGACCTGTAGTAAACCTAGTGACTGGTCCTGATCCTACCTAACCTTACAGGTACTGGTTATTTATCTAAAGTTCCCTATTGACCTGTAGTAAACCTAGTGTCTTGTCCTGATCCTACCTAACCTTACAGGTACTGGTTATTTATCTAAAGTTCCCTATTGACCTGTAGTAAACCTAGTGTCTTGTCCTGATCCTACCTAACCTTACAGGTACTGGTTATTTATCTAAAGTTCCCTATTGACCTGTAGTAAACCTAGTGACTGGTCCTGATCCTACCTAACCTTACAGGTACTGGTTATTTATCTGAAGTTCCCTATTGACCTGTAGTAAACCTAGTGACTGGTCCTGATCCTACCTTACTCTACAGGTACTGGTTATGTATCTGAAGTTCCCTATTGACCTGTAGTAAACCTAGTGACTGGTCCTGATCCTACCTAACCTTACAGGTACTGGTTATTTATCTGAAGTTCCCTATTGACCTGTAGTAAACCTAGTGACTGGTCCTGATCCTACCTTACTCTACAGGTACTGGTTATGTATCTGAAGTTCCCTATTGACCTGTAGTAAACCTAGTGTCTTGTCCTGATCCTACCTAACCTTACAGGTACTGGTTATTTATCTAAAGTTCCCTATTGACCTGTAGTAAACCTTGTCTGGACCTGATCCTACCTAACCTTACTCTACAGGTACTAGTTTTGTTGTCTGCCAGACCTTTCTCTGTAGCTTTGTCCTGGGAGTTTAATTCTGTGTCTGAAGGGTACAGATATTGGTTATTGGTCATTTCCTGTAACACCATATAACCAGTTCTACCCACTGGGCAATTTGTCACCTTGATTCAAACCATGGCTCACTGATGGTCAGTTTCCCACCTTTTTTGATCACCTTCAGTAACAACAGTCAGTTTGTATGTTTCAATGATTGCCTGATGGTCAATTTGTCACCTTGGCTGAACTGTCCTACATGTGACTGTACATGTTTGTCCTGATATCAGGACACCTTAGTTGATATGATGTGAAGGTGATATGCTATAAAATGTAAAACTTTGGATTGGGTATGATTGAACTGTGTTAACATCTGAACCATTTACCTGTATATAGACGGTTGACTATGTCTACACATGTCCAATTTTGTTTTTTCTGTAATTCTATGTCACTTCAAACATTTCTGTTTTAATAACACATTCTTCAGTGTGGGAGCAATGTATGCTTGCCATTTCCCACTATCAAGTAATTTGTTACAATGGGCTATGTGTTTCTTATTATTAGGTTCTCTGGTATGTTAGGAGGAATGAAAAAAATGCACCTTTGATAAAAAAAAATTTCTGCAGTGTTCAGACGAAAAATTATTTATCAAGGTATACCAATGGGATGCTTATCTATTGAAGAGTTCTAACATGATACAACCACAGGCATACCTTGAGTTAAGTCAATGAAAGTTTTGCTCCAATTGAGTGAATTTTGTTTCAGAGTTGTTATTGCAGTTCCTTTTGAAGTGAAATTTGTTTGGAGAGTTGATACAGGAGTTTCTGTGGAGTGAGATTTGCTCTGAGAGTTGGTATGGAACTGAGGTCATTATTTATTTCAATGCCTTTGCTAGGAATGGAACCCAGGACCCCTGGCTTACTAGTCTGATGCTGAACTGTGATCGAGCTGAAGAGAAGTTAACTCAAACCGAGCAGTGTATTATGGCTAGTATTTACCAGGGTTACATACTCCCTTCCAGAACCAACAGTTACAGGAGTTCCTATTGAGTAAGATTGGTTAGGGAATTGATAAAGAAATTCCTATTTGGAGTGAGATTGGTTGGAGAGTTAATAAAGAAATTCCTATTTGGAGTGAGATTGGTTGGAGAATTGATAAAGAAATTCCTATTTGGAGTAAGATTGATTGGAGAGTTAATAAAGAAATTTCTATTTGGAGTGAGATTGGTTGGAGAGTTGATAAAGAAATTCCTATTTGGAGTGAGATTGGTTGGAGAATTGATAAAGAAATTCCTATTTGGAGTGAGATTGATTGGAGAGTTAATAAAGAAATTTCTATTTGGAGTGAGATTGGTTGGAGAGTTGATAAAGAAATTCCTATTTGGAGTGAGATTGATTGGAGAGTTAATAAAGAAATTTCTATTTGGAGTGAGATTGGTTGGAGAATTGATAAAGAAATTCCTTTTTGGAGTGAGATTGGTTGGAGAGTTAATAAAGAAATTCCTATTTGGAGTGCGATTGGTTGGAGAGTTAATAAAGAAATTCCTATTTGGAGTGAGATTGGTTGGAGAGTTGATAAAGAAATTCCTATTTGGAGTGAGATTGGTTGGAGAGTTGATAAAGAAATTCCTATTTGGAGTGAGATTGGTTGGAGAGTTGATAAAGAAATTCCTATTTGGAGTGAGATTGGTTGGAGAATTGATAAAGAAATTCCTATTTGGAGTGAGATTGGTTGGAGAATTGATAAAGAAATTCCTATTTGGAGTAAGATTGATTGGAGAGTTAATAAAGAAATTCCTGTTTGGAGTGAGATTAGTTGGAGAGCTGATAAAGGAGTTTATATTAGAGTAAGGTCTATGTGAGAGTTGATACAAGTTCCTGTGGAGTGAAGTCTGATAGAAAATTGACAGGAGTTCCTATGGAGTGACCATGATGGTGACAGAATCAGCAATTACATCTAGTACTGCCTGCAGCCCCATATTGCCTACAGTGGGAGTAATTAGCAACACAGACACTTCCTCCCTGTGTTATACCTACATTGTGTCAGCTCATAGTTAATGACCAGCAGCTGGGTAAAGTAATCGCTAATAATTACCAACATCATATCCTCAGTTACCAGTCAGGTCCTCAAGTTTACTAGCTGAAAGGTATGTTTACAGAGTCAACATACATCTCCTTGATTAGAAATATTGTCTCTGTTAAGGTTTTCAAAAAGTGAAAATATTTGGCTTGCATCATTAGTAAATATTCTTCTTTTTATCATCTCTTTTGTAATCTAAGATTTGTATCAATAATCAGTATTTTGGGTAGAGGTAAATGTTCAGTCAATAAATCTCAATGTTTTATATCGGCAGTTTAATCAACAAAATGCTCAGTTTAGCCAAGTCCAATGTGACAAGAAATTATTCACAATAGATTGTTTTCGTAGAGTGTGTTGGGCCATTTTATAATAGTAAGATCACTAGAAGTTTGCCTGATATTATTACAACTGTAGTTATCGCTTTTTGTGGAAAGGTTTTTGCCCTTTCTTCAAATCTTCTTCGTCACAATGAAAAAGAGTTACCTCTTTAAATATGAATTAAGGCCAAATGACATTGTAACTGGCTTGTAACAGTGGCTTGTATCTAGAAAAGAGTGATAGTATCTGTTGGTTTCTCATACAGAAAAAAACACTTTGGTGAAGTAACTGAACTAAATTATAGACTTGATCAAATTTTTGTCACTTTATTTTTATGCTTATGTTTTCCTGAACCATGGGTCATTAGCTGAGTCACCATTTATAGAAAGATCCACTGCCAAAGTCAAACACATTTAATGCAGATTATAGTGTTGTGATTGTTTAACAGTGACAACCAGTAGTTTGATATTTGCCGTTATCCTTGCTTGTTAACAGAGTTGTCGCCAATAACATGTGTAAAGTTGCTTTCATTCTAAAGAGTTCCTTGTCACTATAACTACAGGACTTAAACATACATAGATGAAATTATACCTCAGGTGTTACTAGTAATGTGCTCAATTAAAATACTCCTATATTAAGATAATTGTTGAAAGGTGTAGTATCTGAGATCACAAAGGCAGTATACTGGTAATAGTAAATATAAACCTGTAAATAGCTGTTTACAAAACCAGTCCAATGTCTGTTTATCATACAGCTGTTTTAGGAGGATGATAATGCAAAATCTTTGTAAAGAGATGTAATGGTAACCTGCTTTCATATTTAAAATGAGTGTCAATTATAGTTAGAGGTAATCTAGTATTATACCCATAACAGTCATACAAATTGTGATAATTGTTGGAGATATGATAAGTTTTTATCATGATGACTTTTTACAAGCAGGGATGAAAGCGATAGTGAAACTTTATAGCTGTAAAACAGTCACCATTCAACTGTATTAATAGATTTTGTAATATTATGATCTAGTCGCTATAACAGTCCTTTTATACTTATAAGGCATGAGTCATTGTAGGAGTTTTTAAGAATTTTTCTGTTGAATAGGTATTTATTTTTGTGTCTTGTGTATACTGGTGATAATTATGTATCCAGCTGTCTGTCTGTTGTGGATTCCATCACATGCACAAAGGTCATTGTTATACTGAGCTTATGAAATTTTTACCATTGTTTGTTTCCAATGTCTGAAGGTCAAAGGTGAAGGTCAGCTGCTGTAAAAATCATTAGATGTTAATTGGTCAAATTGGCTAATCAATCCCCAGCTCCATACAGTAGTTCCTTGCTGAAAATGTTATATTGGTATTTTTTTCCACATCTGGAGGTCAAAATTAAGTCAAGGTCATGGTTGCTATGACTTATAAATTTGTTTTTAAGCAATAGCTAAATTTCTCAGGGTTATCAAGTTTGTTAAACAATTTCTTACGTAAGTGCTTCAATAAGGACAAATCTCTTGGTCCAATGGTACAGGTGTACCTGTGCTTTGACCATGTCTTATCAAAGCTCTAGTGTTCCCATATGTATTACAATCTATCATGAGTGTGATGTGGAGGTACATATGAAAGTCATCTGTCAGTAGTACAGGTGCTGTTATGTGTTGACTGTGAGAGATTTGAAATGGATTACATGTGACATGCATAGCTCTTTGTAGCCTGCATTGTGATACTTAGGTATTTGGCATTGGTCCAAACATTGAGAAAACTTTTTAAATGTTCTGTAAGATGAAAATCCCATTTCAAAAAACTTTTTTTGAAACTAAAATATACAGTGGTATGTTACCCTATTTGCTGCATATCAATTAAGGTCACAGGTAGAAAAGTACATTCTATAAAATCTCCAGATCTTTAAGATTAGTTTCTAAAGACCTAAAAGAAGAATGTTCCATAAATACTATGCAGGTTACAGGTTTTTAAGCCATTATGATTTTGATATCACTTTGTGTCCTATTTATACACCTGAAGAGCAGTAGTGAATTAATGTATAACATATGTAGAATTTGATGTGATGTGACACGCTGATTTGAGCTGATGCATCTGGAGAATACTTGAAGTTCCGTTAGGGTCTAGGAGGAACCTAGACTAATCTATTTTGAGATAATATTTTAAGTTACTGCAGGAACTAGGTAAAACCTAGGCTGATCTGTCTGGAGACTGTCTGAAGTTACTGTAGGATCTAGGAAGAAGAATCTAGGCTGATCTGTCTGGAGACTGTCTGAAGTTACTGTAGGATTTAAGACGAAGAACATTGGCTGATCTGTCTGGAGACTGTTCGAAGCTACTGTAGGATTTAGGAAGAATCTAGGCTGATCTGTATGTAGACTGTTTGAAGTTACTGTAGGATCTAGGAAGAAGAATCTAGGCTGATCTGTATGTAGACTGTTTGAAGTTACTGTAGGATTTAGGAGGAAGAATCTAGGCTGATCTGTCTGGAGACTGTTTGAAGTTACTGTAGGATTTAGGAAGAATCTAGGCTGATCTGTATGTAGACTGTTTGAAGTTACTGTAGGATCTAGGAAGAAGAATCTAGGCTGATCTGTCTGGAGACTGTTTGAAGTTACTGTAGGATTTAGGAGGAAGAACATTGGCTGATCTGTCTGGAGACTGTTCGAAGCTACTGTAGGATTTAGGAAGTAGAATCTAGGCTGATCTGTATGTAGACTGTTTGAAGTTACTGTAGGATTTAGGAAGAATCTAGGCTGATCTGTCTGGAGACTGTTTGAAGTTACTGTAGGATTTAGGAAGAATCTAGGCTGATCTGTATGTAGACTGTTTGAAGTTACTGTAGGATTTAGGAGGAAGAATCTAGGCTGATCTGTCTGGAGACTGTTTGAAGTTACTGTAGGATTTAGGAAGAATCTAGGCTGATCTGTATGTAGACTGTTTGAAGTTACTGTAGGATCTAGGAAGAAGAATCTAGGCTGATCTGTCTGGAGACTGTTTGAAGTTACTGTAGGATTTAGGAGGAAGAACATTGGCTGATCTGTCTGGAGACTGTTTGAAGTTACTGTAGGATTTAGGAGGAAGAATCTAGGCTGATCTGTCTGGAGACTGTTTGAAGTTACTGTAGGATTTAGGAAGAATCTAGGCTGATCTGTATGTAGACTGTTTGAAGTTACTGTAGGATCTAGGAAGAAGAATCTAGGCTGATCTGTATGTAGACTGTTTGAAGTTACTGTAGGATCTAGGAAGAAGAATCTAGGCTGATCTGTATGTAGACTGTTTGAAGTTACTGTAGGATCTAGGAAGAAGAATCTAGGCTGATCTGTATGTAGACTGTTTGAAGTTACTGTAGGATTTAGGAAGTAGAATCTAGGCTGATCTGTATGTAGACTGTTTGAAGTTACTGTAGGATTTAGGAGGAAGAATCTAGGCTGATCTGTATGTAGACTGTTTGAAGTTACTGTAGGATTTAGGAGGAAGAATCTAGGCTGATCTGTATGTAGACTGTTTGAAGTTACTGTATGATCTAGGAAGAAGAATCTAGGCTGATCTGTCTGGAGACTGTTTGAAGTTACTGTAGGATTTAGGAGGAAGAATCTAGGCTGATCTGTCTGGAGACTGTTCGAAGCTACTGTAGGATTTAGGAAGTAGAATCTAGGCTGATCTGTCTGGAGACTGTTTGAAAATACTGTAGGTTCAAGGAAGAGTATATGCTGATAGGAATCAAGACAGTGCTGGTAGTACAACTGGTTAAAACCATTATCAGTGATCATTACTGATTTGGCCTTCACTGTGACCACCGGTCAGTATTGATCGTAAATGAAGATTCATCAGTGTTTACAGTGAGCGTTGTTGGTGTTTGTTTATGTTTCCCACTGTGACAAGTGTAAGTGGCAAGTCAATATCTGAATATGTCGATTACCATAACTAAGTACATAAATATATAATACCGGACAATCCAAATCTCCAGTACCAACATCTTACCAAGTTCATATGTGTGTTATGGTTTAATATTTTCCAGAATTATTCAATGATATTAAATTACATTCATATTTATCCCATGTTCAAGTATTTAGAAATGAAACCAACATGCATATAATACCTTACATTGTAACATTACCATACATTGTAACAATACCTTACATTGTGACAATACCTTACACTGTAACAGTACCTTACATTGTAACAATGCCTTACATTGTAACAATACCTTACATTGTGACAATACCTTACACTGTAACAGTACCTTACATTGTAACAATACCTTACATTGTGACAATACCTTACACTGTAACAATACCTTACATTGTAACAATACCTTACATTGTATAATACCTTACATTGTAACAATATCTAACATTGTATAATACCTTACATAGTAACAATACCTTACATTGTAACAATACCTTACATTGTATAATACCTTACATTGTAACAATACCTTACATTGTATAATACCTTACATTGTAACAATATCTAACATTGTATAATACCTTACATAGTAACAATACCATACATTGTAACACTACCTTACACTGTAATAATACCTTACATTGTAACAATACTGTATAATGTAGCAATACCTTTTGTTTTTAGCAGTACCTTGTAAAACTACCTTACACTGAATTTTTGTCAATTAGAGGGGAAAATATTGGAGAATATATTCTGTCCTTGTTTACATTTGGTCAACATTCTATTCTGCAGCAGGGTTTGAAAAATGTGCCAAGTAAGCACAATTTCTTTTTCGTTCACAGATGACTGATGTATTAATATTTACAGAGGAGGAAAACAAGAGAGAATTTACAAACAATACACAAGGGTTGTTCTCACAAAGTCATTTAAATGCTGTTTTTGTACAATAGTTGTTTCTATACAATTGATAAAGTAAACATTTCGTGTATCAACAACCATTGATCAATTAAATGCTCTCATAGAAAAGCACAGACATGTGAAATTAGGCCAAATAAACGAACTGCTTTGCTAGTCATTTTAATTGTTTGGAACTTGTCAGAATAAATCTGTATCTATACATATCGACTTCAAAATCAGTCTGTAGATGTTGAAGGGATTAATGACTGTGTTTTGTATTTTTCTGTTATTGTTTTGTGTTTAGCTGGGTCCCCAGAAAAATAATGGTCCTTGCTCGGAATGATACAGGACAGGGGAATTAAGGTGTCTATTGTTTTGTGTTTTCAATTTAACAATATACAGTAAAAGACACATATGTTTGAGAGCGAACACTAACAATATAGAATCATTGAGCAGGTTATGGTTTGTTGGTGGACACTATTGTTCAGACCTGATAGAAATCATTGTTTACTTCAAGTCACAAGGCCAGTCAACTTATTTTTGAGTGTGAGATTGTTGACCTCTCCTTCGACTATTTTGTGTTAAAATTAACTCAGATATTTATTATACAAGTAACCAGGGTCTTTTTATAAGTTGATTTAGGTATTACCTGTAGAGTGAACTTTAGGTATTACCTGTAGAGTGAACTTTAGGTATTACCTGTAGAGTGAACTTTAGGTATTACCTGTAGAGTGAACTTTAGGTATTACCTGTAGAGTGAACTTTAGGTATTACCTGTAACTTTAGATTACCTGTGAACTTTAGGTATTACCTGTAGAGTGAACTTTAGGTATTACCTGTAGAGTGAACTTTAGGTATTACCTGTAGAGTGAACTTTAGGTATTACCTGTAGAGTGAACTTTAGGTATTACCTGTAGAGTGAACTTTAGGTATTACCTGTAGAGTGAACTTTAGGTATTACCTGTAGAGTGAACTTGATTATCTTCTCTAAGAGTGAAGTAAGGTATTTGAATGAATGTTTTCTTTTAGGGTTATTTTCTGTTGTTGACCTTTATTGGAGCTATGCAGGCACAGAAAGAAACTGTCATAACACCATCAGGACAAAAGTATTAAAGTCTCTGTTTACAATGAATTGTCAATAACTTACGTAACTACAATATTTTTCCAGCAGTAAACCCTTCATGCTTGATAATAGCTCTCCATAACAGTGTTGTTTGATAAAATCATCACGCAATACTACGGTACGGCTTGTAATTTTTCAGAGGTCAGAATTTTCTTTCAAAACATCAACATGATATTTAAAAGAATAAAAATTTAGCAATCTGTTTGTGAAAGGGCATCTATTAAATTGATGTCTCATCATTTCACAGATTAAATTTTCCCAATCATGTTAATGTAACGCTAAATAGTGAAAATATCCCTGCGAAAATAAGAGAGTATACAATATTTCATTGACCTGTAGTAGACTTGACATTTAGTCAGCTGTTTGGAGTTCATTTTTGTTGGCCCCTTGGGCTTATTTCAGGATAAATATGATATGTAGAGCAGTTGGTATAAAAGACAGGTTTGGCTGTTTCAGAATTCTGGTTATGTCTGGGTTACAGGTAATGTTGTAGTGGGAGGTCACATATTGCTTGGATTTTGTTTACTCTGGTAAAGCGAAAGTTGTGTTTACAGCCTTGTGTCAACATTGAAGTTTTTTGGACTACATCTGCAGGGTCAAATGTTAGGATAAATTGTACAGGTTTTATCAGAAATTTGTTTGTTAAGAAATCCAGGATATCTATATAAATATATTCAGATTCAATAGATGTGGAAATTGCATGTCAATTTTTCAGTTTCTATACATGGTCACAGTGGTGGTGGATACTGTACTGTTTATTGTGTCCACTCTCCATGTTGAGAGCCATAGGGACATGGACAGACATAATACATTTACACCATGAGTTACCCAGGGGTGTGACAATGACTTGAGTCTGTTTATATATGAAATTTTGTTTGATGATAGGACAAATGCTGTCAAAATAGGTTTTAATACCCTTTTCACAAATACCCTTATCTAAGAGTAAACGTTGGACATACATAGGAATATATAATTGGAAGGTTTGAGAGCCAGGCCTAATAACCCACAAACTTGTACATTAGTAATGTCTCTTCTTTACAACTGAATTGTTTTCTTTAATTAGTCCCTGTTTTAAATATTTTCCAAGCTTTAAGAAGAAGGAATGAAATTACTAGAAATGAATTTGTATAGTACCCATATAAAGCTGGAGGAAATGCTCATAATGGATTAGATGTTTCTGTGTTTTGGTGTCTGACATTAACTAGACAGTATAAGGAAAAGAGAATATGTTTTAGACATATATAGATAATATTTTCTCATGAAAGACTGAATAGTAACTTCTAACATGCTGTAGGAGGAACATGTCTTGGTTAATGTTACAGTGATTTTCTGTGAGTAACCTGGAATTTCTACCACATGAAGACCTTGTGTCCCTCTTCTAGGTCAATATGAGTGATAATGTTATGTTATGTTATTAGTAAGAATAAGTTGTTTTGCAGTGGTTGTAAGATTTTATGAAAATAACAAAGTATTTGGGCTCATTACTTGGGTATGTTGGTTTTTTTGTGGATGATGTCAGTGAAAAATGTCCTTGGAAAAAGTCCAGTGTTTTCTCATGAAATGTTTTTACCTAAGAAACTTTCCAGTGCCGTTACTTAATTTATTGAAGAAATAAAACAGTACTATAACAAAGTTAGATCTGCTGATTGAAAGAACATTGTGCAAAGTTAATAAAGTGTTCAGACTTTCAAAGGTCATGTGAAATTTGGTTAGATTAGAGAATACGATGCAACACAATGTGTATGTTGTACTACATTTGATATCAAGGTGTGTTTTGGAAAGATAACACCTGTACTGAACTCATTAACAATCTGATCGTCATTAGTATATCTGCTATAACTACCAGGTATCATTTGTAATTGTGGAATGCGGTACGTGAAACATGAGGCCCTGTTGACCCCTATATTGGATCAGATTTGTGCCTCTGCCAAGGATTTAATCGGCCTATCAACTTCTCAAGAACATTTTGTTTTATACTTAAACCACATATCATGCTCAGTATGAGTGGTCCCTATCAGGGTGTTGGTGTATCAGTGGAGCACGTGTACAGGTATAACAGTAATAGTCACCTTCGTCAGGCTTTGTCCTACTATACCTTTTTATAGGTATACTTTAGAAATGTAGGTTAACCATACAGGTAGGAATACTTGTGTTCTGATTACTACATTCTGTAAGGTAGTGGGAGAGTTAGGAACAGGTATGCTATAAAACCTGCTTTATTGTAATTTCTGATGTATGATATGGACACTGTATATTAGATCTTTTAAAAAAAATTCTTTGGTAATTAAATGACAAGTGAGTTTTGTGGTGATTATACAGATATATTTGGTGCATATGCTTATGTCACACAGGGGGAATATATAACCTTGCTCTGCATTTAACCATCGATTGAAGGAAAGACGTTCTAAGTTTGATTTCAGCAAGAACTTCTTGTTACCTGTACCTGTTGTTATGGAATGTCTTGTGTCAACTTAAAAATAGACATATATCAGAGTAAATCTAGAGCACAAGCTCCAGACTGCCTAAAGACTTTCTGCAGCGTCTTGAATATGTCCTGAAATGGGTTCTGAACTCTCTAGCAGGTTCTGGATAGTCTTTGATAACTATGTCTTCAAGACTTTCTGAAATAGGTTTTGTAATTATGCCATGGACTGTTGTCAGCCGACTTTCAGTCTCACTCATTAACATGTGATGTACTCTACAAAGCAGGCCTAGATTGTACTTGAAGTGTTAGGGCTAAGGCCTCATGATCAAGAGAGATTACTTCCATTCTTAGAATTCTACTGCAACAAGAATATATCAATGAAACAGTTTAGTGAACAAATGCATTTTCTCATTCCAGGACTTGTCTTTTAATCATGGCTTTGTGTGGACACTAGTTAACTATGGCCTTCAGATTCCACAGATGTGCTCGATGATGAGGAATTGAACCTCACCACTGGTCATCGTCGGAGTGGTGGTCTGGTCACTGGGACCTATGTCCCTGACTGGGGTAAAACCCAGCATGCTGGCAGTAGATGTCCTGACAGAGCAGTTGCGTGACCAGACTATCGATGAACAGGCCAAGAAAACGTCACAAATAAAGCTGGTAAGTTAAGAGAAACAAAGAGAGCTTATAGTTTTATGCTGAGAAGTCCAAAAGTAAAAGTTTGAGCTAATTTCTGAAATGAATTACATAGGTTAGAAAGTTTCGTGATCACCTAACCAAGAACCCTTCTAAACGACTGACCAACCAACCAACCAACCGACTAACCAATCTTCTAACCAACCAATCTACCAACCAGATAGTTTTCCAACCAGCCAATCTATCCACCAGCTAACCAATCTACCAACCAGATAGTTTTCCAACCAGCCAATCTATCCACCAGCTGACCAATCTACCAACCAGCCAATCTTCCTACCAACCAACCAACCAATGAAATAAATTGAAATCTTAACTATGATGTTGTCTACTCTACAAATAAACTATTCAAAGATAATTGAGTGAAATGCCTCAGAGAGAAGAAATATCAAATATAATAGAACTGGACTACTGATATGTATGTCTGAAATAAGAACACAGAACATCTCCTTCAGTATAATGAGGATTGATAAAGGTATTTTAATCTTTTTATTCGGCACTTCAGATCCAGGCTTCTGATGGGTACAAACTCAGTAAAAATGCAGAGGCGACAATTGCAGGCTCAGGTGAGTACATTGTAATAAAATAAATCATTTGTAACATTTCATTGTACACCTCAAGTAGTTTATTGGGACAAACACATTGACTTTGTGTCATTAATGGACTATGTGTCATAGAACATGATGTTAGTACACCAGTTATACTGGAGTGTAATTTAAAATCTTTGTTGTATCTCTTATGATGTCTCTCCATAGAAATATATGTCATTAATTATTTATTTATGAAATTGCTTTAGGTAAAAAGGTTTGGACAGTGCAATTAAATTCTGCAGCGGGGAAAGATCTTTTATCAGAATCACTAAGACAGGGGTTGAATACAGCCCCTCCGATAGCCAATCTTGCCTCTGACCAGTCAGGAGACCTTGGGCCACCCCAAAATGCCCCAGCACCACCTAAAAAGAGACATTGTAGGTCTCTCACAGTCCCAGTTCCACCAGAACGACCAACACCATCATCATCTTGGCAGCCACAGGAGTCGCGGCTATGGAAACCTGTGGCTGTGATATCTAGTGAGAGAACACAGTCTGAGGCCACAGTGATGCCCGTCAATTTTTGTGGTAGTGACGCAACTTTAGGGCATAGAACTTGTGAGAGTGTTGGCGGGATCCCCACAGGGATGTGTAATTGTGAACAAAGTTTTGCTGTTCCAAGTGACATATTCACCCCACCAGAATCACCAGTGCCCCGTCCATCTTCTACATCAACATGTTCTGGTCGCCATGATGGTACATTTAGTCCACTTGGTGCACCATGGCTTGAACACTGTCAACGCCGGTATGATGCTTTCCAAAGCCGGAGTCTTTCATTTGAGGATCAAATCTCATGTAGTTCGAGTTCTGGGTCCACGCCTAGTGTTCCTGGGTGTGTTCATTCCCAACAATCTCTGTCTCAACCTTACCACCCTCACCATCACCACCATCACCATCACCACCACCGTATCCCAAGATGCCGTTCACAACCGTCTATGACTCATGACAGAAAATATGGACTTAAACGTCGTAGAGACTATGATCGTCCTACTTTAAATTTTCGCAAAATGACAGAGGTAAGTTTTCAAGCTGGAGATTTTATTTAAACAGAAAGGTATTGGTCTGGCCCCCAGTTGTTCAAAGGTTCGTTAGTTATCCTGTCAATAGTGAAAAGTTCATATTGTTGCCACTAAAAGAATGTTAAAAGACAAAACTTACTCTCAAAATACATCAAACTGACCTGTCACAACAAATTTCTTACTATGAAGTGATAAAGAATGTTGATTAATGTTCCCCCATATAATCTTATTTGAAAATTTTTACGAACTGTTGACTATTTTTGATCAGCCATTGAACAACCAGGGCCTTATGTTTATATCATTTACATAGACTATGCTATCCATGGACACCAGAACCCCTTAGTATTATTATTCACCAAAACTTAACATGACATAAATAACTAATACAGATATATGGTGTATAATTTTGCTTTTTGTTGGTACCAGAGTACAAATGAGTTGGTTTGATAGTTTTATTTATAAACTAGCTATTGATTGGCATGGACTCACCTGCTGTGTAAACAGGTAGGACATACAACCAATCAGCATTGTAAATGTGTAACAAGCATGCTACATGTTGACAAAAAACTTAATATGTTCAAAGAAAAAAATATGGCAGGTTTCCAATATCAGTTTGGCAATATTTCAAGAAAATTTTTCAATAACTGTTATGATGAAGGGTTTTCCTTTGGATTTCCTTAGATCATAGTACTGGTTATAGGTCTGTAGAGAACATCCATTATGATCTAGTAGAACCGTAACCAGACTGCCTACTTTCTCTCAGAAACACCAATATTTTTAGGGGGATTTTTGTAAATAGTAGTTATTGTACTTTCTGTTTGTGGTAGTTATCAAAAAATAATGTTACACATATTATCATTAATTACTTTAAGTTAGTAGGTCTCTAAATATGTATGGAATAATTTTCTAAGGGATCAATTAGCTGACAATTTTATAGCAATACTGTTCAAAGTACTGACTGATTTTGTCTATGAATATTTACACAAATTATCTTTTGTAAACTAGAAACTTTGAAGTGAGTAAATGCCCCATGACAAGTCATTTGAACCATTTATTTTCTAAGTATGACAATTTTTGTCTCGTCATATGACTATCATGATTCTGTCATTGTGAACTTGTAGGGTAAACACAAACAATAATATAGCAAACGTAGTACTATAATAGCTCTTTGACACTGAGGTTCAATTTTACTGAAATTTTAAAAGCCTTAAAAATTTTACACCTGCAGGCTAGCTTTCTAAGTCTATAAACAATGGAGTATAATGACTGATTGAGATCTTTTTATAGCTTATTTTCATGTCAGGAATATTCTTATGAGTTTTAGTGTCTTGTGATTATAAATATTGTTAAATGTTTCCTGTTTGATTACCATCGTTATGCTGCAATAACCCCAGGGGGCCAACAATAAAGGGAATTGGGGGGGGGGGGGCAACATTAGGAAAGGAGGAGATAGAGCTGTAGATTGGATTATTACTAGGCATGGATTTTTTACCAGATATACAGAGTGTATAATTCAGATAAAACACCTGTAATAATGTTCTATCTGAACTCATTAATGTAATGAATTGTCCAATCCTTTTATGTGTTGGTAACTTTAATATGACTGTGATTTACTTTGTTCTTTTTAGTATAAACTTTATTTTACAATAAAAGTGAGAACAAGTTATCAAATTTATATTAATCACGCTTGTTGACTGAAGCACACAAGGATATTACTGTGGGAGGGAAACCTGGGGAAAACCCACAGGACAGGGCATGAAGGCGACCCCTTACGCTTTTACACATGGTCAATCAAACCTGGACATGTTGGTGAAATTCCAGTGTGTTACCACTTTGCCACCCAATCATAACAAGCCTTTACTCTACTTTCACTTAACTGTTAGTGATGGCTCTTGGGTTTCCAGTAAGATAAGTATGTTGGGGTTGTACAGTGTACCACTGAGTTTCAACATTAGAACAGGTATCTAATTATATTTGATTTTTATTAGCCCTCAAATAAATGAAGTCCAAGGTCTGTTGTCAATCCATCATCTGTCATTAAACAGTTGTGATTAACTTTTTCAAATTTAATTTTCATTTGGTCATTATATAATTAGCAGTTAAATTTGTTGACAAGTGATCATCTTTGATTGCAAGGTTGAATTTTAATGCTTTTCTGCAGAAATTGCTGGATGGATATTTTTTCAACTTTTACTTGTAAATTCCTATTTCTTCCATGTTTCATTTGAGCTCTATGGCAGCTATACAGTAACCCAAGTCTTTCGCACCTGTTCCTGGTGGAAGGTCACTTGTGACTAGCTCAGAATCTAAGTAGATTATAGGACTTACAGATTGCTTTACTAGTCACATGTGAGATCTATAATCCCTTCCTGGTCATTATTCTATCATCTGTATTGACATTTTTATCATTTCTTTTAGTATTTGTTTGTTTAAAAAATAAAGCAGCATTCACATTCACTATCTTGATTATCAGCTATGTTTTAGCGTCATACATATTTCAGCTATGTGTTATTGAGGTAAAAGTATTGTGAGCTAGCAATGTGAGACCAAATCATTATATTTGAATCCATTACGTCTGATTTGCAGACCACTGCTTATAGAGTTATTCCCCTTAATATCTTAAACACTTGTTGGTTTTTCAGCTGTTACTCTCAACTGAGAATAATTAAGAAATAATAAATAAAATATAGTTGGTTTCAGCTGACAATTTTAAGTTTTTATAACAATGATTGACTGTTATTTTAAATCACTGAAGGTCGGGGTTATATAGTAATCTTCTTGTTTGTATGTGTATACATCCATGCCTCTGTCCATGATATCCTTAAAATTTGTAAATTTTTGTAACTTAATGTCTCTTGATCTCCATGATAGTTTTAGTTCCTATTCACACTATTGAATTACACTATCAGGGTCTACATCAGATTTGATTTTGATGGTCATCGGTCAAGGTGAAATGTCAGAAGTAACTACTGACCACTTTTGAAATATATTTTGTAAAAAGCTTGAGTACAAGATATCTCATGAACTCCTTGATAGATGAATCCTTCAATGGATTTAGATCAGAAGGGAAATATTTGGGGGTAGGGGTAAATCTATGTAAGGCCCTGCTAATTTTGTTCTTATTCATATCTGAGTACAGAATAAGCTGTTGCCTATCTTGTTGTAAAAAGACTGAATTATTGATTCTACAGGGAAACCTTTTTGTTTATTTACAGACGGCATATCAACAAATACCCAGGTCTGAATCACTGTCATCCCGCCAGGGTTTGAAGGAGGTAATATAGTAATCTTTATTTGACGTTGTATAAGCTAGAATATAAACCAGTTATGAGCAGGTTATTTCTTGTTTATAACTTTATAAAAACTCCTTCAGAAAAACTGAAAATTGTATATAATATATTGTGTTAAGATTCAAGTAATCAATTATTGTAATAATTTATTGTACACTATGTATTTAAACAAAAAATTGTACAGTCTTATACGTCAAGTCCCATATGGTACAAACAGCAGCCTTATATACCTAGGGTTGTAAACTGTGTATATGTATGATACTTGAAGTCCCATATATGGTATAATGGGCTTACATCAATTACAAGGTCAGTTTTCTCAAATAATATGCCTAGATCTGAATAATCTACAACCCACACATACACATGGATATACGTCCTAACTACATCAGTCCTGTAAAACTGGTTATTTCATGAAATGTACCTTTTTTGTGTCTGATCTACATACAGGAACTGTAATTATTGTAAGATTGTTTCAATCTTTAGTTCACAATAGATAGGTATTCATGTCCAATTGCTGTATTTGAAAACGACTTGAGGTAGAAATTATGTAGGAAACAACTGATTATATGCCCTCTTTAAAAACATTAGTAGTGCATTATATTGCCTGTTTTGGCCGATGGTCTATGGACTAGGAACGTTTTTCAACCTCAGTATTTAAAATAGAAATCCAAGTGAAACAGTTTTAAGTAAAATTGAGGAGCCTCCCAAAAGTGAATGTTGACCTAGTGGTATATAGAGTATATAGATGTTCTTAGAATGAGGGTGATCTGTATAGAATTGTTCTCAGTGTTTAGGATAATCTTGGTGCTTGCTTATAATAGGCATTGATAACTATAAAAAACCCTCTTCTGATGCCACCGTACACCGGTTGGTGATACACAGAAGGTGCTAAAGCAGAGAAATAGGATTAAAATCTACCTGTACAGAAGGGACTATATACCAAAGTCTTTATAAACAAGAGAAATAGGATTAAAATCTACCTGTACAGAAGGGACTATATACCAAAGTCTTTATAAACAAAAGAAATAGGATTAAAATCTACCTGTACAGAAGGGACTATATACCAAAGTCTTTATAGACCAGAGAAATGGGATTAAAATCTACCTGTACAGAAGGGACTATATACCAAAGTCTTTTTAAACAAGAGAAATGGGATTAAAATCTACCTGTACAGAAGGGACTATATACCAAAGTCTTTATAGACAAGAGAAATGGGATTAAAATCTACCTGTACAGAAGGGACTATATACCAAAGTCTTTATAGACAAGAGAAATGGGATTAAAATCTACCTGTACAGAAGGGACTATATACCAAAGTCTTTATAAACAAGAGAAATAGGATTAAAATCTACCTGTACAGAAGGGACTATATACCAAAGTCTTTATAAACAAGAGAAAGAGGATTAAAATCTACCCATTATTACACTATGATTATAGAATGGCCTGTAGTTATTGAATAATTTAGCAAGTGTTTGTCATGTTCTGCCTCAGTGGTGTTTTTTTCATATCTTGGATATCTATAGGGATTTAATGAATGGTTCATTGACCTGCAACATTATGTTAGTCCCCTCATTATTATGCACATTCAGGGACAGAGTGTGTAAATTATGAACATATGTGTGTATTAACTATAAGGCAAACTTTTATACTTTGCTGGTACTACCTTATCTTTCTAAAAAAAAAAAGAATAGTTTGTGCCACTGTTATCATCAGCAGTTGTGGTCGTCAATCATTTCTTTGTGATGATTTTAGCTACCGTGCAAAAGTAATGGTGTAAAGTGCTGGATCTAGATTTTATTTCAGGCCTTATTTGCAAGAAATCTGTTTTTACAGGCTCATCAAAAAATTTTAAAGGAATCTATTGTAGTATGGCATTGACTTTTGTCATAAACTTTTTATTGCACAATGATACACAATAAGCCAAGTTCCTTTGTGCAAATATACATGATTCAGTGCTTCTGTTATGGGAAGGAGCTGCTTAAATTGCTTTGCATATCTGAAGATTGAAGTCCTGAGTTGCTGCTACTATAAATGGAAAGCTGGTTTCTTCACAATTGTGTTTTCATCGGTCAGCCTCCAGTATTTTAGAGAAAGTGCAATGTGTATTTCTCTTGCACCATTCAGAGGGGAAGATGGGGAGAGAGAAAATGGTTGCTTATTTGGAGTGAATTATCTGTCCTTGTTAAAACTAAGTAATGATGATAATCAGCAAAAGTAATTACGTTTCCACAACTTCCACTTATTTAATGCCCTGGAATATTCGTGACATTACAAAATAAGAGAAAAAAACTCATCTGTGGCTAACGTAATAGGTTGTTGTTGAAACATGTGTGACCACCTTTGAGTGTATCAGTAATACATTTATCACCAGGTAAGCTGGCCAAAAAAATCAAAGACGGATATTATAGTTAGGAAATGATCCGTATGTGGTATGACTGCAGGCTCCATTGACAGATCAGTTGTATGTGAGACAAGCCTATCTGTTACATTGCCTGGGTTTTGTCTCTATCTCCTGTACATAATTATATAATGACAGCCATAAACAGGCACACAAAGGACTACTTGCTGGAAACTGCTTCATCAGACGATTCTTGGCTTTGTGCGTTAGTCTAGATCTGTCGTTGGGTGTTAGAATCTCTCCTCACCTGTAAAACCTAATCATCATTGTTTCCTGGCCCCCGGCAAAAGAGCAGACTACTTCAATGTTACCTAAAGTACATGTCTTAATTTCCATGAACCCATCAATGAAGATCATAAGAATTTATAATAAATGTATCGTCTAATGATTTCCGCCTCTAAATGGTGTATTGATTTTATTAATGTTTTTTCTCACAAATGCTCTGATAGTTTCCTATTTTGATGTAGCAGCCATTCATGAAAATCAATTAGGTCAATCTGTCTGTGTGTTGCATGTAAAGGAGAAATAAAAGACAACAAGGTGAAGGTCATACCATATGTATAGGAGAAATCAAAACCAGTAAGGTGAAGGTCATACCATATGTATAGGAGAAATCAGAACCAGTAAGGTGAAGGTCATACCATATGTATAGGAGAAATCAAAACCAGTAAGGTGAAGGTTATTTCTTATATGATGAATGAGGTCACTGTATGTACCAGAACAAATACATTGCAGTTTCTATAGTAGTCAATTACAAACCAATGAATTTAAGCATTGATATTTCATTTTGTTTGCAGAAGCGTGTTTCAAAGTTTCATGAGGAGCTTGAGTCTGTCATGAGTCTGATGCCAATAGCAAGCTCTCCAATGGATACTGATCTACCAATCAAGCGGATGATGGTAGCACGGAATAGCCCAATCAGCGAAATGGACAGTGGTCGCAGTGACAGTGCTGAGTTCCTAGACAGTGAGGCCAGTGACAGTCTAGGGGAGGGGCCAGTCAAGCTTCTAGGGGAAGGATGTGAGGAATGTGAGGCTGGGGATGATGAGGTGGAAGAGATATTCACACTACCAGAGGACCTTGATCTGGAGCAGATAGAGAACCACTGATATTATACTTCCTCAGCACATGACGATGATTGTGTACTTCTTAATAAATGCATGTATACACTGATATCATATTTGTATGAACTTAGAGTTGCTTCTTGTCATAGAGATCCTGTCATTGTATATGTCATCAGCAGTATAGTGGTAATCCCCAATTATGATATTCATGACACAGTGTTTGTTACAACCAAATCCATGGTGTATTTAAAGTCTGATAACAATTTTCTGAAGATGTAACAACAACATACAGTTACTGAATCTATTAATTGATCCATAGTGAATGAAAAATGAACATGCATATCATCACAAGTATGCAAATTTCCTCACAGTGTATAAGAGATGACTATTTCATTAATGTGTATAAGATGTGAGCATTTACTCACAGTTGATATGATGTGAGAATTTCCTCATTGTTTATAAGATGTGAGAATTGTCTCACAGTTGATATGATGTGAGGATTTCCTCATGGTGTATAAGATGTGAGAATTCTCTCACAGTTGATATGATGTTAGGATTTCCTCATGGTGTATAAGATGTGAGAATTCTCTCACAGTTGATATGATGTGAGGATTTCCTCATGGTGTATAAGATGTGAGAATTCTCTCACAGTTGATATGATGTGAGGATTTCCTCATGGTGTATAAGATGTGAGAATTCTCTCACAGTTGAATATGATGTGAGGATTTCCTCATTGTTTATAAGATGTGAGAATTCTCTCACAGTTGATATGATGTGAGGATTTCCTCATGGTGTATAAGATGTGAGAATTCTCTCACAGTTGAATATGATGTGAGAATTTCCTCATTGTTTATAAGATGTGAGAATTCTCTCACTGTTGATATGATGTGAGGATTTCCTCATGGTGTATCAGATGTGAGAATTCTCTCACAGTTTATATGATGTTAGGATTTCCTCATGGTGTATAAGATGTGAGAATTCTCTCACAGTTGATATGATGTGAGGATTTCCTCATGGTGTATAAGATGTGAGAATTCTCTCACAGTTGATATGATGTGAGGATTTCCTCATGGTGTATAAGATGTGAGAATTCTCTCACAGTTGATATGATGTGAGGATTTCCTCATGGTGTATAAGATGTGAGAATTCTCTCACAGTTGATATGATGTGAGGATTTCCTCATGGTGTATAAGATGTGAGAATTCTCTCACAGTTGATATGATGTGAGAAGTTCCTCACAATGATAAAGAGGTGAGCATTTCCTTTCCGTTTTTTCCTCACTGTTTATAAGAGGTGAGGATTTCCTGGCATTGTATAGGAGGTGAGGATTTCCTCAAAGTGTGTAAAATTCAAACATTTCACTGCAGTGTAAAAGAGTTGAGCAAATTCCTACTCTGTGAGGATATAATTTTGTATATGTGGAAATATATGGTCTCATATGTGTTATTTAATTCCTAAACTCCCAACATTTTCAACAGGGTCCAATATATTTATATATCTTATTATTATATATATTATTTATTCCAATGAATTAACATTATTTGTATCCAAATTTGATTGAAAAGCACATGTGATATAAAAGGAGATCGGAACAACACAATAAATTACTAACAACACCTATATAGTGATTTTAGTTTCTTTAACAATCAAATATGCATTTGTGATGATTTTTTTTTATTTTTGGTAAAATTTCTTCAGTTTCTGGAGAAGCATGTAGTTACATCATTGTTGAATATGAGATTATCAAGCAAAGAATTGCATGGACAAATTAACTGACATGGTACAAGGGAGATAACTATAATATAAGATTTTTACTAAAACTGTTAATATAATTTTAGCAATGTGTCACATGTGTACCTTGTGTCAGTACTATTTATTGAAATATAGTTTACATTATGATAACACAATTTTTGGTGAGATTGTATGAATATATTTCAAATTTTGTGTCGAACTAGTCTTAACTGACAGAACAACCCTTTTGCTGTTGTTTTGCTTCCATCCATTTGTAATGTAACTTATACCAAGTGTGATTTAGGTGTATATAAAGTGTGTGTAGGTGAGAGTAGCTGCCTCTCAGTCATGGATACAGGTACATATTACCTGACCAATCTGAATTACTGTAGAGGTTGCTTTTTCAATGGTTCAAATTTTTTTTGGCATTTTTGCTAAGAGCCAGAATTATGTGTGGAAGTAATGAAACAGATTATGTATTTCTCTATAAATTTCATTTTTTAAAGTATTTGGTAACTGTTTTTCGTGAATTTATCCCATCTTGGAAAATAACAAAATCAGGGCCTTTTGACAATAATCTTTATGGTATATTCTATACATCAGAATTAGAAATCTGGATAATTAGGTTTGTAACATGGCGAGGCTGTTCTCAGTACAGTCGGAACCATCAGTAGACTATACAGTAAATTGTGTAAGCTTGACAGCTGTTATTGTGAACCATTTCTACTATTTTTACAAGAGTATGTTAAAAAACTAAGATATTATGTAATTCTGTTATATAGATCAAATGAGCTGAGAAAAATTAGACCAGAGTACGAGAGGGTTTCTGGTTTTGTGGTGTTTTCCTAAAGCCTTATGGTTCTATTTACTGTTCATACTTTATCCTGTGATTCCTCAGTAAGACTTCTCGAAGAACGAGCACTGTTGTATAGTATATTTATGTTAAAATTGTAAGAACATACCAAGGTTTATTATTGGCCTGCACATAAAACACGGTCTTCAAGTCACCCTAAAATGTAAGAAATTTAGATTTCAAATTCAACATCAAGCTTAAGGCCAGCCTATCAGTTTCGTCATTTTGGTAAAATAGTGAAATGAGTGAAACAGTGGCAGGTTTCCTTGCATTCAGAACCAACTGTATCGTAGGTCTGTTGATTTAAGATGGTATATATCTAAATGTCTTTATCGTTTTGATATGAAGATCACTTGTGTATTCATGAGATCAACTCTGTTTCCTTTATTTTCTTGAACTTTGATGGCACCTGTTCACCCTAATTGAAGAGAATACATGCAAATCTTTATTTTCTTGCATTGAGGCAGTACAGATGAGCTTTCATTCTCTTGAATGAGGACAGCAACAGCTCCTATGTATCTTTATTCTCTTGAATAAGCCACATGAGTTCTGATAGTAAAGGTGGTACATATGTAATATTATTATTTAGAATTAAGACAAATTAATCAAAACAGTACCTGTGTATCATTACTCTCTTGAATCAAAACACATGGGTGTCTTTATTCTCTGGAATTAGATATCACATGTATGTCTTGATTTTCTTGAATAAGACACATGAATTAAGATGGTACCTATGTAGTTTTAAAAAATTCATTGAATTAAGACAGATGAATCAAGACATCATTAGTTTATATTTTTACTCTCTTAAATTAAGATTGTACCTGATTGTATATATTGTGATGTTCTGTACATTACTTGCTCGTGTACAGATGGAGTATGTGTTGTAAAGAAAGTCTGTGTAGCTTCTGCTTCATAGGTTAGAGTGACTGATAGTAAGAATGGTAGTGAATCATATTATGAAAGGTACATTCCTGTATAGGCACACTTATAATAAATGGCATGAAATGATGAAGATATGTCTCCCTACATTTATATGTTACACTTTCTGCATAACTGTCTCGCATGGCAGGAAGAAGACAGATAGCACACTCCCTTCCTGGTTAAATGTCTAGCATGGCAGGAAGAAGACAGCTAGCACACATCCTTCCTGGATCACTGTCTAGCATGACAGGAAGTAGACAGATAGCACATTCCTTTCTGGATCACTGTCTAGCATGACAGGAAGTAGACAGATAGAACAATTCCTTTCTGGATCATTCTCTAGCATGACAGGAAGTAGACAGATAGCACACTTCCTTCCTGGATCATTCTCTAGCATGACAGGAAGTAGACAGATAGCACACTTCCTTCCTGGATCATTCTCTAGCATGACAGGAAGTAAACAGATAGCACACTTCCTTCCTGGATCATTCTCTAGCATGACAGGAAGTAGACAGATAGCACATTCCTTCCTGGATCATTCTCTAGCATGACAGGAAGTAAACAGATAGCACATTCCTTCCTGGATAATTCTCTAGCATGACAGGAAGTAGACAGATAGCACATTCCTTCCTGGATTATTCTCTAGCATGACAGGAAGTAGACGGATAGCACACTTCCTTCCTGGATTATTCTCTAGCATGACAGGAAGTAGACGGATAGCACACTTCCTTCCTGGATCATTTTCTAGCATGACAGGAAGTAAACAGATAGCACATTCCTTCCTAGATCATTCTCTAGCATGACAGGAAGTAGACAGACAGCACATTCCTTCCTGGATCACTTTCTACCATGACAGAAGTAGAAAAATGTATGTAGACCATTATCTTTGTGTGTAAATGGCATGTGTTTGTGAATCTTTGATGATGTATATGAAGCTCTGACATGTTTTAGATTTAAATAATTTAATGAATATTATATATTTTGTTGATATATTTTACCCTTGAAGTCCCATGTTTCGCTGATATGAACTCATTTTTGCTTCATCAAAGTTGCCATCATAGTCATCCCATTATAGACCTCAGTCATTGTCACGACAGAATTCCAGCACACTCCCATATAAATAACCATTTCAATTTAAGTAGTTTTAAATCTCATGTTTCAAATCACATTTATTCCTTAACAAATTTTAAAATAAATCTGTATTGTGTACAACCTGATAATTACTGGTCTACAGTTCTGAAACAGTTTAAGAATTGTTGTATTTATGTTCACTTCTTTAGCTCTATCATTACATTAATTCTTGCTACCAACTCAAATTACATATCAACACTTTCATCTGAAATCAGTATGTCTCATTGTAATATACAATACATTTTTCATAGTGAACAACTGAATGGCTGTAGTATTTCTGCTTACTTCATGTGGAAATATTCATTTTTACTGGTTATGAAATTGTCAAGAGCAAGCTTTCAAACATGAAATCCTCTTAAAGGCATCATTGTAGGTGGAATTTAATGTAGCATAATAGACTGATGTGGAGTAGTATATGACAGCTTCCAAATTACCTCAAAATTTCTGATAGAAATGTAGTTTATTTTGATATACTTGCCAGTACTCTGTCTCTGTACTTGTTCCGAATATTGTAAATCAACAAACTTTAAGATATAATAAAAGATTTCTACAATGTTCGGTAACGAAACTTTCTATTTACTTCTCATATTCGTCTCTCAATATCTGTTTTTTAAAAATTCAATAATTTTGAAATTTGCAGTACTTATTTCAGATTTGCTATTCAAATTTAAGTATTTTGTGTTCTTTGTTCAAAAGGCTTAGGGAAATTCCTGTTTTATAATGCAAAGTTTCAAACCACAGTTGTGTCAATGCAAAGTTCTGTATATTGATGTATAACCAGTCTTTAGTCAAATAAGGAGTACAATGGCTTGTAGGTCAGACTATATAGAACTATGTAACATTTAGCTGAACATTATTCATTTGAACAAAAATATCATGTTTTGATGAATAAAATACAAATTAATTCATAATATTTCTTTTGTTTTTCATTTTAAGCCCACCATTATCAGATGGGGGGCTGTTCAAATGGCCCTACATTTGTGGTCTGTCATTCCTCTGTCGGTCTGTAAACAATATTTGTAATCACTATTTCTTAAGAAGACTGATCAGAAAATAATATGGTCAACAGGCGGCCATCTTTCATATTGCTCTTGCTTGAGAAATACTGGGTAAATCTTTCTCAAATTTCATGTATATGTTCCCCTTGGTCCCTGGTTGCCCCTGCCTGATTTTGGGACTGATTGAAAAAATTAAAAGACCAGCAGTCAGCCATCTTGGATTTAGCCTAGGATAGATTGTTATTTCTATCCCTTAAGAAGTACTGAATGAAGCTCTCTCAAATTTCATAAGTATATTCCCTTTGGTCTCTATCTGTGCCGTGGGATTTTGGGACTGATTAGAAAAAATCAATGGCTTTTAGGCGACCATCCTGAATTTGGCAGGTAAAGATTATCATTGCTATTTTTGCAAAGGAATGTTCAAATTTCTTATCGTTAAGAGCAAAATCTGCAAAAAGAGAAAAGAAGGGAAAAGATCCAACTTACAAAGAGCAAATAAAGAACAAATAATGGTATTGTCTGGCCAGCTGATGCACTGAGTGAAGGGAGATAACGCAAGTGGGTAAAGGAAAATAACTTTCAGGATATAGAGACAGCACATGTAATAAGTAAGAGGAGACAACTTCAATGATAGGTAAATTACTTTCCCTAGTTGATCAAAACTTGGTTAGGGTTGACAGTGGTTAACAATAAAAATAATTATTGTGTACCTGTCTAAAAAAAATCTTCAGCTGTGAATTTATAATGAACATTCGTTTAATTCATATTTTATCTTTTTTTCAAATTCTGACAAAGCTTAAAGCATCTGGTCCTGGTTATAATGTAAGGGGAAATAATTAAGAGATATGCAGATGGTTGATTAACTGATTTAAGGGAGATAACACCAGTGATTTGTAGACAGCTGGTATATTGGATAAGTTGAGGTAGTGCCAGTTACTTTAAGACAGGCTGAGGTATTGAATAAGGGATGATAACTCAGTTGCTATGTAGATAGCTGATGTACTGCGTAAAGGGAAATAACCGAAATGATATAAAGGACAGTAAATATATTGAGTAAGAGAGCTCACTCCAGTGATATGTAGATAGCTGATGCCCGGAGCTATTCAAGTATATATATAGACCTTGCAATATTGAGTAAGTGGAGATCACTCCAGTGATATGTATGTAGTTATGTAAGAGCTATCATACTAAACATTTTTATCAAGAGTAGAGGGAGCTCATTCCGATGATATGATTACAGCTGATGAGTAAGAGGAAGAAAATAGAACATATATTTACAACTGATATACTGAGTAAGTGTAGGTAATTTTAATGATCAGGAGACAGATGATGGGTAAGGGGGTGAATTAATATAGCCCTAGTGCGATAGCCGATGTACTGGAGAGATATCTAGATAGCTGATTTGGATAAGGGGAGATGACTCCAAAGATATGTAAAATACAGTTGATGTATTGAGTAAGTGGAGATAACTCCAGTGAGACAGTCAAAAAACTGAATAAGTGGATATTAAACCAGTGGTAACTACACAACTGATGTAGACAGCTGATATATTAAGTAAATGACTGAGGGGAGATTATCCAAAAAGATATAAGATAGCTGATGTATTGAATACGTTTAGATAACTCCGATGTAGACAACTGGTGTATTAATTGATAGAGTGATATCTAACACACTAAAACCAACTTTTATTAATGGAAATAATGATATTCACTTTGGCCTCTATACCTTATAAGCAATCTCAAGCAGGTACGCCCAGTTAGTAAACACTCTTATACATTTGAGTATGAATGGGACTTGGGTTGTCGCAAGGAAACCTTTATTTATAGAACTAACGTTGAACGAAAGATGGCCATTTAAAGCTGACATAAGAACTGCTTGTTTCTTGTTTTTTGTTTTTGTTTTTGCTCTTTTTTAAACCTTGTTAGACAAGGTAAGGTCAAATGACCGACTAACTGTACACTTCATTGATTTAAGGGTGAAGGCCACACTAAATGTGATCAAAACTCTTGCACAAGTCTCCCTACTAACACATGGCAAAAAGATTCGTTCGTTTTGTGCATTCCAAATATATGTATTGTGATTCCGGTAAAACAGACCTACGAAAAGTTTCATTTTTTCATTATTAATATACAATCACAATAGGATCAGAGAATCGCTGGCTCACAGACGTTTCCAGCCAGGTCCACTTCTCTCGAGATAGTTGAACTCCAATCCGAAACGTCCCCAAGGTGGCGAGTCAACAGTTTTTTTCTAAATCACTGCCTATCTGTGAATTGCTTCCAGTTTCTGTCTTGTCTTCTTTACCATAACCAGCTGGAAGAGTTATCTGTCGTCTTTACCATAACCAGCTGGAAGATTTATCTGTCGTCTTTCATAACCAGCTGGAAGATTTATCTGTCGTCTTTCATAACCAGCTGGAAGATTTATCTGTCGTCGTTACCATAACCAGCTGGAAGATTTATCTGTCGTCTTTACCATAACCAGCTGGAAGATTTATATGTCGTCTTTCATAACCAGCTGGAAGATTTATCTGTCGTCTTTCATAACCAGCTGGAAGATTTATCTGTCGTCTTTACCATAACCAGCTGGAAGAGTTATCTGTCGTCTTCACCATAACCAGCTGGAAGATTTATCTGTCGTCTTTACCATAACCAGCTGGAAGATTTATCTGTCGTCTTTACCATAACCAGCTGGAAGATTTATCTGTCGTCTTTTCCATAACCAGCTGGAAGATTTATCTGTCGTCTTTACCATAACCAGCTGGAATTTCAAAGGTCGTGTTAGAATTCAACATTTCATTTGATAATATTCAAAATAGGTTTTATCACCTGATCTTCTAAGCATATAAAACAAATATTTATCATCACTTTTTCCGAGTTCATGTTGTTTCGAACCAGTGAGTCATTTTTGTGCGCCGTCTTGTTCACACTGGCGATAGAAAACTTTCATCCCTTGATCTGTATCAAAACTAGGTTAAAACTTAGGTAACTCGATCTGAAAAACAAGAATTTCGATCTGTTCTCTTGCTGTTTAACTACGATATAGAATTGTTGTTTTTATGCGGTGTCAACAGCTTCGCGTTGATTCCTTCGCATCCAATATAATTGCGGGTTTCTCTACTGATGTTATGCTAGGGAATTCGCCTATCGTCGGGTATGTTTCTTTCTGCATCGGTAGTCTCCAAATTTCCAGACATTTCTCCGCCCAGGTGAGATGGCGAGTCCTTGTAATTATTTCTTGAAGACTTCAATCCCTCAGCGATTTCTTAGACGTCTGTTCCATCCTGTTTTGTAATATTCTTCCCCATTTTTTTCCAGGTCTTGTGTACTAATTAAATATATCACGGCCCATTCAACTTGTTTCATATCGCATCCCCCTTGCGGTGTTTTCTGCAATATGCGCTCCCTGTCTTAATCAATGAATAAACGAATAAATCAATAATCTTGTGTGTTAAAAATCGATAGCCTTCCAGATGCTGACTTCATTCAATCATTTGGTTTTTCCTCAGTCGCCTACTAGGCTTCAAAATTAGGGAACTTTGTTATCCATTTTTGTGTCTATTGTACTAATTTTAAGATAGCAAGTGGAAGACACTGATTGTAGACTTGAAGTCCCTGAGGTTTGCCGTTACCTGTTTACCACATTTTAATTCACTCGAATAGTGGCATGGTTCAGAAAATACACATGTACTTAGTCGCCTCCTAGGTTTCAAAATTAGCAACACTGACGAGTCCTAAAAAGGACGAAACAGCTGTATGATATAGTTCAATTCATTGTCTGGCTGTACTCTTAACTCTAAATTTGTATTTATAGGTGCTATTCATATGTATGTCTTTAGAGCATAAAAAAAGAAATGATAATGAAAAATATGAACAAACTTCAAAGAAAAAAAATTACGAATGTGTGTCCTTTTATATTTCAAATTTGTCTTCCTTACTACCACCGATAGTTTCCGAAAATTCATCTTACAATCTTCGTAATGCACATAATTTTTCGCTACCAAATTTCCGACTACAATTAACAAACTCATCCTTCTTCCCCTCCTCTATTAGGCTCTGGAATCAGCTCGATTTAGAAATAAGGCAAAGTATATCATACCAATCTTTTAAAAAATCCCTTAAACACAACATAACTGTTCCAAACTTCTATTATTTCGGCGATAGGAAAAAAATATATTCCACGTTAGACTACGAAATCATGCCAGCACTCTAAACAATGACCTCTATAGAGTTAATTTGATAAATTATCGACACTGTCAATGTGGACACCCTATTGAAGACACCTTTCACTATTTCTTTGTCTGTAACAACTATGTTAATCAGAGACTTATTTTATTACGTAAATTAAATAGTTATATTCCGATTGACCTGCAACTGCTCTTATATGGTAATGACAATCTATCTGCAAATGATAATTTTAGAATAAGTCAAGTCACTCAACAGTATATTATAGACTCTAATATATTTTGATTTCCTTCTCTTTCTTATATACTTTTTTACCCCGTTTATTTATAATATTGTTGGTAAAACCAGCATATATTACCGTAGATATATAATTATAATTAATGTACATAAACATAATTATTGGTCTCTCCCGCAATGTATGGCACCAAGGGTGTGTATTCAAAAGGATTCGAAATGAAGAGGAGAAAGCACTTGAGCACGGGACGTGATGAACATTAGAAAAGTTAGAAAGCAATGTACAGTGAACAGTTCATGGTGTTGTCCTCGTCTGGGAGAGACCATATTAACTATATTATCTTTATCTTTATAAACGTCAGGTTACAATTGTGCTGTTAGCTAGCTCTCTCTCTCTTCTCTGATACATTTGTCACTTAAATATGCCACCTTGTATATTTGTTTGTACAATAGTTTTTCAGGAAAGGGCTTAATATAAGTTGTTCAACTTATGCCCAATCCCGATGTATATATTGATACAATAAAATATTTTTAAATCAAAATATTTCAAATTTCTATTTTGTCTTCAGGGACTTCTGCAGATTAGTGTTTACTAGCAAACAAAACATTCGGATTACTTCGCCGTAATGATAGTACGGGCATGAGAAAAGTCAGAGGTGTTCCGATGGCTGTCTGAAATAACCTTAATTATCATGTTGTCATCTTTTAGTGAGTAAACGGTGTTAATTTTTTTAGGAAAAGAAATGTATACTTATATCATTAAAAAAATCAAAGACTTGAAAAATAGCCGAAGAATCTTCATTCATTTCCTTACAACTAATGCAGTAATGAAATACTCATATAGTGACACTATAGTTGTATGTGATTACAAATTCTATAATGTCGGCGCGTTTTATTTTTAATGGTATAAGCGTTGTAAAAATTTAATGGCGACCGTTTGGTTTCACTAAGGACGCTAAGATGTCAAGAACTTCGAAACGACCTTCTTCTGCCAGAAGAAACATAAGGATTGAAACATTTTCACCTTTCGTTAGGTTTGTTATGAAAGAATACCGCCAATTTTACTTAAAGTTGCATTAAGATTGAATTCATCGTTGGGCATTTCGCTGTTTTCAGTTCAAGATTAAGTGCAAAGCTTTATAGATTATTTTTTTGCAGCAGTTATCAAACAAGTTAAAATGATTTTCATAGACAATCTTGTTGATCTAGATAGGAACGCCAGGTGAGTATGTTTGATAATTTTGTGATGGTTATATTTTCGGTTCTTTCGTACTCTGAGGACGTTTCGGTATCGAGGTTTTTCAGTTTTTCGGTTACTGACTGTACCCGGTACATTAACACTTCGGTTCGGTATGGTATTTGCTGTTATTATTTTAGAGGTTCTCATTCCTCAAATAGTAGATGATACAAAGTCATTGCTGTCGTGAAAAATATTCAGTGAATTAGCCTTTACACATTTTATTTTCACATTGTTTATAAGTTAAAACTTAAGCTCAGCTTAAGAGCTTTAACCAAGAAGAGAACACCGTCACAAAGTCAAGACTGTCTCATTTGTTAGCAAATTCAGAAACTGGGAAATCATAACCAAAATAGGTGAAGAAACCAGTTAAATATGTCAATTCAAGAAATATGGTGTTTGATATAGGGCACACTCAGTCATAAAATACTAAGATGTCTTGGGCATCCCCAACCTTTTGATTCTATTGCGCTTATAAAAAATTCTTGTGTTCTGTCAAGCAAAGAATACAATGTTGATCTTCTCAAAAATGTCCAATGGAGAATAGCTGACTTTAAAAGTCTTCCGTGATACTGAAAATTGAAAGAAATTCAAGATGATACTCCCAGAAAATAAAAACTAACCATTAATCGCCATTTGGACTTAAGAAAACATTTCTTTAGTTTGGAACTGTGAATGTAATGATGGAGCAACTTGCCCCTGCATGTTATTGATGCTTTAATAGAAAGGAAATCTTTTTAGTTGAAAATCACAAGATTAATTGTAACTAGTGCTTGACGTATATGAAATCACTACCAAATCATTAACATGAAATGTACATTACTGATACACCAAGTTAAAGTTTGGAATAGCTAAAGTAATAAATGATAATTATGTGATATTGTTGTGATTGATATGGATAAAGAGGCTTGAGACTTTATAATTAAATGTAGTAAATCATAAACCCGGCATGGTCAGGCAAGTGATACTTTTTCATGTGGGATCAGAGATTCAAACCTTGGTCAGCTAGATGTAAGACCAATTGGGTGTCTACTGAATGTGAACTATGAAGAAAGTTCATTGTACCAGTGTAATTTATTTTTGTGATGCATGCTTTTGTTTTAGTGCCACACGACTGAGAAATGTACAGAATTTGTTACAAGAAGAAACTAGCCATGCTGACAAACCAGACACCATTTTGTGTATAGCAGGTATATATAAATCAACAAAATGTCAGTGCTTGGCGAGGTGGGACACAGGCACCATGTCATAGGCAAATATTGATTATACATGCAGACCATGAACATGAATATAATAATTGTGGTTTTTAAAGGATTTGCATATTCTGGTAGTTGGTGTGAACTCTAGACTCGGGCTTATTTGTCAAAATTTCAAAGATTAAAACTGAATGAAAACAAAATTACAGGTATATATTATGTGATAACAGTGGGAACTGGAATCATAGATAATCATAAAAGCCAAAACAAAATATAAGACTAATGATGAATTATATTTGGCCCATCAAATATTTTCAGGAATTGACAGTAGATACAGTGATGGCAGTATGGAACTGTTTAACTATCTTCTTTTTGGCTTTTTTGAAACAAGAAAGGCAGAGCTGGAAAAGTAAGTGAAACCAGATTGTTAGGAAATATGTATCAGTAATGGAGTTGATGAGATATAATATGATGTAGATCATATCATGTAATAACATGAAAAATAAGCATTTGACTTAAATGTAAAGTGGTCACCACCTGACTATTATTTGATGATACCATTGATCAGGTATTTCAGCCAGAAAACAGGATCAGTATTTTATGTTTGTGAAACTGGAACTGCACTTTGTTTTTCAGATCTGGTTTTGAAGAGGAGGTAATAGATGGTAAGTAATAATTGCCCCATTTAAGTGTAAAATGTATACTCTCTATCATCAT
Source organism: Ylistrum balloti (assembly GCF_031769215.1). Lineage (NCBI taxonomy): Eukaryota > Metazoa > Mollusca > Bivalvia > Pectinida > Pectinidae > Ylistrum > Ylistrum balloti. Next base: position 289,008 of record NW_026782223.1, on the reverse strand, counting down.
AATGTATCCTGTTCACAGCTGACCATGTATACATAGTAGAACTGAAGATATTCTATGTCTTTATGATATACATATGATTTCAGCCCAAAGGACATCTTGTTTTGATAAATCTATTTTGAATATGTTGTGTACTGTTGTGTCCAAATTTTTATTTGCTCCCTACTTTGTGAAGAAGATGTGTTGATGTTTACAGATGTGGTGTTTGTGATTCGCCGGTATGAGGTAGATATCTACTGTAATCCTATCAACTACCATTATTTCCTTCCCTACGTCAGTCATTGGAGAAATGTCCGTTTCCACTGTGTCACAGAAAAGCAGGTAAAGTATTGTTGTGTGTATTTAGCATGGCAAACATAAGGTTGACCTAGGTGTGGTATGTTTCTATCACAAAATCCAAATAAACCATGAAAGATAAAATACTTATTGACCCTACTGATTATTTCTTACTGTAAGCAAATGTTACATATGTAAAATATTTATATTGCTTCATATACATGTATATGGCATATTGTTACATGTATGATATGGTATATTGTTACATGTATATGGCATATTGTTACATGTATATGGTATATTGTTACGTGTATGATATGGTATATTGTTACATGTATATGGTATATTGTTACGTGTATGATATGGTTACATGTATATGGTATATTGTTACGTGTATGATATGGTATATTGTTACATGTATATGGCATATTGTTACGTGTATATGGTATATTGTTACATGTATATGGTATATTGTTACATGTATGATATGGTATATTGTTACATGTATATGGTATATTGTTACATGTATGATATATATTGTTACATGTATATGGTATATTGTTACATGTATATGGTATATTGTTACGTGTATGATATGGTATATTGTTACATGTATATGGTATATTGTTACGTGTATGATATGGTATATTGTTACATGTATATGGTATATTGTTACATGTATATGGTATATTGTTACGTGTATGATATGGTATATTGTTACATGTATATGGTATATTGTTACATGTGGTTACATGTATATGGTATATTGTTACATGTATGGTATATTGTTACATGTATATGGTATATTGTTACATGTATATGGTATATTGTTACATGTATGATATGGTATATTGTTACATGTATATGGTATATTGTTACATGTATATGGTATATTGTTACATATGTATCATTTATTGTTATTTTTTTATTATATATTGCATATTTTTGTATGTTTTGCAGTATGAAGATGAAGAAGAGTCTGGTGATTTTAAAATCCGGTCATTTATTGAAATGGTGGGGGATAGCAAAAGAATAGGAATACCATTCTGTATTTCAGGTTAGTTATGAAAAATGTTAAAGTGATAATATAAAGTAAATTAAGGCAAACCTGCGGCCAGCTCAAATAGGCGGGTAGTTTGAACACATGATTTTTTTCAATACAAACAATGATTTTCTGTGATAGTTTTAACCCTTTGTAGTTTGTTTCACTTGCATTTTTTTCAATACAAACAATGATTTTCTGTGATAGTTTTAACCCTTTGTAGTTTGTTTCACTTGCATTTCGAATTGTTCGAATATATCATAAGACTTCCCATCTTACTAATGATAAAAGCATAGGCAGTAATCGCTCCATATTGTCACTATTCACATCTACGTTAAACACTGTGGGTAGCAGGCTGTATATGACCATCCTAAGCAATCCATAGTGTCAGATTATACACATACATGTCACTTGATTAGAATAAATTAAATATTTACAGACCATGGCATGTCAACATGTGTTCTGTCAAAGAACAACATTGTTACACTTCACATTTTAATTAGATCATCCCATCAAGATTGTCCCAATAATTGTAAGATTAATAAAAAAGTTAACAAGCATTAATCCATAGTTATATTAAGCCTCAATCAACACTCTGCGTACCAATGTGTCAACGCTAACTGCCACCAATACACAAGCAGAAATGTGCGTTTTATAGGCTGATTTTGTCAGGGTATCCAAAGTTATGATGATCAAAATGAAACCTGCGATTTCTTGACAGTCGATTGTTGTAGACTGGTAGTTTCCTGCTAGGACACATTAAGACACTTTGTTGTGCTTTTGAACAATGTCAACCCTGAGAGTTTGATTTATTCTTATGAGCATAATTTGAACAGGTTCAACAATTTTTGATTCATTTTGTTCAAACCAACCGAAGTTTACTGTAAGACTCATTTTAAGATGTGCAGGTAATCTTTCATGACATGTTATCACAAAATAATTCAGTCTTCTTATCAATATATCTTTCAATTAAGTACATTGTATATCTGTTTTTGAAAAAATATTTTGTAATTGTGTATTTTTCCATCTTGTTATGCATTATGAATTAAAGCGATGTTGAGATGATGAATGCTGTTTGATGATGATACGGATGTTGAGATGATGAATGCTGTTTGATGATGATACGGATGTTGAAATGTTTGATGATGATACGGATGTTGAAATGATGAATGATGCTTGATGATGATACGGATGTTGAGATGATAAATGATGTTTGATGATGATATGGATGTTGAGATAATGAATGATGTTTGATGATGATATGGATGTTGAGATGATAAATGATGTTTGATGATGATATGGATGTTGAGATGATAAATGATGTTTGATGATGATACGGATGTTGAGATAATGAATGATGTTTGATGATGATACTGATGTTGAGATGATAAATGATGTTTGATGATGATACGGATGTTGAAATGATGAATGATGTTTGATGATGATACGGATGTTGAGATGATGAATGCTGTTTGATGATGATATGGATGTTGAGATGATGAATGATGCTTGATGATGATACGGATGTTGAAATGATGAATGATGTTTGATGATGATATGGATGTTGAGATAATGAATGATGTTTGATGATGATACGGATGTTGAAATGATAAATGATGTTTGATGATGATATGATGTTTAATGATGATGTTTGATATGATACGGATGTTGATGTAAATGATGTTTGATGATGATACGGATGATAATGAATGATGTTTGATGATGATACGGATGTTGAGATAAATGATGTTTGAATGATGGACGTGAAATGATGAATGATGCTTGATGATGATACGAATGTTGAGATAATGAATGATGTTTGATGATGATACGAATGTTGAGATAATGAATGATGTTTGATGATGATACGGATGTTGAGATAATGAATGATGTTTGATGATGATACGGATGTTGAGATGATAAATGATGTTTGATGATGATACGGATGTTGAAATGATGAATGATGCTTGATGATGATACGAATGTTGAGATAATGAATGATGTTTGATGATGATATGGATGTTGAGATAATGAATGATGACCCTGTCTGTGTGTGTTTTTCTAGATGACCTACCTACATGTTGATTTTGTAGTTCATTATTATTGCTGGAACTAACTACATTTTATACTTTCTATTGAATGTGTTAATTTACTTGTCCCAGGACACAAGCAAAAGTTTGACAAGATGTTAGTGGAAAAGTGGCCAATTGTGCAGGCTTATGCTCTTGATGACTTTGGAGGGTAACACTTTATTTACATACTTACCTATCCATTTGTAACTGTGCTTCCTAAATATTTTGTGTTGTGATCCAAAAATATTGTTGTAAATTATATGTCATTGTGATAAAGTCTTCAACTAGTGGTACACATGTAATTAATCAATGGAGTATGATGTTTGGTCATTGACTTAAACATTGTAAGGACTACCAGTGTTTGTAATAAGACATACATTCCACTAATCTTTTGTTTAGGGCTTGTAGATTTCATACTTATTAAATAAGGAAAAATTGATTTGTTGGACTTATCCAACTTTACCTGGAGTACAATATTTTTAATAGCTATGTAGTCTTCTCCAGATTATTACCATATTTGTTATATAAAGTTATATTTAATCCTTGGTATGGTTTATGAAGAACACTTTAATTATCTTTTTTTCTGTAATGTGTTGTATATAAGTATATCTCTCTTGTTTTGAGAGCAAGGTAACATTTTCCGAATAAAATAATTTGAACTGAAATTGTCTTCTTTTTCAGAAAAGGATTTTTCACGCTGTCACATGAGGTAATACAGTTTTAAAGCTTGATTTTTGCACAAACAGAACATTTATATAGAGTGACGAGCCAGACATTGTCATGTGTCTAAATCTCAAAAATATAACATTACTGATGAAAATTCAGACGGATGTCTTGTTGATAAAATACTGGACAGGTTTTATTTTTGTAATGAGGATGATAACGGTTGTTTATGTTTGGTATGGTGATTGAAATATCAAAGATTAGAACATATATACACTGTAAGACTCCAACAGAATAGCACAAACACTTTAATTATTGTTTATTTATGATTATGTTTGTTGTACTACAGGTGGTAGATGTAAGTGCAGATCTACACTTACTGTACAGAGAGATGGATCCTGTATCACTAGAAAATGTTATCACTGAGGTCAGTGTTTTTTCCCATACATAACACCTTACCTCCCATAACCTCCCAATACCTTCACCTTTCCATCTCCCATCCTAACCTCAATTTCCCCATACTCACACTTTCTAATCCTCCTATCCCTATCTCCCACCACCCACTCACTATCCCCTATACTTCCCATCCTGTCCCTCTGTTATCCCACTTCCTTAAGATTCCATGTTTGAACCTGTCCGACTTGATGGAAATCTGTGACGTACAGATTAATTATCTCTTAATTAAATAAATGTAGCAGCAGTAATTAGTAAATAGTCTGTAAATTAACTTTATCTCTCTCTTTGTGTGGCATGTTGTAAACAACACCTTGACAGGTTTTAGGCTTCCAATAAGAAGATCATATATGTTGCCAGGAAAGATTGAAAATTAGTTAATAGTTAAATGTTTAGAAAGGAGTCCCTTCTGTATGCTGATTACCTGACTGTTTAGAACAACGAGTTTTGTTGTAGTTCTGGAGAACAAAAGAAGTTGTTTATAATGCTGTTGGTTTCTTTTTCAGCAACTGCCTCTGTTAGAGAGACAGTGGACCAATATGATCGATACTGTCAATGCAGACCTGTAAGTAGAGTTATCTCCCTTGCTCCATCTTCAGGTATAATTGTTAAAGGACTTGTCAATTACATTGGTGATGACAGCTTCTTTAACTCATTTCCGCTTTTCACAAATTGATTATTTGATAATTAAATATATAAAACATTACAGTTGACCGATTGAATTGTGATGATAGATGTGATGATTGTAGATGACCAATAACTTACCCTTGAAAATGATCATGGAGGGTTGGTAAAATGATTTAGAAGATAATTGTAAATGATCAATGAAATAGTTTGTATTTGAATGTAAGTGACAGATGAAATGATTTTGTAGATGACTGACATGGTAATTATTTACTAGACAATTGTAGATCACAATGTGATGATTTGATATATTGTTTTAGATGTCTTCTGTCAGGTACAAACATATCATTTGATGCCATCCTATATAACATGAAGTGTGAATGTACAGGATATAATAGCCAGCTCCACAGTCAATGTAATGAGTAGTTTCTATCGCCAATGTACCTATTCCCGATTTCGGCAAACCTCTATTTTATCAATAAAACTCACTAATCTACCAAATACGATTGTAATAACATATCTCAGACACAGTTTTATTTTATATGCGTAGACAAACTGTACTGTAACATCAAAATATCTCAGGCAGTTTTTATTGAGCTTTGAAATAAAACAAACCTATGTCTAATATGCTGATGATAACATCTTCTCTGTTTCCATCCTTTCAGCATCTATTATCAGGCAAATAACAATGCACTCTATTGATTCCACACACTGGAAATGCCCATAGCTAGTGAAATCAGAAAATTACTATAATTATTTTTGAGAGAAAACTTTGGTTTTTGATATAACTTGAAAGACAGTGATAGGACAAAATAGAGATAAATCAAAGAGATAAGTATATCATAATTTTCCTTTGCTGAAAAATATTGATTTATCTAAAATTTCTCTATCAAATCTGATTTATTAGTTCTATACAGCACAATGGTATTTGTTACTTGTCCTTTTGTTTCAGATCTAAAGATCCTAAAGTGATTACAGAAGAAAAGATTTGTGAGGTAAATCAGAATGAAGTAGAAAATCATTCATGCCACATAAGAAATGGTAAATTCCATGTTAGCTCACCTGGCCCAAAGGACCGGTGAGTTTATGCTATGTTGCAAGCATCCATTGTCTACAAATAGCTACTTTTCATGAACAACTGAGCCAATTTTAACCAAAGTTGGTCAGAATCAACCTTCCGGGAAGCAGAAAAAATTTTGTATACACGGTAAAGGAAAATGTTGCAAGTTCCTTCTGTATGAGAAATTGGATTTTGACCAAATGTTGTCTGAAGCATTCTTTGGTGAAGGGAAATCAATTTTGTGAGTGTTAGGTTTTGGCCCCCTGGGGTCTGAGACACTGACTTCCTCATCAGTTGTGTCTGATTTGTTCAGAAGTTCAGGTCAAATAATAAACTTTAACCTTTAACCTGAAGGATGTGTTCTTATCTCCCTTACATAAGAAATTAGAGTCTCAATAGTTTTTGAAGGGTCAGAGTATCCCAACAAAACAGAAATAAGGGAAATAGAATGAGATTCTTTAAAATCCTACTCCTGTAGGAATGATTAAGTTTTGCCCAAAAGTCTGACACATTCTTGGGTGAAGGGAATCAATGTTATATAAATGGTGGGTCTTGGCCCCTTCAGGCAGGAGCAGGGCTCTCCTGTAGAAATATTTGGATTTTGTCCAAATTTAGGCTGAAGCATTCTTAGGTGAAGTGGAATAAATTCTGTGTAAACAGTTGGTCTCTGCCCCCAGGAGCAAGAGTTGCAGGTCCCTAAAGGGGAAGCAGAGCAAATTCTTAGTAATCCTTCTTCTGCTGGAATGGTTTGGATTTTGCCAAAGTTTGGTCTGAAGTACTCTTGGGTGAAGGGGATTCATTTTGTATAAACAATGGATCTTGACCATCTGGGGTGGGAGGAGCAGGACCCATTAAAGAGGAAATATCATAAATTCTTTAAAATCCTTTTTCTGTAGGAATTTCAGGATTCTGTCTCAATTTAGCCTGAAACATAAATGGTTGGGTTCACCTAGGTATGGAGGTTTGGGTCCAATGGGAAAATAGACATATTGGATGTTGTGTGTTTGGATGTTTAGAATTCCATTATAGGTTTGATGAAGCAATTTCAGACATGCAAAGCCAGTTGATTGATACAGGCCTTATTACCATTACACAGTCTAGAGGGGATTGCCTGAGGAGTTTATCATAACACTAATGACTGTTTACACCTTATTTATACTTTTAGTACCACGATGTTTACCTAACTTAGTATTTATTGCAAATCATTTAACATGTTATATTCTGAAGTAATTGTAGTAATCCTCGTAGGACATTTTACAAATCTGACTTTGTTTTTAATCTTCATATCATACCTAGGTAATAAACTCTCTCTATAGTAAATATTAAAATCATATCTATATTAATGTATTTATAAACCCTAGGAAAAAGGGCTTCTCACATAAACTGAATAATTACATACATTATTGAATACGGACCTTTGTTTACCTTTGGGAGTAAATCTCTTTCATCGGTAGATCAAGCATTAAACAAAACCTTTGATATAGTTGCATTATTTCTACACAAAAAATTCCTGGTTGGAAAGTTCTCTATTAATTTCCTAGAGTACAGACCTAATTTGATACAGATGATCTATTTCTGTTGTCAAATATCCCTGGGCTATACTTTAGATCTACGATCAAATAAACGATCAAATGTCAATTCCTTTAAATTATGGAGCTCTGTCATGCATTACGACAGAAGAGTCATGATTCTCTCAAGTTGTGAGCAGTTTCACATCAGAAGAAGACATAAATTTGTGATACATTTTTGAAGGAGAATTTAATAACATAATATCCCCTCGACAAATATTTCAGATAAAGATATGCCATAAGTTTATGATATTTTTTATTGAAAAATTAAATGTGTCCCTTTCGAAGTCTATATTATTAAAGACCCAAGGGACCCCACACTAATAAAATTATTCATTGATCTTCCTGTCTGAAGTTCTTCTGTTACATTACCGTTCCTGCTACCCAGTATACTGTATACTGCTGTATTTAAGTCTAATACAATCTATGTTTTATATGTATATGTTGGTCATAAAAACACTGTAGGCAATATCCTTTGAGCATTTAGGACTCTGTTAAGTAAAATTTCATATTAACTAGTTACATGTTGCCTATTTAATTTGAATAATTGACTCTGAAATAGCAATTGTTGTGTTTTAACATATCTAATGAATACCTATCCTTGTTTTAGCCACTGAAGAGTTACTTTTTACATGGTATTGTGGGTGCTGGCTCTACCAACAGAAGGTAATGTTAAGATGTTACTTTGACAGTCATGGTCACATGGTCAGTAACAATATAATCCACTTCATTCCACATGATCAGTAACAGTATAATCCACTTCATTCCACATGGTCAGTAACAGTATAATCCACTTCAGTCCACATGGTCAGTAACAATATAATCCACTTCATTCCACATGGTCAGTAACAGTTTATCATCCACTTCAGTCCACATGGTCAGTAACAGATTATAATCCACTTCAGTCCACATGGTCAGTAACAGATTATAATCCACTTCAGTCCACATGGTCAGTAAAAGATTATCATCCACTTCAGTCCACATGGTCAGTAACAGATTATAATCCACTTCAGTCCACATGGTTAGTAACAGATTATAATCCACTTCAGTCCACATGATCAGTAACAGTATAATCCACTTCAGTCCACATGGTCAGTAACAGTTTATCATCCACTTCAGTCCACATGGTCAGTAACAGATTATAATCCACTTCAGTCCACATGGTCAGTAACAGATTATAATCCACTTCAGTCCACATGGTCAGTAACAGATTATAATCCACTTCAGTCCACATGGTCAGTAACAGATTATAATCCACTTCAGTCCACATGGTCAGTAACAGTTTATAATCCACTTCAGTCCACATGGTCAGTAACAGTTTAATCCACTTCAGTCCACATGGTCAGTAACAGTTTATAATCCACTTCAGTCCACATGGTCAGTAACAGTTTATAATTCACTTCAGTCCACATGGTCAGTAACAGTTTATAATCCACTTCAGTCCACATGGTCAGTAACAGATTATAATCCACTTCAGTCCACATGGTCAGTAACATTTTATAATCCACTTCAGTCCACATGGTCAGTAACAGATTATAATCCACTTCAGTCCACATGGTCAGTAACAGTTTATAATCCACTTCAGTCCACATGGTCAGTAACAGATTATAATCCACTTCAGTCCACATGGTCAGTAACAGTTTAATCCACTTCAGTCCACATGGTCAGTTACTGATTGCAAATTACTGATTATTGCTTAAATATTGTCAAACTCTTACACAAATTTGCAAAGTTACTGTTGTACTGATGTTGTTTAGAGTCAAAAGGAATCCCCTACATAATTACTAATGTACTAATGTTTATTAGAGTCAGAAGGAATCCCCTACATAGTTACTGATGTTTATTAGAGTCAGAAGGAATCCCCTACATAGTTACTGATGTTTATTAGAGTCAGAAGGAATCCCCTACATAGTTACTGATGTACTGATGTTTATTAGAGTCAGAAGGAATCCCCTACATAGTTACTGATGTTTATTAGAGTCAGAAGGAATCCCCTACGTAGTTACTGATGTTTATTAGAGTCAGAAGGAATCCCCTACATAGTCACTGATGTTTATTAGAGTCAGAAGGAATCCCCTACATAGTTACTGATGTACTGATGTTTATTAGAGTCAGAAGGAATCCCCTACATAGTTACTGATGTACTGATGTTTATTAGAGTCAGAAGGAATCCCCTACATAGTTACTGATGTACTGATGTTTATTAGAGTCAGAAGGAATCCCCTACATAGTTACTGATGTTTATTAGAGTCAGAAGGAATCCCCTACATAGTTACTGATGTTTATTAGAGTCAGAAGGAATCCCCTACATAGTCACTGATGTTTATTAGAGTCAGAAGGAATCCCCTACATAGTTACTGATGTACTGATGTTTATTAGAGTCAGAAGGAATCCCCTACATAGTTACTGATGTACTGATGTTTATTAGAGTCAGAAGGAATCCCCTACATAGTTACTGATGTACTGATGTTTATTAGAGTCAGAAGGAATCCCCTACATAGTTACTGATGTTTATTAGAGTCAGAAGGAATCCCCTACATAGTTACTGATGTTTATTAGAGTCAGAAGGAATCCCCTACATAGTTACTGATGTTTATTAGAGTCAGAAGGAATCCCCTACATAGTTACTGATGTTTATTAGAGTCAGAAGGAATCCCCTACATATGTTTATTAGAGTCAGAAGGAATCCCCTACTGATGTTTATTAGAGTCAGAAGGAATCCCCTACATAGTTACTGATGTTTATTAGAGTCAGAAGGAATCCCCTACATAGTTACTGATGTTTATTAGAGTCAGAAGGAATCCCCTACATAGTTACTGATGTTTATTAGAGTCAGAAGGAATCCCCTACATAGTCACTGATGTTTATTAGAGTCAGAAGGAATCCCCTACATAGTCACTGATGTTTATTAGAGTCAGAAGGAATCCCCTACATAGTTTGATGTTTATTAGAGTCAGAAGGAATCCCCTACATAGTCACTGATGTTTATTAGAGTCAGAAGGAATCCCCTACATAGTTACTGATGTTTATTAGAGTCAGAAGGAATCCCCTACATAGTTACTGATGTTTATTAGAGTCAGAAGGAATCCCCTACATAGAGTCAGAAGGAATCCCCTACATAGTTACTGATGTTTATTAGAGTCAGAAGGAATCCCCTACATAGTTACTGATGTTTATTAGAGTCAGAAGGAATCCCCTACATAGTTACTGATGTTTATTAGAGTCAGAAGGAATCCCCTACATAGACTGTGTTTATTAGAGTCAGAAGGAATCAGTTACTGATGTACTGATGTTTATTAGAGGAATCCCCTACATAGTTACTGATGTTTATTAGAGTCAGAAGGAATCCCCTACATAGTTACTGATGTTTATTAGAGTCAGAAGGAATCCCCTACATAGTTACTGATGTTTATTAGAGTCAGAAGGAATCCCCTACATAGTTACTGATGTTTATTAGAGTCAGTTACTGATGTTTATTAGAATCCCCTACATAGTTACTGATGTTTATTAGAGTCAGAAGGAATCCCCTACATAGTTACTGATGTTTATTAGAGTCAGAAGGAATCCCCTACATAGTTACTGATGTTTATTAGAGTCACTGATGTTTATTAGAGTCAGAAGGAATCCCCTACATAGTCACTGATGTTTATTAGAGTCAGAAGGAATCCCCTACATAGTCACTGATGTTTATTAGAGTCAGAAGGAATCCCCTACATAGTCACTGATGTTTATTAGAGTCAGAAGGAATCCCCTACATAGTCACTGATGTTTAGTCACTGATGTTTATTAGAGTCAGAAGGAATCCCCTACATAGTCACTGATGTTTATTAGAGTCAGAAGGAATCCCCTACATAGTTACTGATGTTTATTAGAGTCAGAAGGAATCCCCTACATAGTTACTGATGTTTATTAGAGTCCCCTACATAGTTACTGATGTTTATTAGAGTCAAAGGAATCCCCTACATAGTTACTGATGTTTATTAGAGTCAGAAGGAATCCCCTACATAGTTACTGATGTTTATTAGAGTCAGAAGGAATCCCCTACATAGTTACTGATGTTTGATGTTTATTAGAGTCAGAAGGAATCCCCTACATAGTCACTGATGTTTATTAGAGTCAGAAGGAATCCCCTTATTTTAGAGTCAGAAGATGTTTATTAGAGTCAGAAGGAATCCCCTACATAGTCACTGATGTTTATTAGAGTCAGAAGGAATCCCCTACATAGTCACTGATGTTTATTAGAGTCAGAAGGAATCCCCTACATAGTCACTGATGTTTATTAGAGTCAGAAGGAATCCCCTACATAGTCACTGATGTTTATTAGAGTCAGAAGGAATCCCCTACATAGTCACTGATGTTTATTAGAGTCAGAAGGAATCCCCTACATAGTTACTGATGTTTATTAGAGTCAGAAGGAATCCCCTACATAGTTACTGATGTTTATTAGAGTCAGAAGGAATCCCCTACATAGTTACTGATGTTTATTAGAGTCAGAAGGAATCCCCTACATAGTTACTGATGTTTATTAGAGTCAGAAGGAATCCCCTACATAGTTACTGATGTTTATTAGAGTCAGAAGGAATCCCCTACATAGTTACTGATGTTTATTAGAGTCAGAAGGAATCCCCTACAAAGTCACTGATGTTTATTAGAGTCAGAAGGAATCCCCTACATAGTCACTGATGTTTATTAGAGTCAGAAGGAATCCCCTACATAGTCACTGATGTTTATTAGAGTCAGAAGGAATCCCCTACATAGTTACTGTTGTACAAATTGTACTAATTTTTGTTACAGTCACATGGAGGTTCCCTTTGTTGTCTTTGGAACAAACACCAAAAAGTCTGTTTTGGACAGTTTGGAGGATGGAGGGAAAACTGAGAAGAATCAAATCCATTCCACTGGCATAGGCAAAAACCCTGCTAGATTTATGGCAAGTAGACTTTCTATGGGAAACACTGATGTTTTAGGAATTATTATTAGATATAATCATCCCAAAGAATATCACAGGTAGCTTTGTCTAGGTTTTTGATAACATTCCTAGATCTTGGTACTCTCAGTAGGACAGATGATAAAGAACCATTGATGATACACATCTTTTACAGAGGACAGTCAAGTAAGGACAACAGATTGTAAAGACCTTTCCTCACAATTTCTATGAGCACCTTTGTGTTTTTTTAATCAATGACCTACAACCATTGGGTATCATTTGTCGTCGTGTGCCATTCCTGTGGGATTGAGCTGAAACTTAGCTGAAATGACCCAGAGATAGTCTTAACCAAGCAATGTTTTGTCTTTTTTGAAATCCAACAGGACTACCAAATTCTATGCTTCTTCTTATGATCCACTATTGTCATTGAGCAGAAAACGGCTTTGTCTAAAGTTCAATATGGCTGTTATGGTGGCTACTTTGTAACATGATACACTATCATGGTCTCTTGGAATGATACCTATTTAAAACTTCTCCAATTCTACTAGTGGGATTGAACCAAAACTTGCATGAAATGATCCTGAGATGGTCTTGACCAAATAATGTTATTTTTCAAGTTGGTTCGTAATCAAATTTGGCCGCTATGAACACCATTTTTAAAAGATAACATTGTAAACTTCTCAAGTTCCACCAGTTGGATTTAGCTGACACTTACTGGAAATAATCCTGACCAAGGGTTGTTAGTTTTTGGGTCGGTCCAAGATCCAATGTGACTGCCACAGGCACCATTATGACAAACAAATTTTAAACTGCTTAAGTTCACAGATGACATTGAACTGAAAATTGGTGGGAATGGTAAGGAAGGGAAGCCGACGAAGCTTGTTTTCCTGTCACATCCAAAGTTCATTTTGACAGCCATAATGACCATTTGTAACAATATTACATAATCATGGTTTCCTTGAACATTACCTCCTATTTGAAACTTCTTCTCCAATGGGATTGACCTGAAATCCTGAGATTGTCCTGACCAAGTGTTATTATCTTTTATTTTTGGCCAAAATCCAATTGGCCATCATGGCTACTATCTTGAAATACATACTTCTTTTTCAAGTTCCCTGGTGACATTAAACTGACAATTTAGGGAACTCAAGAAAGTATTATTTTTTGGGTTTGTCAGCTATGCAATATGGCAGACACAGCTATACAGATGTTTCCCCACAATTTGTGTGAATGTATTTATGTTTTATTTTACAGATGTGTAAAGGCACTTCTCCACAGTCTACTCTGAGTTGTACCCGGACCTACTTCTTTACCAATCTGTCGGATCCATTTCAGGGTAGGAAAAACTAACCACTAGTTACATTTGTCACAAATAGATCCGGTGTTATAAACGTGTTGACTGGTATAACTGTAGATATCACAGTTTTTCACTATACGTTGTACATGGAGGCATTTAGGTAAAGCAAGTTGAGACCTTATTTTAAAAGTAGGTCTGTTGGATACAAACAAAGACAGAGTAGGCTACAGGTTAGCTTTCGAAAGCTCACTAAGGTTGTCTTAAAATACTACACTTTTTTGTATAGCATTTTAATTTTTAGCCCACTATCATCAGATTGTGTGGTCCGTGGTCCTTTGTCCATCCTTCTGTCTGTCGTGCGTCCCTCCATCCATCCATAAACAATTTTTGCTATCTTGAGAAGTACCGAATGAATCTTTCTAAAATTTCATATGTAGGTTCCTTTTGGTCCCTATTTGTGCCTGTTTGAAGGGCCATCTTGGATTTTGACTTTGCAAGTTTGTCAGCGCTCTTTCTTGAGAACTACTAAACAGATCTTTCTAAAATTTCATATTTATATTCCTTTTTGTCCCTAGTTGTCCCCATCTAATTTTGGTACTGATCAGAAAAACGAAATGGCCAACAGGTGGCCATCTTGGAGATTCCTAGCATCTGTGATACTTTAGAGAGACTTTACAGAGGAGACAGAGATTCCCAGTGTCTGTGATACTCTTGGGAAACTTTACAGAGGAGAAAGATTCTTAGTATTTCTTTGATACTCAACTGAGAATTTACAGAGGACAGAGATTTTCAGCATCTTTGTGATTCTTTAGAGAGACTTTACAGAGGAGACAGAGATTTTCAGTATCTCTGTGATTCTGTAGAGAGACTTTACAGAGTAGACAGAGATTTTCAGTATCTCTGTGATTCTGTAGATAGACTTTACAGAGGAAACAGAGATTTTCAGTATCTCTGTGATACTCTGGAGTAGACAGATATTCCCAGTATCCCTGTGATACTCTGGAGTAGATAGATATTCCCAGTGATACTCTGGAGTAGACAGATATTCCCTGTTCTCTGTGATACTCTGGAGTAGACAGATATTCCCAGTGATACTCTGGAGTAGACAGATATTCCCAGTGATACTCTGGAGTAGACAGATATTCCCAGTGATACTCTGTGATACTCTGGAGTAGACAGATATTCCCTGTTCTCTGTGATACTCTGGAGTAGACAGATATTCCCAGTATCTCTGTGATACTCTGGAGTAGACAGATATTCCCAGTGATACTCTGGAGTAGACAGATATTCCCAGTATCTCTGTGATACTCTGGAGTAGACAGATATTCCCAGTGATACTCTGGAGTAGACAGATATTCCCAGTGATACTCTGGAGTAGACAGATATTCCCTGTGATACTCTGGAGTAGACAGATATTCCCAGTATCTCTGTGATACTCTGGAGTAGACAGATATTCCCAGTATCTCTGTGATACTCTGGAGTAGACAGATATTCCCAGTGATACTCTGGAGTAGACAGATATTCCCAGTGTGATACTCTGGAGTAGACAGATATTCCCAGTATCTCTGTGATTCTCTGGAGTAGACAGATATTTCCCTCTGGAGTAGACAGATATTCCCAGTGATACTCTGGAGTAGACAGATATTCCCAGTGATACTCTGGAGTAGACAGATATTCCCAGTGATACTCTGGAGTAGACAGATATTCCCAGTGATACTCTGGAGTAGACAGATATTCCCAGTGATACTCTGGAGTAGACAGATATTCCCAGTGATACTCTGGAGTAGACAGATATTCCAAGTGTGATACTCTGGAGTAGACAGATATTCCCAGTGATACTCTGGAGTAGACAGATATTCCCAGTGATACTCTGGAGTAGACAGATATTCCCAGTGATACTCTGGAGTAGACAGATATTCCCAGTATCTCTGTGATACTCTGGAGTAGACAGATATTCCCAGTGATACTCTGGAGTAGACAGATTCCCAGTGATACTCTGGAGTAGACAGATATTCCCAGTGATACTCTGGAGTAGACAGATAATCCCTGTTCTCTGTGATACACTGGAGTAGACAGATATTCCCAGTGATACTCTGGAGTAGATACTCTGGAGTAGACAGATATTCCCAGTGATACTCTGGAGTAGACAGATATTCCCAGTGATACTCTGGAGTAGACTCTGGAGATATTCCCAGTATCTCTGTGATACTCTGGAGTAGACAGATATTCCCAGTGTGATACTCTGGAGTAGACAGATATTCCCAGTATCTCTGTGATACTCTGGAGTAGACAGATATTCCCAGTATCTCTGTGATACTCTGGAGTAGACAGATATTCCCAGTGATACTCTGGAGTAGACAGATATTCCCAGTATCTCTGTGATACTCTGGAGTAGACAGATATTCCCAGTATCTCTGTGATACTCTGGAGTAGACAGATATTCCTCTGGAGTGATATTCTCTGTGATACTCTGGAGTAGACAGATATTCCCAGTGTGATACTCTGGAGTCTGGAGACAGATATTCCCTGTGATACTCTGGAGTAGACAGATATTCCCAGTGATACTCTGGAGTAGACAGATATTCCCAGTGATACTCTGGAGTAGACAGATATTCCCAGTATCTCTGTGATACTCTGGAGTAGACAGATATTCCCAGTGATACTCTGGAGTAGACAGATATTCCCAGTATCTCTGTGATACTCTGGAGTGATACTATTCCCAGTATACTCTGGAGTAGACAGATATTCCCAGTGATACTCTGGAGTAGACAGATATTCCCAGTATCTCTGTGATACTCTGGAGTAGACAGATATTCCCAGTGATACTCTGGAGTAGACAGATATTCCCAGTATCTCTGTGATACTCTGGAGTAGACAGATATTCCCAGTGATACTCTGGAGTAGACAGATATTCCCAGTGATACTCTGGAGTAGACAGATATTCCCAGTATCTCTGTGATACTCTGGAGTAGACAGATATTCCCAGTATCCCTGTGATACTCTGGAGTAGACAGATATTCCCAGTGATACTCTGGAGTAGACAGATATTCCCAGTGTCTCTGTGATACTCTGGAGTAGACAGATATTCCCAGTGATACTCTGGAGTAGACAGATATTCCCAGTGATACTCTGGAGTAGACAGATATTCCCAGTGATACTCTGGAGTAGACAGATATTCCCAGTGATACTCTGGAGTAGACAGATATTCCCAGTGTCTCTGTGATACTCTGGAGTAGACAGATATTCCCAGTGATACTCTGGAGTAGACAGGATAGACAGATATTCCCAGTGATACTCTGGAGTAGACAGATATTCCCAGTGATACTCTGGAGTAGACAGATATTCCCAGTGATACTCTGGAGTAGACAGATATTCCCAGTGATACTCTGGAGTAGACAGATATTCCCTGTGATACTCTGGAGTAGACAGATATTCCCAGTGATACTCTGGAGTAGACAGATATTCCCAGTGATACTCTGGAGTAGACAGATATTCCCTGTGATACTCTGGAGTAGACAGATATTCCCAGTATCTCTGTGATACTCTGGAGTAGACAGATATTCCCAGTGTCTCTGTGATACTCTGGAGTAGACAGATATTCCCAGTGATACTCTGGAGTAGACAGATATTCCCAGTGATACTCTGGAGTAGACAGATATTCCCAGTGATACTCTGGAGTAGATATTCCCAGTCTGGAGTAGACAGATATTCCCAGTGATACTCTGGAGTAGACAGATATTCCCAGTATCTCTGTGATACTCTGGAGTAGACAGATATTCCCAGTATCTCTGTGATACTCTGGAGTAGACAGATATTCCCAGTATCTCTGTGATACTCTGGAGTAGACAGATATTCCCAGTGATACTCTGGAGTAGACAGATATTCCCAGTGATACTCTGGAGTAGACAGATATTCCCAGTGATACTCTGGAGTAGACAGATATTCCCAGTGTGATACTCTGGAGTAGACAGATATTCCCAGTGATCTGGAGTAGACTATTCCCAGTGATACTCTGGAGTAGACAGATATTCCCAGTTCTCTGATACTCTGGAGTAGACAGATATTCCCAGTGATCTCTGGAGTAGTCTGTGATACTCTGGAGTAGACAGATATTCCCAGTGATACTCTGGAGTAGACAGATATTCCCAGTATCTCTGTGATACTCTGGAGTAGACAGATATTCCCTGTTCTCTGTGATACTCTGGAGTAGACAGATATTCCCAGTGATACTCTGGAGTAGACAGATATTCCCAGTGATACTCTGGAGTAGACAGATATTCCCAGTATCTCTGTGATACTCTGGAGTAGACAGATATTCCCTGTTCTCTGTGATACTCTGGAGTATATTCCCAGTGATACTGTGATACTCTGGAGTAGACAGATATTCCCAGTGTGATACTCTGGAGTAGACAGATATTCCCAGTGATACTCTGGAGTAGACAGATATTCCCAGTGATACTCTGGAGTAGACAGATATTCCCTGTGATACTCTGGAGTAGACAGATATATTCCCAGTGATACTCTGGAGTAGACAGATATTCCCAGTGATACTCTGGAGTAGACAGATATTCCCAGTATCTCTGTGATACTCTGGAGTAGACAGATATTCCCAGTATCTCTGTGATACTCTGGAGTAGACAGATATTCCCAGTATCTCTGTGATACTCTGGAGTAGACAGATATTCCCAGTATCTCTGTGATACTCTGGAGTAGACAGATATTCCCAGTGATACTCTGGAGTAGACAGATATTCCCAGTGATACTCTGGAGTAGACAGATATTCCCAGTGATACTCTGGAGTAGACAGCTATTCCCATTGATACTGTGTATTAGACCTCTATTCCCATTATCCCAGTGATACTCTGGAGTAGACAGATATTCCCAGTATCTCTGTGATACTCTGGAGTAGACAGATATTCCCAGTATCTCTGTGATACTCTGGAGTAGACAGATATTCCCAGTGTCTCTGTGATACTCTGGAGTAGACAGATATTCCAAGTATCTCTGTGATACTCTGGAGTAGACAGATATTCCCAGTATCTCTGTGATACTCTGGAGTAGACAGATATTCCCAGTATCTCTGTGATACTCTGGAGTAGACAGATATTCCCAGTATCTCTGTGATACTCTGGAGTAGACAGATATTCCCTGTTCTCTGTGATACTCTGGAGTAGACAGATATTCCCTGTTCTCTGTGATACTCTGGAGTAGACAGATATTCCCTGTTCTCTGTGATACTCTGGAGTAGACAGATATTCCCTGTTCTCTGTGATACTCTGGAGTAGACAGATATTCCCAGTGATACTCTGGAGTAGACAGATATTCCCAGTATCTCTGTGATACTCTGGAGTAGACAGATATCTCTCTGTGATACTCTGGAGTAGACAGATATTCCCAGTATCTCTGTGATACTCTGGAGTAGACAGATATTCCCAGTATCTCTGTGATACTCTGGAGTAGACAGATATTCCCTGTATCTCTGTGATACTCTGGAGTAGACAGATATTCCCAGTATCTCTGTGATACTCTGGAGTAGACAGATATTCCCAGTGATACTCTGGAGTAGACAGATATTCCCAGTATCTCTGTGATACTCTGGAGTAGACAGATATTCCCTGTATCTCTGTGATACTCTGGAGTAGACAGATATTCCCAGTATCTCTGTGATACTCTGGAGTAGACAGATATTCCCAGTGATACTCTGGAGTAGACAGATATTCCCTGTTCTCTGTGATACTCTGTAGAGTAGACAGATATTCCCAGTGTTTTCCCTGTTCTCTGTGATACTCTGGAGTAGACAGATATTCCCAGTGATACTCTGGAGTAGACAGATATTCCCAGTGATACTCTGGAGTAGACAGATATTCCCAGTGATACTCTGGAGTAGACAGATATTCCCAGTGATACTCTGGAGTAGACAGATATTCCCTGTTCTCTGTGATACTCTGGAGTAGACAGATATTCCCAGTGATACTCTGGAGTAGACAGATATTCCCAGTATCTCTGTGATACTCTGGAGTAGACAGATATTCCTGGTATCTCTGTGACATTCTTGAGAGACTCTACAAAGGAGACAGAAATTCCAAGGATTCTTGGGATAATCACAAGAGACTTTACCGAGAAGAAAATGATTCCCAGTGTTTCTGTGATAAGGTTTTGTTACAGACGTTCCAGCCTGATAATGGCAGCATGTATCAGAGGCTAAAGATTGTGTGACAGAGTCTAAAAGCCTTTCTCCATGTTATGGTCAGCTGTGAATCTATTTGGACCTTTTGTTTATTGTTTTTTCCCATTTACATTATTAACCATTGGATGTTTACGTGTTTGTAAATGACATTAAAAAGTAATGCAGCAGTGGTTGGTTTGTCATTGTGTAATTGAACAGAGAGTGTTTCATGGTAGGTATCCCTATCAGTGAATGGAAGACTTAGGTGGTATGATAGATGTTTTTACCAGACAGGCATTTAAAGCACTAAAATAGGACACCAGGGTAACACTTTACTGATATTTAAGGAAGACAAATAAGCTGTCTCCAAAGTTTACAGAGAATTGTCTGTAAGTGTACATCTGTTTGGCTGTGGAACAGTAACAACAGTTAGTACTGGTTTATTGATTTGTTCTATAAACTGGTCAACATATGTCCTCTCTGTACATCACTCACTGTTCAAAAAATCAAACTGAAAAAGAGAAATACTACTATTAATGTACTTTCTAGTGGTGAACAAATGGAATGTGTACAGGAAACAAACAAATGTGAAACAGCGTCTCATGAAATTAAGTGAGATGTGAGAGAGGCGTGAAACCATTTATCATGTGTGGGTGTTAAATGTATCGTACAAAGATGGCTGGATTTTATTCTGGAATAAGGCCTTCATATAGTGATGCCTCATCTCTTCACAAAGATATCTTTTATCAGAAGTATCATATGACTTGTATGATAGGATCTGAGTATTGTTTTGTATGATGTGATCAATACCTCCCAAGGCATTAGCTCCCAAGGGCTGCAAAGTCTCAGCTTAGAGTCTATCTATCAAAAAATATTTCAAAACTGAATAAAAATGAGAAATATATATGACATTGTCTTCCAGTAATGGAGACCTTGACACATTTTAGGTATCGACCTATCACATGATATATCATTTACTGTCATTAGGAATGTCACAACATACTGCAACAATCATTACATGTATTATGACGTTGATGACATTATCATGGATGACTCCATCGGTTTTATATCGGTTTCCTTTCCATTTTTCTGTACTTGAAAGATCCTTATTTGAAGTTTTCAGCCATTTTGATATATATACTGTTGTCCCTCCCCTCTTTCTTTAAAACTGATTTTATATTTATGAGAATTGAGTGGGAGGAACCGAGCTAACCCAGTTAGTTGCGAAGGTGAAACTCATTATTTGACAAATGCATTATCATTGCTGCCATCCGCACCACTCAAAACATAATAACTATGTATGTGTCTTTAAACTTTTGCACAAAGTGGGATTTATAGTCAGATAGATGTCACTTGAGTCTTCTGGGAATGAAAAGGTGAAAAGCACCTCAATGTTAATATTATTGATTGTTTTTATTTTCTTTCTATGCATTTAAGTGTATTTACAATAGGGTAACTGCATGTTGCATGGTGCCTGTTAGAGCACCAAGTGAAATATGAAGTTACCCTAATTCAAAAATATTTGATGCATGTATAGAAAATTAAGTAAACATTTCTTATATTCACATGGATACCACAAATTTCATAAACCATTTACAAAACAAATAACCTTATCCACAATATCAGAACACCAGCAAGTTCAACTTAGCAGTCATACTATATCAGAAGCAGTAGATGGCGCCACTTGATTTGTTATTGATGATACAACAACAACAAAACAGTTTTAAGAACAAATAATTAAATTATGTTTCAATTTACTATTCACAAATAAATATGTTACATTATATCTAGATTTCTAACATGTTTCTTGACATTTAAACCAAATTTATATTAAGTTTAGGGATGTAAAGAAACATTGTGCAATTATAACTGATAAAAGTAAGTACATTGCTGTTTTCTTACAAGCCAACCCCCCCCCCCCCCCCCCCCCCCCCCCCCCATAATTGTTTTGTGTATTGATAAATACTAATGTTGTGGTTTGTAAGCTTCATCTATAAGCTGCATTATATAGCTGTGAAAGGGACACAATTACTGGAATAAGTTGTGAGTTTTCATTTACTGTGTGAAGTTATGGTAGGTACACAATTACTGAGGAAAGTTGTGGTAGGTACACAATTACTGAGGAATGTAATGGTAGGTACACAATTACTGAGGAATGTTATGGTAGGTACACAATTACTGAGGAAAGTTGTGGTAGGTACACAATTACTGAGGAAAGTTGTGGTAGGTACACAATTACTGAGGAAAGTTGTGATAGATTTGATTGCAACACAATTACTGGGGTAAGATTTGGTTGGAACACAATAACTGGGGTAAGATTTGGTTGGAACACAATAACTGGGGTAAGATTTGGTTGGAACACAATAACTGGGGTAAGATTTGGTTGGAACACAATAACTGGGGTAAGGTTTGGTTGGAACACAATTACTGGTGCAAGATGTGGTTGGAACACATTTACTGGGGTAAGATGTGGTTGGAACACATTTACTGGGGTAAGATGTGGTTGGAACACATTTACTGGGGTAAGATGTGGTTGGAACACATTTACTGGGGTAAGATGTGGTTGGAACACAATAACTGGGGTAAGATTTGGTTGGAACACAATAACTGGTAAGCTGGTTGGAACACAATTACTGGTGTAAGATGTGGTTGGAATACAATTACTGGGGTAAGATATGGTTTGAACACAATTACTGGTGTAAGATGTGGTTGGAACACAATAACTGGGGTAAGGTTTGGTTGGAACACAATAACTGGGGTAAGATTTGGTTGGAACACAATAACTGGGGTAAGGTTTGGTTGGAACACAGTTACTGGTGTAAGATGTGGTTGGAATACAATTACTGGGGTAAGATATGGTTTGAACACAATTACTGGTGTAAGATGTGGTTGGAACACAATTACTGGGGTAAGATTTGGTGGGGACAAAATTACTGGGATAAACTAAGGTGGTGACACAATAACTGGGTCATGGTGTGGGAGGTCATGGTGGTTTAAGGACCTGTTGTGGATGATGTATCTGTTGGGTTGTCAGGTCAATGCCAAATCAAATTAAAAACAGTGTTTAAATATCAGTTCTCAGTGGGAATCAAATTAAAGCAAGAAAGGTTTTGAACAAAGCAACATTGGTTAATTCACTAACTGATACATCATTGAAGTTGATTGCTTCTACAGCTTCCTAATAGTAAAAGTAGCAGAAAAGGAAGAGTAATGTTTAAATGCACTGATTTAATGAGGTTCAGAGACACACAGGCTTCCCCATTTTGAAAACAGATTATTTGTAAAATTTTCTGTCGATCAGATGTGGATGTAAATCTGAATGGTGTGACAGTTGGTACATTATTGTTGCTTGCTCCCTGGTGTTATGAGGCAAATAGATAAATTTCACCTTGAGAATTCCAATTTCTCGGATTATTTATGAATGAGGGGGATTCTGCCTTCAATATTTAGTCAAAGCTTGACTTCTTACCAGGAAGAAATTCTTGAAATTTTTATGTTTGAATTTTTTAATCTTTTTTTTTTGTAGTTCTAAAATCTCAACATGAACATAAGACCTTGAATTCTTCATTTCTTTATGATGGGTAAATTTGTCTGACTTCCAGTTTGAGATATTTAAGCTAGATGATGATGTTATAGTTTGACAGTTTTATCTCAATCCTTTCATATGCTTCAGATGTCTTCATAACATTCAACATCAAAATACTGATGAAAAGGATCATTTTTATGATAAAGACCAAACTTATGACAAGGACCAACCATACTTATGACAAGGACCAACCATACTCATGACAAGGACAATACTTATAACAAGGACCATACTTATGACAAGGACCATACTTATAACAAGGACCATACTTATGACAAGGACCATACTTATGACAAGGACCCTTCTTATGACAAGGACCACACTTATGACAAGGATCATACTCATGACAAGGATCATACTTATGACAAGGACCAAACTTATGACAAGGATCATACTTATGACAAGGACCATACTTATGACAAGGCCCACACTTATGACAAGGCCCTCACTTATGACAAGGATCATACTTATGACAAGGACCATAACACTTATGACAAGGACCATACTTATGACAAGGATTACACTTATGACAAGGACCATACTTATGAAAAGGTTCATACTGATGACAAGGATCATACTTATGACAATGATCACACTTATGACAAGGACCATATTTATGACAAGGATTACACTTATGACAAGGATTACCATACTTATGACAAGGACAAGAATGATGCTTATACAAGGACTTATGACAAGGACCATACTTATGACAAGGACCATACTTATGACAAGGACCACACTTATGACAAGGCCCACACTTATGACAAGGATCACACTTATGACAAGGACCATACTTATGACAAGGATTGTACTTATGACAAGGATCGTACTTATGACGAGGATTACACTGATGACAAGGACCATACTTATGACAAGGATTACACTTATGACAAGGACCATACTTATGACAAGGCCAACACTTATGACAAGGCCCACACTTATGACAAAGATCACACTTATGACAAGGACCCTACTTATGACAACGATTGTACTTATGACAAGGACCACACTTATGACAAGGATCATACTTATGACAAGGACCATACTTATGACAAGGATTACACTTATGACAAGGACCATACTTATGACAAGGCCCACACTTATGACAAGGACCATACCTATGAGAATGATTACACTTATGACAAGGACCATACTTATGACAAGGATCGTACTTATGACAAGTACCATACTTATGACAAGAATGATGCTTATGACAAGGACCATACTTATGACAAGGACCATACTTATGACAAGGACCATACCTATGACAAGGACCATTCTTATGACTAGGACCATACTTATGACAAGGACCATACTTATGACAAGGATTACACTTATGACAAGGACCATACTTATGACAAGGTTCATACTTATGACAAGGTTCATACTTATGACAAGGACCATGCTTATCATAAGGACCATACTTATGACAAGGACCAAACTTATGACAAGGACTAAACTTATGACAAGAACCATACTTATGACAAGGACCAAACTTATGACAAGGATCATACTTATGACAAGGACCATACTTATGACAAGGACCATACTTATGACAAGGATCATACTTATGACAAGGACCATACTTATGACAAGGCCAACACTTATGACAAGGCCCACACTTATGACAAGGATCACACTTATGACAAGGACCATACTTATGACAAGGCCCACACTTATGACAAGGACCATACTTATGACAAGGACCATACTTATGACAAGAATCATACTTATGACAAGGACCATACTTATGACAAGGCCCACACTTATGACAAGGCCCATACTTATGACAGGGATCACACTTATGACAAGGACCATACTTATGACAAGGATTACACTTATGACAAGGACCATACTTATGACAAGGATTACACTTTTGACAAGGACCATACTTATGACAAGGATTACACTTATGACAAGGACCATACTTATGACAAGGATTACACTTATGACAAGGACCATACCTATGACAAGGATTACACTTATGACAAGGACCATACTAGTGACAAGGATAACACTTATGACAAGGACCATACTTATGACAAGGATTACACTTATGACAAGGACCATACCTATGACAAGGACCATACTTATGACAAGGACCATACTTATGACAAGGTTCATACTTATGACAAGGTTCATACTTATGACAAGAACCAAACTTATGACAAGGATCATACTTATGACAATAACCATACTTATGACAAGGACCATACCTATGACAAGGACCATACTTATGACAAGGACCAAACTAATGACAAGTATACTGTTGTTTGATCACGGTTTACAGTAAACTGTTGTTTGAGTTAGTTATATTTTGAGTTAGTCATATTGTTTACAGACATCATAATCAATGTCATTTGTTATAGAGATGTCACACTCACTGTCATAATATGAGTTATTGTTTAAGATTTACCATTAAGCCATAGACAGAGTAGTTGATTGATTATAAATGCCAAAGTTTCAAATTTCATGTTGTATTAAATATTCTCAATGATGAACAACAACAAAAACCATGATTTATGTCATACTGGTTTATTTCAATAATCACAATAAACATTTGAAAATACAATTTTTGACATATTTATAATTAGTCAGAAAGTGAGCAAAAACACAGCTTTGAATAAGTTTTTTATAGAAAATCAAATGGCTTGTTATAAAAAAATAATCTACTTAGAAGACATATAACATTGATTATGTTATTATACCTTAAAACTCTTGTCAAAAGCTCAATGATATGATGAATGATTTTGATTTATTATAAAAAGTTCTAACACTGCAAATCCTGCAAAGTGCTGCACTAAAGCTCTCTTGTAATCAATGAAAATTTCCAGGCACAGTCATAATTTAAGTCTAGACACTGAATGATAGAATTCATCTACTTGAAAACATGAAATTTGAATAATTTATCACTGAAACAAGGAAAATGACTGTAGCACAATGGTTTGAGCATAACAACAATATAACTGATGAATACTGGCAAAGATAACAGAAAATGATCTCTCAATTAATGAACACCCTTATGCTGGGTAAGACATTAATGATGCAGGTAGTAATTAAGAATGCTATGAAATCTAATTACTGGTGTTTATTTCAACAGCAGTACCATTCTTCTGCAGTAATTCTGTCCCAACAGTCTCGGTGACAATCAGATCCTAAATTATCGACTGGTACTGCAGAATAGTTTATAGGATATTTTCTGATGAGTCCAGAGAACCATTTCAAATATTTAATTGAGTCGTACAAGAAAAGCTTGAGTCCAGGACTGAAATATTTGAGTTGCACAAATTATTGTACTGTATACAGAGAATGATTTGCTCAGGGTTTTTTACCCTCATATTAAACTGTTTAATTTGGCCTAATTATCCCCCACGAAACGCATTTGCAGGGGATATCTATTTGGACACAATTTTGTATGTCTGTCCGAGGGCTTTTCAAGGCTTTAACATCAAAACTGTTCCACTCAACTACACGAAACCTTCTGTATATATTAGGTTAGTGTCCTAGTTGTGCCTTTTGTTATTGATGACATTTCCGTTTTTAAATTGTTCTGTAAACAAAACAAAAAAAAAGTCAAAAAACACAAAATTAGTGTTGGCCTCCTTTCAGGGCTACAACTTCGAAACCATTCTACTCAACTCCACAAAATCTTCTGTATATATTGGGTTAGTGCCCTAATTAAATTTTTTTCTGGACCAGTGCTCTGAAACTGTACAAGATAATTGCTCAAAACTTTTCACTTGTATTAAGCTAATAGTACTTTTTGCTATGGGGAAGTTATCCATTTAAAATTTTTTTCTGTGACCATGGAAACACATAGACCAAATCACAAGGCCTAGTTTTTTTAGACCAGTTCTCTTAAACTGTTCAAGGTAAGTACTCGGTACTCAAAACTTTGTATAGGCATCAAGCTAGCACTCTAGTAGAAGTTCTCCATTTCAATACTTTGTATTATAAAAAATTAAAAATAACAAATAGAAATTAAACTTGTGATATTAAGATATATATGTATGATTGTGTGTCTTTCTTTTAAACAGTAGGGATAATGTCACGCTTTGTGTAATGTTGTGTTAAATTTAATATTGAACATGGAATACAACTTTCTGTGTTAAAACCATCTTTCCTTCCTAAATAATACAGGAAAGAAAAATACTCCATTACATCAATACTAGCATGGGATGTTTGTTTTAACCATGGTGTAAACCTGATTAAAACAATATAATAGAATAATGTTTGTAGTATACAGTACCTTATAAGCCTAGATTTATGTACATTACATGTATAACCATGTCCTTAGTGAGTTATAACCCTGTAAACTTTGATGATAGGCTAAGTAACCAAGACTCGTAATGTTATTTATTGTTCAGCTCCTATGGGTATAAAATTTGTGGAATTTACTAATTTCGGCTGCATGCTGATGGCAGCTAATTATGCGGAACATAGATGTGGGGAAGACAATGCTTCTGGAATTAAAAACATTTACAAATTAAATTTCAGCATCAGTGTAATTGGAATGTGTAATTCCATTAAATTTGTACTGTAGTTATTGAGTAATACAGACCACATTTGTGATGTTTTATTGAACTCCAAATGTTCTATCATGTTCTAGTAATTGTTACCATTATCGTTGTCTATAGATTAAAATGGGCACATCTTAAAAACATCACAGAAGTCATTTGGGGATCATTATTGTTGAAGAAAATCAATTACAAGAGTAAAAAGCAGGACAAGGAAGTGGAGTGAAATGATACTGGAATTACATTGGCAAATTGAAATTTAGCAATTAAATTCTGGATTACACAGCATAAAATAAAATCATGTGTAATGTCTGTTCAACAAAGTTTTTAATACACAATATTGATGTATTATTGTGACCTGCAGTACAATTATCCAGTTTCTGATACTCATTCTT
The DNA here is from genome assembly GCF_031769215.1 of Ylistrum balloti. Lineage (NCBI taxonomy): Eukaryota > Metazoa > Mollusca > Bivalvia > Pectinida > Pectinidae > Ylistrum > Ylistrum balloti. The sequence continues at coordinate 260,362 of NW_026782223.1, read as the reverse complement.
TCATCCGAAATCTTAGGACTATGTGTAAACTTAGGGTTGTGTGTATACTTAGGAATGTGTGTATACTTAGGAATGTGTGTATACTTAGGAATGTGTGTATATTTAGGACTGTGTGTATACTTAGGGCTGTGTGTATACTTAGGACTGTGTGTGTACTTTGGACTGTGTGTATACTTAGGACTGTGTGTATACTTAGGATTATGTGTATACTTAGGGCTGTGTGTATTCTTAGGACTATGTGTATTCTTAGGACTGTGTGTATACTTAGGACTATGTGTATACTTAGGACAGTGTGTGTACTTAGGACTATGTGTATACTTAGGACTATGTGTATACTTAGGAATGTGTGTATACTTAAGACTGTGTGTATACTTAGGACTGTGTGTATACTATGGACTATGTGTATACTTAGGACTGTGTGTATACTTAGGATTGTCTATATAATTAGGACTATGTGTATACTTAGAACTGTGTGTATACTTAGGACTATGTGTATATTTAGGACTATGTGTATATTTAGGACTATGTGTATATTTAGGACTGTGTGTATACTTTGGACTATGTGTATATTTAAGACTGTGTATATACTTAGGACTATGTGTATATTTAGGACTATGTGTATATTTAGGACTATATATATACCATGTGATTAGTTACATTTTCATACCTACACAAATCATTATCAGGTTGATAAAAACCTATGAAGGTAAATTGTCTTTTTGGTAGCTAATTATTGTATGTAGTACAAAAAAACAAATGTTGACCTTTTGTCATGACCTTGTTTCTGGTCTACTATTTGATCTTTATCAAGATTTTTTCCTAGTGTTGATGTTTACCCTGACCTTGACCCTAAACTGTAATATCAGTTATAGTGACATTGACATGTATCAGCAGTATAATGTCAGCTCTAGGAGGCATTACTAGTTCTTACACATGTTTGTCAGATGAACTGTGACTTTGACCCTGACCCTGTCTTATCCTATAGAACTGTTAAATAAGACATGGTGACCCTTAGACCAGTGTTAGAGTTTAATGGTACTGAGTATTTTGTCCTCAAGGACTGTTATTCAAAACATGAACTTGACCCTTCCTAGGTGCAAGGTTTATTAATAAGTAATTTACTAAGTTTTTTGCCCTATAGAATTGTAAGGCATGACCTTGACCTTGAAAAGATGCAATAATAATAAACATTATGCCAGACCTGCATTGAAATAAGTTAGCAGCAACAACAGCAGATGGACAGAAGAGTGATGCGATACTGTTTGTTGTAACAAAAATAAAGTTGTTGGTGAAGGATGAAATTTATGTAGTAGAGGATGCTGAAGACATTCTGTAAGCTGATAGTGATTGAGCTGTCCATTTTTACAAAGCCTGGAGCTACTCCAGCCAGAATGTGGAGGAAAACAAATGGAAGTGTCAACATGAGGTTCAGACTGATCATGGTGACTACTAGCTTTGTCAAGGCTTTATCCTCTAGAATTCTCCGATTTGATGTCAGTGCAGAATTACTACCACATTTAGCATCAAAGTTTTTTGAGGTAACTTTTTCAGTGCTATGATGCAGAGGGATGCATGCTGCCAGCATAAGGAATATTGGTAAAATGACAAACATAGATGACAGATACCAAAAGTATATGATTGAGAAGCCAGCCCCGTCTGCTGCTGGTGTACGGTATATCACTGGAATGTTACTGGTGGAGTTCTGATGAGGGCCATATCGGGATATATTATACTCCCATAAACGAGGCAACACACTGACCAACCCCACACATGTCACTACCCCGGTAATGATCCAGGTTTGTGATGACGTCCCTGGAATATATGTTTTGTGGATTGAAAAAGTCACTGACCGTTCTAGACTTAATGACACTAGCAGCCAGAGACAAATATGAGTAAACCATTCACGACTAATCATACTGTAGTATTGTGCATACACCAACCAATCACTGTGACCAAAGTAGTATGGAGCACACATCACCATGGTAGTGCACACATGTAGCAAACTAGCAACAGACATACCCAGGAAATAAGTATCCAAAGAGAGTCGGATCTGAGAGGACAGAATCACAATGTTGACCACTTGACCCAACATGCAGAAGAAGATGACCATAGGAAGTAATAGGTAACAGATGTAGCTGACCACATCTGTCCATAGCAAAGTCTGACCAGGGTCATTTCCAGTCAAGGTAGAGTTGAAGGTTACATTAAAGCACACTGTGTGTACAGTCAGACATGGCCGTGGTGGTAATAGCAGTAGTGGCTCATTACGGAAAGCAAACATCTTGAAGAAGAGGCTGCCTATTGGTTGCATTAGGAGAAATGGTGTGACAGCTTCAGGACCCTGCTGGACCACAGTTTCTAGGTTACCTGCAATAAAAGATAATAACTGTGTCAATATTATTAAGAAAAAGAGATGTGATTTACACCTGGAACAGTGATAACTGTCAATTTTCTCTAGTTCAAGTCATGTTGATTTTTTTTTTCACTGTTATTTTTATCTTTTATTTATCCAGGGTTACATATCCAGACATCTCTTTGATTCCCTGCCATTTTCTATATTACCCATTTCCATCAGTAGCATCCTGTCCTGTCATGTTGCATCGCGTACTATCACATCCTATTTTGAATCAATGTCACATCTTGAGAACCTCTTAATAGATTTGGTTCATATTTTCTCTCAAAATATTACAACATCAAGTTCTGCACCAAGTCAGATTATGGTTTGCATTGGAGTCGCGGCATTCACTTTATATATATATATGTTCCAGAATAAAGCCTTGTCTGAATATACATGTACAGCTCTCTCAGACAAATTACATATACACATATTAGATGAAATGACTTTACTTTTTTCAAAATTGTCAGTTGAGTATTATGATCATGGACAGTAAGGTATCATTCTGCAGGATCTAGAGGTACATTATGTAATACAAGATTTCTTGTGTGGTGGAGAGATTGGTTTTGGCTCCAACAGTGAGGAAAGCTTGTAATAAATAACTCTTAACAATCCCTATATTAGTTTTATGTATATCCTTTGAAAGTGCCCTGGAGAGAATATTAGTTGTCTATGCCATGTTGAGTATATTGTATGTGTGAAGTAAAATAAGAATGTACGCAGGTTTAGGATAACTTTATTGGTGTGCAGGATTCTCCAGGTGTCGCTGGTGTCTAATCTTAGGATGTTTATTGTCATGACATTTTCATTGATACCAATATCAGGTGTCACATCAATAGATGGAGAATGTCAAGGTTCTTACAGGCATAGCATTGAGATATATACAGATTACATGGTCAATGTTGTAAAATATAAGCTGTTATTTGACGAGCTGCAGAAAGATAAATATTCAGGCAAGCATTTGGCATGCCAACTTTTGTCTTTCCATCCTGAGCCAAAGCACAGCATATAGTTTTTTTTCTATGTTGACCATGTATATAATTTTTCCCTGTAATGTTTATACTATTGAAACTTGCCCAATTTGTGTTGAGTTTAAATCTGATATTGACCTTTGATTTGGGTCATCTAACATTATAAAACAGTCAACAATAATTTCTCAGCTTCATATTTCTGCTGATCTTTTCTAATCAACTTGATAAGCACCATAAACCAAATCACTAGTTCAGTACTTGTTATTTATATTTTAAATCAGTGTCTCGTATCGTAAAGACATTGTATATAAAGTTTTATGGTAAATTAATGAAAAGTAACATATACTTAAGATACATGCCAAAATACAGCATAAGTCAAATGTGTTTTGATAGTGACAGCTGTTACAGTGATACAAGATTAAATATTTCTTACTCTAAACAAAAAATATGTCAGGTACAGTATATCGTAGAATTGGCAGGAAGCACATTTATAATAAATACATAGTGACATTTAAAACATAATCATTTGAAAATTGAGACATTTGTGAGATATTTTTTATACTAACCTTGAATTGATTTTATCACTTATGATTTTCACCTGGATAGAATTGTCAGTGAAACATCAGCAGTAAGTAATAATGTCAGCCCTGAAGTTGTACAAATCCCAAGCTGGTGTCACCAATATCTCTCAGGAAATAGCAATGTTTGTTACACAAGCTGTTAGAATCAAATTGGAACATTATTTATTACTTCAATCATTTTCTGTGGTCGGCTGACTGTGGACAATTGACAGAAGTGTGACTGTGATCTGTTTGCTGTGGTCAGCTGACAGGATTATACATGGAGGTTTTGGGTACCATAATACTGAATCACTATTGATCTATCACCATACAGAATCCTTCCCTAAAGACACAATGCAGCCTATAAAATCCCAGGAACATTTCAAGAGACAAACATTGATAAAATTTAACTTTCCAGCTATCTTCAAAGATCCTACATTCCTGGCAACATGGCCATCAGTTACTTGGCCATGATGGCTGTTGACATTCTCAGTGATGGTTGATGACCGTGAGCTACGCTCTAGAATACCATATGTATTTGGTGGGAGCACGATACAAATGAGGAATTCACCAATTCCACAGACCAAATGCTGCTGTCAACTGGTTGGTGCACTCTGTATCAACAAGCCTGGAGACTCCAGCTCTTAATGGTAACAGTGCTGCAATTTTTAACACAGATGTAGAATAGCCTTTTTAATACTGCTGATGTCCTTTGAGAATTCTCTAAAATATGATGCCACAATCTAGGAGCCATGTCCCTAACTCATCAGTCAAATATTTCTGACAGTATACAACTTAAAATGACTGTAACCTTTTTCCTTGATAGTTTTAACTCCAAATATTAAAAATGTGGACAATTAGTCGTTGGTCATGTAGAATTAACTCACCAGTAGTTGTCCATAACAGGGATGTCCTGTAAATCAATATCTCCTCCTGGTAAATATTTTCCCCTCATTGCGTGTATCTAGACTAACAATATCTTCCTATTAGTGGATGACAGGAAGCTAATGAATTATTCACAGAATAATTTGCTGTCATTTAGAGACACTGGTAAGAAACGAACGTCAAGGGGAAACAAATGTTGTGTACATTTATGTCAGTCTGTCATGCAATTTCCAGCTGCAAACAAATAACTGTTTCAGCTTCTGACTTATGGATCACCTCAGTATTTCAACATAATAATTATTTTTTCTTTGAAATACATTTTGGCAGGTGATTTTGATTTTTGTGTTTTTCTTTATTACAAAGGCATGTATGTGTTATCTAATGTTTGTTGAATCATGATATTTAAAGGTAGGAAAGAAATTACAAACTGTTATTTTTCTATTTCTTAAAATAAATCACAGATATTGTTGTCTGCATATCACAGATAAAATTAAGTTCTTTATATCTAGCTATATATCGGACAGAAAGGGACCCGAGTGTGTATCATATTTGATATGATATTTAAGTGACTTGGATTGAAAGACATGTATCACTGTAAGTGATAAACCTTATGTATAGTGATAAGACTATTATATAATGATTAACCCTTTGTAGATCTTTATCTTGGCTGTTTAGTGATAAACCTACTGTAGTGATAAATCTACCGTATAATGATAAACCTACTATATAATGATAAACCTTTTGTAGATCTTTATCTTGGCTGTTTAGTGATAACCCTTCTGTAGTGATAAATGCACTGTATAAAGATAAACCTATTGTGATAAATCTACTGTATAATGATTAACTTATTGTAGTGATAAATCTACTGTATAATGATACACCAACTATATAGTGATAAACCTTTTGTAGAACTCTATCTTGGCTGTTTAGTGATAAACCTACTGTAGTGATAAATTTACTATTTAATGATAAACATTCTGTAGATCTCTATTTTGACTGTTTAGTGATAACCCTTCTGTAGTGATAAATCTATTGTATAATGATACAGCAACTATGTAATGATAAACCTTTTGTAGATCTCTATCTTGGCTGTTTAGGGATAAATCTACTGTAGTGATAAATCCATTGTATAGTGATAAATCTACTGTAGTGATAAATCTACTATATAATGATTAACTTATTGTAGTGATAAATCTACTGTATAATGATACACCAACTATATAGTGATAAACCTTTTGTAGATCTCTATCTTGGCTGTTTAGTGATAAACCTACTGTAGTGATAAATTTACTATTTAATGATAAACTTATTGTAGTGATAAATCTACTATATAATGATTAACTTATGGTACTGATAAATCTACTATATAATGATTAACCTTTTGTAGATCTCTATCTTGGCTGTTTAGTGATAAACCTACTGTAGTGATAAATCTACTATATAATGATTAACTTATTGTAGTGATAAATCTACTTTACAATGATAAACCTTCTGTAGATCTCTATCTTGGCTGTTTAGTGATAAATCTACTGTAGTGATAAATCCATTGTAAAGTGATAAACCAACTGTATACATGTACTAATATACCTACTTATAGTAAGTACTACTGTATAGTAATCAACATATTGTGATGTTAATAATACAGTTTATTTATAAACCAACTGTATTGATAAACCTTCAAAAGTGATACTGTTAAAGATATAGCCTGTAGTGATTAAACATACTGTATGGATAAACCTACAGATAGATAAACCTTCTTAATAGTGATAACTATGGTGTATAGTGATGAACCCATCAGTGTACAGTAGTTTTATTGAGAAAACATCATTGTTGATTAAAACTTTTAGTACTGTATGTTTCATATTTTTGCGGGTAGCTGTTTGACTCCTGAGTTTATTTCAGCACTTTATTTTGAAGTTATTCCCATCATTTGTCCTAGCGTAGTTGTATATAGTCCCCTTTGTTGGAATCTGTACTATACATGTCATGTAGATTACTAGTACTTATCTTGTAGATGCTGTTGATTTTGTAGTAAAAGTTTCTCGTAAACATGAGAATTGATTTCTGCAATATGTTAGTATCTGTGTTTATGCTACGGCTTGGTGTGTTGGGTTTACACTAGAATGGTGAGGGTTAAGTGGAGACGGTAGTATGTCAGGTTAAAGTGACAACTGCCTTCCAGATATCTGTTTGAATCTTCCATCAGTTGGTAAAGTACTTGACAATCTGATATAACATATGTTATACGGTGATACATGATAGTATGGGCCTGGATAATGTACTACCTACCACTGATGTGTATACAAAGGAACTCTTGTGTTGTCTTCAGAATATTCTTCATTAAACAATTGCTGTAAACCAGTTTCACATTTTAATTTCAGACTTGGCAGCATCTGAATAAATATAACATGTTGCATTGCAGATGAAAATGTTGGAAACTAGATTATAAGTCCTTCCTTAGGAACTGGGGGGATCTTTAGTTATGCCTTGTTTCTGTCTTACTTGGTGTGTCAACGGGGAATTGTACATTTTACATGAAATTCTGGACTTTCTATTTTTTATAGTAATGTACCACTGGGGATCAGATATAGTGATGTATCTCTGGGGATCAGATATAGTGATGTATCTCTGGGGATCAGATATAGTGATGTATCTCTGGGGATCGGATATAGTGATGTATCATTGGGGATCAGATATAGTGATGTATCACTGGGGATCAGATATAATGATGTATCACTGGGGATCAGATATAGTGATGTATCACTGGGGATCAGATATAGTGATGTATCACTGGGGATCAGATATAGTGATGTATCACTGGGGATCAGATATAGTGATGTATCTCTGGGGATCAGATATAGTGATGTATCACTGGGGATCAGATATAGTGATGTATCACTGGGGATCAGATATAGTGATGTATCACTGGGGATCAGATATAGTGATGTATCTCTGGGGATCAGATATATTGATGTACCACTGGGGATCAGATATAGTGATGTATCTCTGGGGATCAGATATAGTGATGTATCACTGGGGATCGGATATAGTGATGTATCTCTGGGGATCAGATATAGTGATGTATCACTGGCGATCGGATATAGTGATGTATCTCTGGAGATCAGATATAGTGATGTATCACTGGGGATCAGATATAGTGATGTATCACTGGGGATCAGATATAGTGATGTATCACTGGGGATCAGATATAGTGATGTATCACTGGGGATCAGATATAGTGATGTATCACTGGGGATCAGATATAGTGATGTATCACTGGGGATCAGATATAGTGATGTATCTCTGGGGATCAGATATATTGATGTACCACTGGGGATCAGATATAGTGATGTATCTCTGGGGATCAGATATAGTGATGTATCATTGGGGATCGGATATAGTGATGTATCTCTGGGGATCAGATATAGTGATGTATCACTGGCGATCGGATATAGTGATGTATCTCTGGAGATCAGATATAGTGATGTATCACTGGGGATCAGATATAGTGATGTATCTCTGGGGATCAGATATAGTGATGTATCACTGGGGATCAGATATAGTGATGTATCTCTGGGGATCAGATATAGTGATGTATCACTGGCGATCGGATATAGTGATGTATCTCTGGGGATCAGATATAGTGATGTATCTCTGGGGATCAGATATAGTGATGTATCTCTGGGGATCAGATATAGTAATGTATCTCTGGGGATCAGATATAGTGATGTATCACTGGGGATCAGATATAGTGATGTATCTCTGGGGATCAGATATAGTGATGTATCACTGGGGATCAGATATAGTGATGTATCACTGGGGATCAGATATAGTGATGTATCACTGGGGATCAGATATAGTAATGTATCTCTGGGGATCAGATATAGTGATGTATCACTGGGGATCAGATATAGTGATGTATCTCTGGGGATCAGATATAGTGATGTATCTCTGGGGATCAGATATAGTGATGTATCACTGGGGATCAGATATAGTGATGTATCTCTGGGGATCAGATATAGTGATGTATCACTGGGGATCAGATATAGTGATGTATCACTGGGGATCAGATAGTTATAGTAACCTGTCACTTGGAATCAGAGAATTGTAGTGATATGTCGCTAGGGGATATGATCTTTAGGTGAAAGTCACTTGGGATCAATACCTTCAGTCTCTAGGGATGACCTTTTAATGCATTGGAAGGTTGAGACTTAACCAACTACTTGTTATTATAACTGTGATTTATGACATGAGATGACGCATGTTAGTTTGTGTTAGTTCTGTGCACTTAACACATTATCTCAGTGAATCAATGTAGTGTTTGTATAATGGAGTTGTAACTATGAAATACTTCTTTCCTGCTAGTATTCTTGTAAAGTGTATGTCAACCACTTGATATCCTCACTGTAGAACTAAAATGTAGTTTTGGAAAAAAGTGTCATGTTCCTAAAATTCTTATGTGAAGGAATATGAAGTTTATACAAATGAGTGACCTTGAAGAACTGTCAAGATTATAGGGTCAAGTGTTTTAAATTCATAAAACAGGTTCATTGGGAATTTCTACTGAAATTGTCAATACCACAACCAATGTGATTTTGTTTGAATAGAGTGAGAAAAAATATGAAAAAAGAACAGAAACAATTTGCCTCATGAATGTCTCCAAAATCTCTGTAGAGTCAAAGAACTGTGTAAGGCTATGAGAGGTTGGTGATTCTGTGCTATGACTGTGTAGGGTATGAGAGGTTGGTGATTCTGTGCTATGACTGTGTAGGGTATGAGAGGTTGGTGATTCTGTGCTATGACTGTGTAAGGCTATGAGAGGTTGGTGATTCTGTGTTATGACTGTGTTAGGCTATGAGAGGTTGGTGATTCTGTGCTATGACTGTGTAGGGTATGAGAGGTTGGTGATTCTGTGCTATGACTGTGTAGGGTATGAGAGGTTGGTGATTCTGTGCTATGACTGTGTAGGGTATGAGAGGTTGGTGATTCTGTGCTATGACTGTGTAAGGCTATGAGAGGTTGGTGATTCTGTGCTATGACTGTGTAGGGTATGAGAGGTTGGTGATTCTGTGCTATGACTGTGTAGGGTATGAGAGGTTGGTGATTCTGTGCTATGACTGTGTAGGGTATGTGCTACTGTGTAGGGTATGAGAGGTTGGTGATTCTGTGCTATGACTGTGTAGGGTATGAGAGGTTGGTGATTCTGTGCTATGACTGTGTAAGGCTATGAGAGGTTGGTGATTCTGTGCTATGACTGTGTAGGGTATGAGAGGTTGGTGATTCTGTGCTATGACTGTGTAAGGCTATGAGAGGTTGGTGATTCTGTGCTATGACTGTGTAGGGTAGGAGAGGTTGGTGATTCTGTGCTAGGCTATGAGAGGTTGGTGATTCTGTGCTATGACTGTGTAGGGTATGAGAGGTTGGTGATTCTGTGCTATGACTGTGTAGGGTATGAGAGGTTGGTGATTCTGTGCTATGACTGTGTAGGGTATGAGAGGTTGGTGATTCTGTGCTATGACTGTGTAAGGCTATGAGAGGTTGGTGATTCTGTGCTATGACTGTGTAGGGTATGAGAAGTTGGTGATTCTGTGCTATGACTGTGTAGGGTATGAGAAGTTGGTGATTCTGTGCTATGACTGTGTTAGGCTATGAGAGGTTGGTGATTCTGTGCTATGACTGTGTAGGCTATGAGAGGTTGGTGATTCTGTGCTATAATTGTGTAGGTTCTGAGAGGTTGGTGATTCTGTGTAATGACGGTGTTAGCTATGAGAGGTTGGTGATTCTGTGCTATGACTGTGTTAGCTATGAGAGGTTGGTGATTCTGTGCTATGACTGTGTATGCTATGAGAGGTTGGTGATTCTGTGCTATGATTGAGTAGGTTCTGAGAGGTTGGTGATTCTGTGTAATGACGGTGTTAGCTATGAGAGGTTGGTGATTCTGTGCTATGACTGTGTTAGCTATGAGAGGTTGGTGATTCTGTGTTATGACTGTGTTAGGCTATGAGAGGTTGGTGATTCTGTGCTATGACTGTGCAGGCTATGAGAGGTTGGTGATTCTGTGTTATGACTGTGTTAGGCTCTGAGAGGTTGGTGATTCTGTGCTATGACTGTGTTGGCTATGAGAGGTTGGTGATTCTGTGCTATGACTGTGTAGGCTCTGAGAGGTTGGTGATTCTGTGCTGAGACTGTTACATGTAGGTTTGCTGTTGCCCTTGTGTGTTGATATATATTAGTATCAGTAGTATATCTTTCTTGAATTATTCACTCTGACTTGATAAAGAGATGAAATGCCTCTCAGTATTAGGAATAATGCTGTCCCTCAGTGGTATTATATTGATCACTTTTCAGTAAACCAATAAAATTATTTTGAAATGTTTGAAATAAAATTATCTAAATAAATTATTTTTGTCTTATCTTGAATTGTTCCTCTTTAATGAGAAGATGGTGTGGCATTTATCTTTAAGACCTAGTTCACTATTTGTGTGTTGCATCATAGTCGCCTCATACGTCTATCCTGAAGCCTTTTTTTGATAGATAGATAATATTGCTTTGTTGTAGTGCTGTATTTGTGTCAGAAATATCAATATGTGTGTGATCACTAGATGATAATCACTGTGCTTTATAGTAGGCCCAGAGACCTGGTGGATGTTATGGTATGTGATTGGATAGTAGGCCCAGAAACCTGGTGGATGTTGTGGTATGTGATTGGATAGTAGGCCCAGAAACCTGGTGGATGTTGTGGTATGTGATTTGATAGTAGGCCCAGAGACCTGGTGAATGTTGTGGTATGTGATTGGATAGTAGGCCCAGAGACCTGGTGGATGTTGTGGTATGTGATTGGATAGTAGGCCCAGAGACGTGGTGGATGTTGTGGTATGTGATTGGATAGTAGGCCCAGAGACCTGGTGAATGTTGTGGTATGTGATTGGATAGTAGGCCCAGAGACCTGGTGAATGTTGTGGTATGTGATTGGATAGTAGGCCCAGAGACCTGGTGGATGTTGTGGTATGTGATTGAATAGTAGGCCCAGAGACTTGGTGGATGTTGTGGTATGTGATTGGATAGTAGGCCCAGAGACCTGGTGGATGTTGTGGTATGTGATTGGATAGTAGGCCCAGAGACCTGGTGGATGTTGTGGTATGTGATTGGATAGTAGGCCCAGAGACCTGGTGGATGTTGTGGTATGTGATTGGATAGTAGGCCCAGAGACTTGGTGGATGTTGTGGTATGTGATTGGATAGTAGGCCCAGAGACCTGGTGGATGTTGTTGTATGTGATTGGATAGTAGGCCCAGAGACCTGGTGGATGTTGTGGTATGTGATTGGATAGTAGGCCCAGAGACCTGGTGGATGTTGTGGTATGTGATTGGATAGTAGGCCCAGAGACCTGGTGGATGTTGTGGTATGTGATTGGATGACTAGTGGGGAGAAGTAGTTCAGAAGCCAATTATTCTCCAGTATATACAAAAATGTTCATGTTTTTTAACATCGAAGTCTCGGCTCAATATTAAATGTTTCACATATTTGTGGCTTGAGATTCTCTTATAGACCCTGAGGAATTGATACCTGATCCCTGAGGAGTTGATACCTGATCCCTGATTGGGTGTTGATGCCATGTGTTAATTCAGTAGATCCTAGCTAGACCATTAGGAACTGGTTTTTGACTCCTGATTGGCTGATTCTGTCATGTTTTGATTCTGTAGATCTGTCCAAACTAGACCCTTGAGAAGCTGGTGTCTGATCTCTGTTTGGCAATGGGTTGGTTCTGTAGATCCTAGATATGCCCATAGCAGCTAGTGCCTGACCTCTGATTGGCTGTTTCTGTCATGTGTTGCCTTGATAGATTGTAGAGAGGTCTATAGGTACCAATGTCTGACAGTCCACCACCTATAAACTTTTTACATTTTAAAACTTCTTCTCGATACCATCACTGATTCAGCTGAAACTAGTCTTTAAGGTCATTGTGTAAAGTTGTTGAAGGCTATTATTTGAGTTTGTTGAAGGTCATTGTATGAAGTTGTTGAAGGTCATTGTGTGAGGTTGTTGAAGGTCATTGTGTGAGGTTGTTGAAGGTCATTGTATGAAGTTGTTGAAGGTCATTGTGTGAGGTTGTTGAAGGTCATTGTGTGAGGTTGTTGAAGGTCATTGTATGAAGTTGTTGAAGGTCATTGTGTGAGGTTGTTGAAGGTCATTGTGTGAGGTTGTTGAAGGTCATTGTGTGAAGTTGTTGAAGGTCATTGTGTGAGGTTGTTGAAGGTTATTGTGTGAGGTTGTTGAAGGTCTTTGTGTGAGGTTGTTGAAGGTTATTGTGTGAGGATGTTGAAAGTCATTGTGTGAAGTTGTTGAAGGTCATTGTGTGAGGATGTTGAAGGTTATTGTGTGAGGATGTTGAAGGTTATTGTGTAAAGTTGTTGAAGGATATTGTGTAAAGTTGTTGAAGGTCATTGTGTGAGGTTGTTGAAGGTTATTGTGTGAGGATGTTGAAGGTTATTATGTAAGGTTGTTGTTGAAGGTCATTGTGTAAGGTTCTTGAAGGTCATTGTGTAAAGTTCTTGAAGGTTATTGTGTAAAGTTGTTAAAGGTTATTATGTGAGGATGTGGAAGGTTTTTGTGTGAGGATGTGGAAGGTTTTTGTGTGAGGATGTTTAAGGTTATTTTGTGAGGTTGTCGAAGGTTATTGTATATTGTATTTAATGGGAGAAAGGCCTAACAATCCTAAAATACATGTAGTAATGGTGATTAAAGATATCTTTATAGCAGAAATGCATTAGTCATTGGTTTGAAGTGAACTGTATTAAGGTGACAGTGACTTTCACCTCAATGTCATTAAAACTTACATTATAGGTCAGCATCAGTTATATGCAATTCATTATGTAATATAATCACATTTCTATCATAACATTTCTGTTGTTAAGGCATCCTGATAGTGTAAATCTAGTTTCAACTCTAGCCACAATATACCACTCAACTAGAGAGAACGTAACCCTGGTAAACACTAGCCACAATATACCACTCAACTAGAGAGAATGTAACCCTGGTAAACACTAGCCACAATATACCGCTCAGCTAGAGAGAACGTAACCCTGGTAAACACTAGCCACAATATACCACTCAACTAGAGAGAAAGTAACCCTGGTAAACACTAGCCACAATATACTGCTCGACTAGAGAGAACGTAACCCTGGTAAACACTAGCCACAATATACCGCTCAGTAAGAGAGAACGTAACCCTGGTAAACACTACCCACAATATACAGCTCTGCTAGAGAGAACGTAACCCTGATAAACACTAGCCACAATATACTGCTCGACTAGAGAGAACGTAACCCTGGTAAACACTAGCCACAATATACCGCTCAGTAAGAGAGAACGTAACCCTGGTAAACACTACCCACAATATACAGCTCTGCTAGAGAGAACGTAACCCTGATAAACACTAGCCACAATATACTGCTCGACTAGAGAGAACGTAACCCTGATAAACACTAACCACAATATACCGCTCAGCTAGAGAGAACGTAACCCTGGTAAACACTACCCACAATATACAGCTCTGCTAGAGAGAACGTAACCCTGATAAACACTAGCCACAATATACTGCTCGACTAGAGAGAACGTAACCCTGGTAAACACTAACCACAATATACCGCTCGACTAGAGAGAACGTAACCCTGGTAAACACTAGCCACAATATACCGCTCAGTAAGAGAGAACGTAACCCTGATAAACACTAGCCACAATATACTGCTCGACTAGAGAGAACGTAACCCTGGTAAACACTAGCCACAATATACCGCTCAGTAAGAGAGAACGTAACCCTGGTAAACACTACCCACAATATACAGCTCTGCTAGAGAGAAAGTAACCCTGGTAAACACTAGCCACAATATACAGCTCAGTAAGAGAGAACGTAACCCTGGTAAACACTAACCACAATATACTGCTCAGCTAGTGAGAACGTAACCCTGGTAAACACTAACCACAATATACTGCTCAGCTAGTGAGAACGTAACCCTGGTAAACACTAACCACAATATACCGCTCGACTAGAGAGAACGTAACCCTGGTAAACACTAGCCACAATATACCGCTCAGTAAGAGAGAAACTAACCCTGATAAACACTAGCCACAATATACTGCTCGACTAGAGAGAACGTAACCCTGGTAAACACTAGCCACAATATACCGCTCAGTAAGAGAGAACGTAACCCTGGTAAACACTAGCCACAATATACAGCTCAGCTAGAGAGAACATAACCCTGGTAAACACTAGCCACAATATACAGCTTGGCTAGAGAGAACGTAACCCTGGTAAACACTAGCCACAATATACTGCTCAGCTAGTGAGAACGTAACCCTGGTAAACACTAACCACAATATACTGCTCAGCTAGTGAGAACGTAACCCTGGTAAACACTAGCCACAATATACAGCTCAGTAAGAGAGAACGTAACCCTGGTAAACACTAACCACAATATACTGTGCAACTAGAGAGAACGTAACCCTGATAAACACTAGCCACAATATACTGCTCGACTAGAGAGAACGTAACCCTGGTAAACACTAGCCACAATATACCGCTCAGCTAGAGAGAACGTAACCCTGGTAAACACTAGCCACAATATACTGTGCAACTAGAGAGAACGTAACCCAGGTAAACACTAGCCACAATATACCGCTCAGCTAGAGAGAACGTAACCCTGGTAAACACTAGCCACAATATACTGCTCGACTAGAGAGAAATGCTCTTTAACTCAATTGGTTAAATACCTGACTATTAAGCCAGAGATTTAGGATTCAAATCCTAGCAGAGGCACTGAAATAAATAATGACCTCTTACACGTAGATATAACTACATCACTCACAAGCAGAGCATGCACTTAAATTAGCTTGAAATGACCTTTTTTGTAAGGTCAAATGTGGAATAAGTGCAAGTTTTTAAGTACAGTTTTGTCCAAGCTTTGACACTTGAATTATTAATGCTATCTTGATGAATTTTATAAGTTCCTCCCAAGAAAGTGTGGGTGCCCTATAGTAATCCTGTTGTCTGTCTGCCTGTCAGCATTTTTATTTCCGCATGAGAACTTAACTTTCCTTGGGCCAATCAAGCTCACACTTCATACGATGTTTTTTTACTGCAAGTGCTTTCAAGGAATTACTTTTCAGACCCAGAAGTCAAAGGTTGAGGTTATTGTGGCTATAATGGAAATTCCATTTTGTGGAATAACCTGAGTTTTCTGTAGCCAATCTAACTCAAACGTCATGCAATGCTTCTTAACCAAAAGTGCTTGTTTGAGATAGGTCAAAAGGTCAAAGGTCACTGTAACTGTAATTTCATTTCAGTAATAATTACCATAACTTTAGTATGCAAATATGGGGGCGGACGTGCTATAATCCAGCTGAGTGCCTTCCTTTTCCTTATAGCTTAAGTTTCGTTTATAGCCGAGTATTTATATATCAGCTTGTTGCTTAAACCCATCTGTAACTTTAACAGTCTTTTGCAGACTTTTACTTGTTAATATATCCTGCTTTTTAGGCCTTTATTCGGCTGGCTTTGTTCGGCCTTTGTTCGGCCATTGTTATACTCCACGTACCGAGCGCGTGTCTATGTGTTTTGTGCTGTTCGGTTTTTCGTGAAGTTTTTTCGCTATTTTTCGGTCGTATTATTTATTTGACCACAATTATTTTTTAGCTATTTTACATTTTGTTTGCTTTTGCTTTCATTCATATTTGTTTGTTGGAGTTGTGTTTTTTCACTCCATTTAGTTTTTGTTACGTTTATTTGTGTTAATAATTGTTGTTATTTGCCTATCGTAACAATCATGGCTAGTTCAGGGCTGCGTCGTGGTTCGGCACATGGGTGTTCTCATTTCTTTAGAGAGCAGGACCCCCATGATGCCTGTCCCTTACGGCTGCCTTGCATAGAGAATGCACCGTGCGAACTTTGTTTGCACACCGGGTCCGCTGTAAAGGTTCCCCTGTCCAGTCTGCGAACTTCTCGTCGGAAGAGGGATTCGTCCTCATCTTCCGGTAAGAGAGGTTAGCCATCCAGGTCATCTACCCCCGACCCTGAGCAGATGGGTGAGGTTGTCACTGCTGTGGGTGTTCTCGCTCTGAGCTCCGCCCTCAAGCAGGTAGTGGCTCCCCCTGTCCAGGCGCGTCCTGGTGTAGGGGGTGGGAGTAGCCTGACCCTGACTCGGCGAAGTCTAGGGTCGAATCGGCTGGTAGCTCCCGACAGCCGGCGGTGCTACTGTCGCAAAGGGACTTCCGGTCACAGGTCTTTCAGGGACCTCGGCACGCCAGGTGGCGTCGTTGGTGGGGGCCGTCTTGACTCCGGACCAGTACCTTCGGGTATGGGGTCAGGGGCCACTGACTTTTTGTCAGGGTTGTCAGTGGCTACGGGGATTAGTGACACTGAGTTCACTAATCCTAGTGTCAGTGCGGGGCCTGGGTTCCTACCCTCACAGGTCTCTGGATCTGGTGCAGGGTTTCCCAGGGGGCTTCCCCCAGGAGTTTGAGGCCCCAGGTCAGGCTTCCGGTTTCTGGACGCCTTTTCCCCCGGGCTCGGGGTGTAGGGGTGCCTGCGGGCACTCAATCCCGGGCTGCCCAGGCCAACCTGCGGATGGTCATAGGTTCCAGCAGTTACCCCGCGGTTATGGGCTCAGCCCGTACATGGCTGGGTTTCCACCTGGTGGGAGTGGAGGTTCATCCTGGTCCTTTGGACAGGGTGTCCAGCCCCAGGGTCAGGCAGACCAGTTTATCTTTCCCGCCTGTTGACTGCCCCCTTCTCTGGCTCTACCCTGTTCACTGGAGCTCTCCCTTCTGTTCAGAAGGATATGAAGGAGGACTCGGTCTCGTCAGCACTTTTGGTGAAGAGATTTCGTTCCGAGAAGGCCAGGGCCTCGCAGGGGTCAGCGCCTCCCAAGAAGAAGGCTAAGTTTTCTGCTGGGCAGGCTTCTGCTCAACCCAAATCACAGCCACGCTTCAAGGGCAATAAGGGGAAAGGTAAGAAGGGTAAGAAACCTCCTGGGGGCAAGAAGAAGGGCTCCTGACTCTTTCTTCTCCTTGACCGAGACAGAACAGGGGTCTAGCGGGGTGGACGGCGGTCCTCCCGTTCAGGTCTCTTGTCCTTCTCCCGCAGGCTCAGGCTCTGGATGGGCGGACGATTCGCTGGTTTGGCAGGGACTCGATCTGCCCCATCCGGAACTTCCTGGGGGTGGGCGTCTCTCAGGAAATTACGGAGGACGCTTGGGCGTTGTCGGTGGTCAAGGAGGGTCTAGGTATCCCCCTTCTTCGGGATCCGACTCTTACCACCCAGCCGATCTTCTTTCCTCCTCCGGGGGATTTGGAGAAGGCTCGGACGATCCAGGAGGAAGTAAGGACCATGCTTGCAAAGGGCGCGGTAGAGGAGATTCCTATGTCGGAAATCACTCCCGGTTTCTATTCCCGAATGTTTCTCGTTCGGAAGAAGTCCGGGGCGTGGCGTCCAATCAGAGATCTCAGTGCCTTCAACAGGCACTTAGATTCTCCTCACTTAAAGATGGAGACCCCACGGGGCATCATGGCATCCTTGAGGAACGGGATGTGGGCAACTTCAGTAGATCTGAAGGATGCCTATTTCCAAGAAGGCGGCACAGAAGTTCCTCTGTTTCAAGTGCAACGGTAAGTTCTTCCAATTCTGGGCCATGCCCTTCGGGCTGATGACAGCTCCTTTGGTATTCACCAAGCTGCTGCAGGTAGTCGTGGGATTCTCATGGAATAGACGTCCACATCTATTTTGACGACTCCCTCATGCTTCACAGGGTGAGGGAATCGCTAGTGAAGGATACCCGGCTGGTCCTGAAAGTCTTGCTCAGAGTCGGCTTCATTCCTTCCAGAGAGAAGTCAGAGGTTTCCCCATCTCAGGACTTTGTCTTCCTGGGGAACCGTTTCGATACGGTTCTGGGCATAGCCCTACCATCGATGGAGAAGTTCGAGAAGGCCAGGGCTCTAGCTCTGTCCTTCATCGAACGGTCGCAGGTCCAGGTGTGTTGGTTCCTCAGTTTTCTGGGATATCTCAATGCCCTGGCAGATGTGGTCCCCCTCTGGAGGCTTCACATCAGACCTCTCCAGATAATCCTCCTGTCCAACTGGGTTCCGTCATCCAGGAAGTGGGAGGCCTGGATAACTCTCACTCAGTCGGTCAGGGAGTTCGCTCGCTGGTGGACCATTCGGAAGAACATTCTCCGCGGGGTTCCTCTGACCAAGCCTGTCCCCTCGATGACCCTGTTCATGGATGCTTCCATGACAGGATGGGGAGCTTACCTCCATGGCCATTGTTGCTCGGGGGAGTGACCCTGTTCAATGTGCTCGAGATGCAGTTCTTTTGGCACTGCAATCCTTTCTTTCTGCAGTCCAAGGCGATTTGTGTGGCTACCGACAACTCTACAGTTGTCGCGTATCTGGAGAGACAAGGGGGCACCAGGTCTCACGTCCTGTGTGCCCTCTCCATCCGCATCCTTCTCCTCTGTCAGGAGATGCAATTGTCCATTGCGGTCAAGCATCTTCCGGGCAGGTTGAATGTGTTGGCGGATACCCTCTCCAGGCGCCGCCAACCAGTGTTGACGGAATGGCAGCTGTGTCCCTCGGTGTTCCGGGGAATTTTTCAGGTGTGGGACAGGCCTTTGACAGATCTGTTTGCCACTTCTCTGAACAATCAGCTGCCAACCTTTGTCTCTCCGGTCCCAGATCCGAAGGCTTGGGCTGTTGACGCCCTTTCTCTGGACTGGGACGGGATGCATGCCTATGCATTCCCTCCCTTCAACCTGGTGGGCAGGGTGCTTCAGAAGTTCAGGGAGCATCATTGCTCCTTACTTCTGATAGCCCCCCTGTGGTCGAGGCAGCCTTGGTTTTCAGAGCTCTGTCGTTTCTGGTGGAAGAGCCCCTGGCTCTACCCACCAGACGGAATCTCCTTCACCAGCCTCAGTCCAGGACGACACACTCTCGACCAGAGATCCTCCACCTTCACGCGTGGAGGCTATCTCTGGAAGCCTCACCAAGGCAGGCTTTTTTCGAGAGGTGTCAGATCGCATCGCGCGATCTATCAGGGCTTCCTCTTCTGCCGTCTACCAGTCAAGATGGAAGATCTTCTGTGATTGGTGTGTCGGCAGGGAGGTTGATCCATTTGAAGCCTCTGTTCAGCTGATTGCGGATTTCCTACTCTCTCTGTTTAGGGACCGCAATCTGGCACCTGGCACTATTGCTGGCTATAGGACAGCAATTGCCAGTGTCTTGGCTTTTTATGGCAGGAAGGAGATAGGTTCTTCCTCATCTCTTTCTGCCCTAATCAGAGGCTTCGCTCTGGATAGACCCAGAGTTTGGCAGCTGGCCCCGCAGTGGAATTTAGCCTTGGTGCTAGATTCCCTGACGAGGTCACCTTATGAGCCTATGGAGTCTGCCTATTTGAAGTTTCTGACTTTCAAGACAGTCTTCCTTTTGGCTCTGGCCTCTGGACGTAGGAGGAGTGAAGTACACGCCTTGTCGTCACTTCCTTTTTGCCTTCGTTGGTCCAGAGGCTACGCTGCCGTTACTCTTCTTACTGATCCCTCGTTCCTTGCGAAGAATCAGGTCCCGGGGTTCTCGCCCGATCCCATCAAGATTCCAGCTTTGACTACCTCAGAGGAGAGGGATAGATTGCTTTGTCCCTGTAGGGCTCTTAGGTTTTATCTTGATCCCATCTGTTTTTGCCCATCAAACAGGGACAGCGAGACATCTCCTCGCTGCGTCCTGGGCCCTCCTTAATGGGTCCTCCTTTCAGGAGGTCATGTCTGCTGCCTTCTGGCAGGGCAGGGATACGTTCACAGATTTTTATCTGCGATCCCTAGCTTCCCACTCAGAAGGTTTGTATTCTTTGGGGCCTCTGGTGGTTGCATAGTCTGTGGCTGTGCCCCCCTGTTAGCCCCGGGGCTGGTCTTTTCTGTTCGGCGGCACATGGGTTACCTGCTCGTTCACAGGGAGGTTCCCCTTCTTCTTCTATGCACTCTGTCCCCCCTCCCTACCATGTTCAGTTGTGCTGGATGGGCTTCCTGGCTGCTAGTCACCACTATGGTAAGACGAATTTGCATACTAAAGTTATGGTAATTATTACTGAAATGAAATTGAGGTTTTTGAATGTAAAACCAATTTTCATGAGGTAATACTTACCATAACTTTATGGAGTCCCACCCTATCCTCCCCTCTTCCTATCTGCCTGGCTGTCACCCTGCGGGTGCCCCATAAAGGCTAAGAGGAAGGGAGATAACTCTATGTTCATGACGTGAAGGCTCATGGTCGTAGGGAGGGCGGGATTTTTGAATCTTTTGTTTTTGGGATACAAAGATGGGTGTAGGTACCATATTTGCATACTAAATTTATGGTTAGTATTACCTCATGAAAATTGGTTTTACATTAAAAAACCTCAAGTTAAAATCACTTTCCATGCGTTAACTTGAGTTTGCTTTGCCCAATCGAAATCAAAGTGCTCTCTTGGGATACTACTTTTTATAGCCCAAGCTCTAAGGTCAAGGTCACTGTTAGTATGAATAAAAAAATCAGATTGTTGAATGTATTTGTTATTATTTTGAGGTTTTTTTCATAACAGAGAGTACTTAAGGTTTTGCAAGTAATCTGTCTGTCTTGGGTATGTGTGTGTCAAAGGATGGGTTAGTGGGGGGATTTTCAGCCACAAAGCAAGGCCCTTCTGTCAGTGTTCTAATTTCTTTATCAGCCATATTTTGCAAGTAGTGCATAAATATCAAACTCCAGTGACTCTGACATGAAGATCAATTGAAGTACCAACTTCTAATACAAAACTGAAAATGATATATACATTTTATATCATCACTAACAGATGGTGGTGCATGCTTATTGTTCTACATTTAGGTTATTGAGAAAGTCAATGGCAGGCTGCTGTTACTAAAATAAGAAATTAAAATTGTTTCTGATTGAAATTTCAAGATATTTTATGAAATCGTTGAAACATAAATGTGTTTTGATCATGCCCTGCCTCATCTTTTGATTCCATGCTCCAATAGCCATAAATTGTAGCTATTTGATTTCATTAAAATAGTTACGTCTACATCTGCAGTATTATCAATAAAATTACTGGAGTGTTGTAGCCTGTCCAACAAAGTGTTAGAATTATGGAGATAAATGGTGTTGGGCTGTTGAGGAATTAGGCTTTCATTCTCATAGTTATGTAGTTCCTAGTGCAACTTATTAATTAAGTCGAAAATACTTTCAGGTATTAATGGTTTTATCCTTTCTATGTGAGGTTTGATGTCTCTGATGGGTGTGTTATGTTGTCATTCAACCTGTATAGTGTTACCCTGATGGGTGTGTTATGTTGTCATTCACCCTGTAGAGTGTTACATTGATGGGTGTGTCATATTGTCATTCACCCAGTAGAGTGTTACCCTGATGGGTGTGTTATGTTGTCATTCACCCTCTATAGTGTTACAATGATGGGTGTGTTATATTGTCATTCACCCTCTAGAGTGTTACCCTGATGGGTGTGTTATGTTGTCATTCACCCTGTATAGTGTTACATTGATGGGTGTGTTATGTTGTCATTCACCCAGTATAGTGTTACAATGATGGGTGTGTTATATTGTCATTCACCCTCTAGAGTGTTACCCTGATGGGTGTGTTATGTTGTCATTCACCCTGTATAGTGTTACCCTGATGGGTGTGTTACCCTGATGGGTGTGTTATGTTGTCATTCACCCTGTATAGTGTTACAATGATGGGTGTGTTATGTTGTCATTCACCCTGTTTAATGTTACCTTGATTGGTGGGTTATGTTGTCATTCACCCTTTATATAGTGTTACACTGAAGGGTGTGTTGTGTTGTCATTCACCCTTTATATAGTGTTACACTGATGGGTGTGTTATGTTGTCATTCACCCTGTTTAGTGTTACACTGATGGGCGTGTTATGTTGTCATTCACCCTGTATAGTGTTACACTGATGGGTGTGTTATGTTGTCATTCACCCTGTATAGTGTTACATTGATGGGTGTGTTATATTGTCATTCACCCAGTAGAGTGTTACACTGATGGGTGTGTTATGTTGTCATTCACCCTGTATAGTGTTACAATGATGGGTGTGTTATATTGTCATTCACCCTGTAGAGTGTTACCCTGATGGGTGTGTTATGTTGTCATTAACCCAGTATAGTATTACAATGATGGTTGTGTTATGTTGTCATTCACCCTGTATAGTGTTACACTGATGGGTGTGTTATGTTGTCATTCACCCTGTATAGTGTTACATTGATGGGTGTGTTATATTGTCATTCACCCAGTAGAGTGTTACACTGATGGGTGTGTTATGTTGTCATTCACCCTGTATAGTGTTACAATGATGGGTGTGTTATATTGTCATTCACCCTGTAGAGTGTTACCCTGATGGGTGTGTTATGTTGTCATTAACCCAGTATAGTGTTACCCTGATGGTTGTGTTATGTTGTCATTCACCCTGTATAGTGTTACACTGATGGGTGTGTTATGTTGTCATTCACCCTGTATAGTGTTACCCTGATGGGTGTGTTATGTTGTCATTCACCCTGTAGAGTGTTACCCTGATGGGTGTGTTATGTTGTCATTCACCCTGTTAAGTGTTACGCTGAAGGGTGTGTTATGTTGTCATTCACCCTGTATAGTGTTACAATGATGGGTGTGTTATGTTGTCATTCACCCTGTTTAATGTTACCCTGATTGGTGGGTTATGTTGTCATTCACCCTTTATATAGTGTTTAACTGATGGGTGTGTTATGTTGTCATTCACCCTGTTAAGTGTTACCCTGAAGGGTGTGTTATGTTGTCATTCACCCTGTTAAGTGTTACCATGATGGGTGTGTTATGTTGTCCTTCACCCTTTATATAGTGTTACACTGAAGGACGTGTTATGTTGTCATTCACACTGTCTAGTGTTACCATGATGGATGTGTTATGTTGTCCTTCACCCTTTATATAGTGTTACACTGAAGGGCGTGTTATGTTGTCATTCACCCTGTCTAGTGTTACCCTGATGGGTGTGTTATGTTGTCATTCACCCTTTATATAGTGTTACGCTGAAGGGTGTGTTATGTTGTCATTCACCCTGTTAAGTGTTACACTGAAGGGCGTGTTATGTTGTCATTCACCTTGTTTAGTGTTACCCTGATGGTAGTATTATGTTGTCATTCACCCTTTATATAGTGTTACACTGAAGGGTGTGCTGTGTTGTCTTTCACCCTGTTTAGTGTTACACTGAAGGGTGTGTTGTGTTGTCTTTGGCATGTATAGTGTTACACTGTTGGTGTTTTAACTGATAAAGTTACGATATTTCCAGACATTATTACTCTCTTTGGAGTTATAAATGCCTCCATGATCTAATATTGAGGTTAGAACAAATAAATTGTTTGCTCATTCTCTTTGGTGATTGTGTCTCGCAAGATGTCTCATGAGCCATTTTCATGCTTTGGTTCGGTGCTGTAATACAATAAGTGAGCTGCTAGGATGTCTTTGATCACTAGTATCTTGGAATTTTGCTTACTGCTACAACGGACATAAACCATCATCTGGGATACAAGACTTAAGTAGACTCTGTTTTGGTTTTTTTTCTATCAGGAAGTGAATATACTGTCAAATACTGACATTCCCTAACAGTAGAAGAAAGCAGAAAAAACAATTCTAGGAGATTCTTAATGCCAATGTCTATTTTTTAAAACAAACTCAAGCCTGTTGGTGAACCTTGTTGTACTGTTGAGTTCTGTGACCAAACCAAGCCTGTTGGTGAACCTTGTTGTACTGTTGAGTTCTGTGACCAAACCAAGCCTGTTGGTGAACCTTGTTGTACTGTTGAGTTCTGTGACCAAACCAAGCCTGTTGGTGAACCTTGTTGTACTGTCCAGTTCTGTGACCAAACCAAGCCTGTTGGTGAACCTTGTTGGTACTGTCCAGTTCTGTGACCAAACCAAGCCTGTTGGTGAACCTTGTTGGTACTGTCCAGTTCTGTGACCAAACCAAGCCTGTTGGTGAACCTTGTTGGTACTGTCCAGTTCTTTGACCAAACCAAGCCTGTTGGTGAACCTTGTTGGTACTGTCCAGTTCTTTGACCAAACCAAGCCTGTTGGTGAACCTTGTTGGTACTGTCCAGTTCTTTGACCAAACCAAGCCTGTTGGTGAACCTTGTTGGTACTGTCCAGTTCTTTGACCAAACCAAGCCTGTTGGTGAACCTTGTTGGTACTGTCCAGTTCTTTGACCAAACCAAGCCTGTTGGTGAACCTTGTTGGTACTGTCCAGTTCTTTGACCAAACCAAGCCTGTTGGTGAACCTTGTTGGTACTGTCCAGTTCTTTGACCAAACCAAGCCTGTTGGTGAACCTTGTTGGTACTGTCCAGTTCTGTGACCAAACCAAGCCTGTTGGTGAACCTTGTTGGTACTGTCCAGTTCTTTGACCAAACCAAGCCTGTTGGTGAACCTTGTTGGTACTGTCCAGTTCTGTGACCAAACCAAGCCTTCTGTGACCAAACCAAGCCTGTTGGTGAACCTTGTTGGTACCAAACCAAGCCTGTTGTCCCAGTTCTGTGACCAAACCAAGCCTGTTGGTGAACCTTGTTGGTACTGTTCTGTGACCAAACCAAGCCTGTTGGTGAACCTTGTTGGTACTGTCCAGTTCTGTGACCAAACCAAGCCTGTTGGTGAACCTTGTTGGTACTGTCCAGTTCTTTGACCAAACCAAGCCTGTTGGTGAACCTTGTTGGTACTG
Organism: Ylistrum balloti; assembly: GCF_031769215.1. NCBI lineage: Eukaryota > Metazoa > Mollusca > Bivalvia > Pectinida > Pectinidae > Ylistrum > Ylistrum balloti. The sequence continues at coordinate 234,782 of NW_026782223.1, read as the reverse complement.
TCCAGTTCTGTGACCAAACCAAGCCTGTTGGTGAACCTTGTTGGTACTGCCCAGTTCTCTAACCAACCCATAAGACAATTATGTTGTTAGTGTATATTTCTTTAACCACTCTTTTACTATGTGTGAACCTGGTTTTTTCAGATTCTTGTCCAAACCTATGAGATAATATAATTAGGGCCCCAAATGATAATGGGAAACACCGTTCAGTGATTGCCCAGATGAATGTCCATACGTTTGTGCATTTGAGCCTTGATAGTCCTGAAAATCATATCATGCATGTCTGCTTCATACCTTTGTAGCTAGTCATGGTTGAGTGATGAGACTTTGTCTAATTGTTAAAAGGTATTGGAAAATGTGCCTCATACCAAATTCTTGTCTGTACTTGTGAAGGTCAAGTTCTCAAACTTAGGGTTTTTCAATAACTTTGTAATCAGTGATAGTAGATAGATAAAACTTTTTATCAATACATATGTATTTTGTAATAGTGAGTAGCTCATACACTCTTTTTAGAACAGTTTTATTCAAAATTGTTAGAATTGTGTAACTTGTTGAAGCCTGTAATTTGACACATCAGATGTTTCCAGAATAGCTGCTATGGAAACAAAATGGAGGCTCCCAATAGGTCAAAAATTGAGGTATTGTTTAATCAAGCAGAAAAACAGTACATGGGAAGGCAAATACTCTGGTGCTATTTTCCAAAAATGTTGGTTTTTCTGTGGTTGCCATGGTAACCAAAAGAAGGCCTTATATAATTGGATTAAGTCATTTCCAAACTCCTGCTACTACCCTTGTAATTTGGGAACATAATTTAATATAACTGCATGGAAACATTTTGAAGTATTTGTAGGGGAGCGTGCAGTTTCCTAACACCAACCCCTACCACTGACTTTCATTGAAACATTTTGTACAAAGTTTAGGGAAATGGAAGGTCATACAACATGTATATATATTATGTATATTATATATTATAACACTTTGTGTCTGTTGAGGGTAATATTTATCATTAGCATGACAGTTCTAGTTATTGTCTAATTCTTTAACCAAAGGTAACTGTAGTGAGCCTTATCAGTATTGTCCAGTTATGTTTGACGAGATTTAGTCTATGAGATAATCTTATTGTATTGTCCAGTTCCTTGACCAGATCTAGTCAGTGAGTGTACCTTATTGGTGCTGTCCACTTTTGAGGCTATTAATAAGATTTATTAGTTGTGGACGGCAGCTTAGAACACCCAAAGTTATAAATCTGAGGTAATAGAAACTGACATATGGTAATGACAACAAATGAAGGATTTAATATGGAAATAGAGTCCAGTATGGTCATATACTGGTCTATTACAGACATTTAGCTTATAACCTCAGCACATCTCCAGGATCCTACAGTGAAGTCTGACCCTTAAATTGTTGTCTAGTCTCGGCAATCAGATACAACAATGTTGACTTTGAGATAGATTATGGGATATTTATGAGGAAAAAAACAATAATTAATTGATTATAATTAAAGACACAACACAGGTTAACCATACTACACTGTCACAGCTGTACTATACACAGACACTGTCACAGCTGTACTATATACACAGACAATGTAACAGCTGTACTATACACAGACACTGTCACAGCTGTACTATATACACAGACACTGTCACAGCTGTACTATATACACAGACAATGTAACAGCTGTACTATACACAGACACTGTCACAGCTGTACTATATACACAGACACTGTCACAGCTGTACTATATACACAGACAATGTAACAGCTGTACTATACACAGACACTGTCATAGCTGTACTCTATACAGACACTGTCACAGCTGTACTATATACACAGACACTGTCACAGCTGTAATATATACACAGACACTGTCACAGCTGTAATATATACAGACACTGTCACAGCTTTACTATATACACAGACACTGTCACAGCTGTACTATATACAGACACTGTCACAGCTGTACTATATACACAGACAATGTAACAGCTGTACCATACACACTGTCATAGCTATACTATATACAGACACTGTCACAGCTGTACTATACACAGACAATGTCACAGCTGTACTATATACAGACACTGTCACAGCTGTACTATACACAGACACTGTTACAGCTGTACTATATACAGACACTGTCACAGCTGTACTATACACAGACACTGTCACAGCTGTACTATACCCAGACACTGTTACAGCTGTACTATACACAGACATTGTCACAGCTGTACTATACACAGACACTGTCACAGCTGTACTATATACAGACACTGTCACAGCTGTACTATATACACAGACACTGTCACAGCTGTACTATATACAGACACTGTCACAGCTGTAATTAACTTTCTGGTTCCAGAACAATTTGTTTTTGAATTAGGATATTTTAGTAAAATGATTTCTGTCTGCATCAAATAGAATAAAGACCTTATAGGTTAATATATCGGGAGGTCACATGTACTGGAGTAAAGAGTTGTACAGCTGAAATGTTTTGGATGTTATACAGAAGATTTTAAAGGATAGTGACGACTTGATTCTGTGAAGACGTGGCAGACACAACATTTATTATTTACAGGAATGTCACCTATATAAGAGGAATTTTAACACCTCTCAAAACATTAACACCTCATATAAAAAACTGTTTCATGTACTCCTCACTGGAAACATTCTACACATGTACTCCTCACTGGAAACATTCTACACATGTACTCCTCACTGGAAACATTCTACACATGTACTCCTCACTGGAAACATTCTACACATGTACTCCTCACTGGAAACATTCTACACATGTACTCCTCACTGGAAACATTCTACACATGTACTCCTCACTGGAAACATTCTACACATGTACTCCTCACTGGAAACATTCTACACATGTACTCCTCACTGGAAACATTCTACACATGTACTCCTCACTGGAAACATTCTACACATGTACTCCTCACTGGAAACATTCTACAAATGTACTCCTCACTGGAAACATTCTACAAATGTACTCCTCACTGGAAACATTCTACACATGTACTCCTCACTGGAAACATTCTACACATGTACTCCTCACTGGAAACATTCTACACATGTACTCCTCACTGGAAACATTCTACACATGTACTCCTCACTGGAAACATTCTACACATGTACTCCTCACTGGAAACATTCTACACATGTACTCCTCACTGGAAACATTCACTGGAAACATACTACACATGTACTCCTCACTGGAAACATTCTACACATGTACTCCTCACTGGAAACATACTACACATGTACTCCTCACTGGAAACATTCTACACATGTACTCCTCACTGGAAACATTCTACACATGTACTCCTCACTGGAAACATTCTACAAATGTACTACTTACAGGTCGTCTGATGACAAAATTACTGGGTATCCTGACACAAAATATTAATTATTACAGCTTATATCAAGCTAGGCTTTGGGGATACAAAGATCTTCAGACAGGATAGGGTGGGACTGTCTGTTACAAAGTTAACTTAGGGTGTGACTTTGATTCTTGTTCAGGCATAAGTGTGATAAATCTTTGTGATGGTGATTAAGGCTTATAGAAGGTTTAGGACTAATGAATGAGAGTGTGCTGTACTTGTCGCTATGATGATTTGCAGCAGACCCTGACTTGCCTCTCTGAGATGATTCAGCGAAAGGTTAAGATAGTATATATGCAATCAGAAGCCTGGAAGAACACTGTGATTAATGGATTGTTCAAGCTAAGGTACAAAGTAATCAATATTTAAATACATACTGGATAAACATGTAAGGTTCTTAGGCAAATTAATATGCTGTCTTTTTTTTTATTTGATAATGAAAACATATTTCAAAACAGTTGTTATATGACAAAATCAATAGTTGATAGAAAATCTCAAAGTGATCTGTTAGAGGCATACAGGGTTAACATTTTGTAAGGAAGAGTGACTTGTATGTCTCAATAAGATATATACTGGGTTTAAACTGAAATCTTGTCACATTTAATCCATGGATATTGGAAAAGAAACCTCATTTAGCTTGTACATAATCACTAAATACCCTTTATACACAACAAAATATATGTAGTACCACTAGATCACCCAATACTCTGTATACAGTACAAAATATATGTGGTACCACTAGATAACCAAGTACCCTGTATACAGTACAAAATATATGTGGTACCACTAGATCACCCAATACTCTGTATACACAACAAAATATATGTGGTACCACTAGATCACCCTGTATACAGTACAAAATATATGTGGTACCACTAGATCACTCAATACTCTGTATACAGTACAAAATATATGTGGTACCACTAGATCACCCAATACTCTGTATACACAACAAAATATATGTGGTACCACTAGATCACCCAATACTCTGTATACAGTACAAAATATATGTGGTACCACTAGATCACCCAATACTCTGTATACACAACAAAATATATGTGGTACCACTAGATCACCCTGTATACAGTACAAAATATATGTGGTACCACTAGATCACCGTACAAAATATATGTGGTACCAAGATACTCTACTCTGTATACAGTACAAAATATATGTGGTACCACTAGATCACCCAATACTCTGTATACAGTACAAAATATATGTGGTACCACTAGATACACCAAAATATATGTGGTACCACTAGATATACTCTGTATACAGTACAAAATATATGTGGTACCACTAGATCACCCAATACTCTGTATACAGTACAAAATATATGTGGTACCACTAGATCACCCAATACTCTGTATACAGTACAAAATATATGTGGTACCACTAGATCACTCAATACTCTGTATACAGTACAAAATATATGTAGTACCACTAGATCACCCAATACTCTGTATACAGTACAAAATATATGTGGTACCACTAGATCACCCAATACTCTGTATACAGTACAAAATATATGTGGTACCACTAGATCACTCAATACTCTGTATACAGTACAAAATATATGTGGTACCACTAGATCACTCAATACTCTGTATACAGTACAAAATATATGTGGTACCACTAGATCACCCAATACACTGTAAAATATATGTGGTACACTAGATACCCTGTATACACAAAATATATGTGGTACAAAATATATGTGGTACCACTAGATCACCCAATACTCTGTATACACAACAAAATATATGTGGTACCACTAGATCACTCAATACTCTGTATACAGTACAAAATATATGTGGTACCACTAGATCACCCTGTATACAGTACAAAATATATGTGGTACCACTAGATCACCCAATACTCTGTATACACAACAAAATATATGTGGTACCACTAGATAACCAAGTACCCTGTATACAGTACAAAATATATGTGGTACCACTAGATCACTCAATACTCTGTATACACAACAAAATATATGTGGTACCACTAGATAACCAAGTACCCTGTATACACAACAAAATATATGTGATACCACTAGATCACCCAATACTCTGTATATACAACAAAATATATGTGGTACCACTAGATCACAACAAAATATATGTGGTACCACTAGATCACTCAATACTCTGTATACACAACAAAATATATGTGGTACCACTAGATCACCCTGTATACAGTACAAAATATATGTGGTACCACTAGATCACCCAATACTCTGTATACACAACAAAATATATGTGGTACCACTAGATCACTCAATACTCTGTATACACAACAAAATATATGTGGTACCACTAGATCACCGAATACTCTGTATACACAACAAAATATATGTGGTACCACTAGATCACAACAAAATATATGTGGTACCACTAGATACAAAATATATGTGGTACACTAATACTCTGTATACACAACAAAATATATGTGGTACCACTAGATCACTCAATACTCTGTATACAGTACAAAATATATGTGGTACCACTAGATCACCCAATACTCTGTATACAGTACAAAATATATGTGGTACCACTAGATCACCCAATACTCTGTATACACAACAAAATATATGTGGTACCACTAGATCACCCAATACTATATGTGGTACTGTATACATACACAACAAAATATATGTGGTACCACTAGATCACCCTGTATACACAACAAAATATATGTGGTACCACTAGATCACTCAATACTCTGTATACACAACAAAATATATGTGGTACCACTAGATCACCCTGTATACAGTACAAAATATATGTGGTACCACTAGATAACCAAGTACCCTGTATACACAACAAAATATATGTGGTACCACTAGATCACCCAATACTCTGTATACACAACAAAATACAACAAAATATATGTGGTACCACTAGATCACTCAATACTCTGTATACACAACAAAATATATGTGGTACCACTAGATCACCCAATACTCTGTATACAGTACAAAATATATGTGGTACCACTAGATCACCCAATACCCTGTATACACAACAAAATATATGTGGTACCACTAGATCACCACCACTAGATCACAATACTCTGTATACAAAAATATATGTGGTACCACTAGATCACCCAATACTCTGTATACACAACAATATATGTGGTACCACTAGATCACAAAATATATGTGGTACCAATACTCTGTATACAGTACAAAATATATGTGGTACCACTAGATCACCAATACTCTGTATACACAACAAAATATATGTGGTACCACTAGATCACCCAATACTCTGTATACAGTACAAAATATATGTGGTACCACTAGATCACCCAACACAACAAAATATATGTGGTACCACTAGATCACCAATACAGTACAAAATATATGTATAGATCACTCAATACTCTGTATACAAACAAAATATATGTGGTACCACTAGATCACCCAATACTCTGTATACAGTACAACAACAATATATGTGGTACCACTAGATACCCAATACCCAGTACAAAATATATGTATACACAACAAAATATATGTGGTACCACTAGATCACCCTGTATACACAACAAAATATATGTGGTACCACTAGATCACCCAATACTCTGTATACACAACAAAATATATGTGGTACCACTAGATCACCCAATACTCTGTATACAGTACAAAATATATGTGGTACCACTAGATCGCCCAATACTCTGTATACACAACAAAATATATGTGGTACCACTAGATCACCCAATACTCTGTATACAGTACAAAATATATGTGGTACCACTAGATCACTCAATACTCTGTATACAGAACAAAATATATGTGGTACCACTAGATCACAATACTCTGTATACCCAACAAAATATATATGTAGTACCACTAGATCACCCAATACTCTGTATACACAACAAAATATATGTGGTACCACTAGATCGCCCAATACTCTGTATACACAACAAAATATATGTGGTACCACTAGATCACTCAATACTCTGTATACACAACAAAATATATGTGGTACCACTAGATCACCCAATACTCTGTATACACAACAAAATATATGTGGTACCACTAGATCACCCAATACTCTGTATACACAACAAAATATATGTAGTACCACTAGATCACCCAATACTCTGTATACACAACAAAATATATGTGGTACCACTAGATCACCCAATACTCTGTATACACAACAAAATATATGTGGTACCACTAGATCACCCTGTATACAGTACAAAATATATGTGGTACCACTAGATAACTCAATACTCTGTATACACAACAAAATATATGTGGTACCACTAGATAACCAAGTACCCTGTATACAGTACAAAATATATGTGGTACCACTAGATCACTCAATACTCTGTATACACAACAAAATATATGTGGTACCACTAGATCACCCTGTATACACAACAAAATATATGTGGTACCACTAGATCACCCTGTATACACAACAAAATATATGTGGTACCACTAGATAACCAAGTTACCTGTATACACAACAAAATATATGTGGTACCACTAGATCACCCTGTATACACAACAAAATATATGTGGTACCACTAGATAACCAAGTTACCTGTATACACAACAAAATATATGTGGTACCACTAGATCACCCTGTATACACAAAATATATGTCGTACCACTAAATAACCAAGTACCCTGTATACAGTACAAAATATATGTAGTACCACTAGATCACCCAATACTCTGTATACAGTACAAAATATATGTGGTACCACTAGATAACCAAGTACCCTGTATACAGTACAAAATATATGTGGTACCACTAGATCACTCAATACTCTGTATACACAACAAAATATATGTGGTACCACTAGATCACCCAATACTCTGTATACACAACAAAATATATGTGGTACCACTAGATCACCCTGTATACAGTACAAAATATATGTGGTACCACTAGATCACCCAATACTCTGTATACAGTACAAAATATATGTAGTACCACTAGATCACCCAATACTCTGTATACACAACAACATTTATAAAGTAGCACTAGATAACCCAATACCCTATATAAAGGACAAAATTTATGTGGCACCAAGTTCCCTAGGACAGTTAGTGCTGTAACCTCTCAGCTAGTGCAACATATCACTGCATACTGTAGTGTATTAAAATGCTTCCTAGCAAATTTGTTGAGTGTGTTTGTCAACTGACAACGTGATAATGTGCTGCCAGTTTTACTTTTGCCCTTGGAGTTTGCTTCAGGGAACATGCTCAGCTGCCTTGAAGGCTACTTGTTTTGTATTTATACGTTGGAGTAATCAAATTTTCCAGAAAGTTGGAATCCATGAATAATATTTTGGAAAAAATCAATCTCTGATCTCTTTTAGTCATGCTTTAAAATTCTTAAGTAATTGAATATTTTTAAAACAGAACTGATATAAAAATGTTGGTTTGTTTTTAAAGTTTAGAGGTTTGTGTTTATTCACAATTTATTTTCCTGTGGCGCCACTTGGAACAGAGAATGTGGCTTCTATCAATAGGAATCACAAGACTATAGAAAAGCATGTCAGATATCTCCTTGTGACACACGCCAAGCGTCACTCATAAGTTCCTCATGCTCCTGACAACTATTGATTTTTTCATTGCCAGCCTCTTTCTTTCTTGTAGCAGCATCATTTTACTTCTTTACAATCAAATTTAAAGTTGTTAGATTGGACAATTGTGCCATGACACAAGAGCTCAGTGTGGAGGGTCTCTGAGGATTATTTTGAGTGACAGAATTTTATAAAGTGACGGAATTTCATAAATTATGTCTAATATAAAACATGATTCAAAAGTTTGTTATAAGATAATGAGAAGACTCAATTCTTCTTTTCTTCAAATTATCTAGGTAATTGTAATACAAGTTTTTTTTATAAATATATAAGGTTTTCTGTTGCTTAAAGCATAACTTGATAAATGTATTAGATCTGGTGTTTCTAGGTATATTACTTGATAAATGTATTGGATCTAGTGTTTCTAGGTATATTACTTGATAAATGTATTAGATCTAGTGTTTCTAGGTATTATTTGATAAATGTATTAGATCTAGTGTTTCTAGGTATATTACTTGATAAATGTATTAGATCTAGTGTTTCTAGGTATATTACTTGATAAATGTATTAGTATTATTTGATAAATGTATTGGATCTAGTGTTTCTAGGTATATTACTTGATAAATGTATTAGATCTACTTGATAAATGTATATATTACTTGATAAATGTATTAGATCTGGTGTTTCTATATATTACTTGATAAATGTATTAGTTTCTAGGTATATTACTTGATAAATGTATTAGATCTAGTGTTTCTAGGTATATTACTTGATAAATGTATTAGATCTGGTGTTTCTAGGTATATTACTTGATAAATGTATTAGATCTAGTGTTTCTAGGTATATTATTTGATAAATGTATTAGATCTAGTGTTTCTAGGTATATTACTTGATAAATGTATTAGATCTGGTGTTTCTAGGTATATTACTTGATAAATGTATTAGATCTGGTGTTTCTAGGTATATTACTTGATAAATGTATTAGATCTGGTGTTTCTAGGTATATTACTTGATAAATGTATTAGATCTGGTGTTTCTAGGTATATTATTTGATAAATGTATTAGATCTGGTGTTTCTAGGTATTAATAAATGTATTAGATCTGGTGTTTCTAGGTATATTATTTGATAAATGTATTAGATCTGGTGTTTCTAGGTATATTACTTGATAAATGTATTAGATCTGGTGTTTCTAGGTATATTACTTGATAAATGTATTAGATCTGGTGTTTCTAGGTATATTACTTGATAAATGTATTAGATCTGGTGTTTCTAGGTATATTACTTGATAAATGTATTAGATCTATTACTTGATAAATGTATTAGATCTGGTGTTTCTAGGTATATTACTTGATAAATGTATTAGATCTGGTGTTTCTAGGTATTATTTGATAAATGTATTAGATCTAGTGTTTCTAGGTATATTACTTGATAAATGTATTAGATCTAGTGTTTCTAGGTATATTACTTGATAAATGTATTAGATCTGGTGTTTCTAGGTATATTACTTGATAAATGTATTAGATCTGGTGTTTCTAGGTATATTACTTGATAAATGTATTAGATCTGGTGTTTCTAGGTATATTACTTGATAAATGTATTAGATCTAGTGTTTCTAGGTATATTGCTTGATAAATGTATTAGATCTAGTGTTTCTAGGTATATTACTTGATAAATGTATTAATGTGTTTCTAGGTATATTACTTGATAAATGTATTAGATCTGGTGTTTCTAGGTATATTACTTGATAAATGTATTAGATCTGGTGTTTCTAGGTATATTACTTGATAAATGTATTAGATCTAGTGTTTCTAGGTATATTACTTGATAAATGTATTAGATCTGGTGTTTCTAGGTATATTACTTGATAAATGTATTAGATCTAGTGATAAATGTATTAGATCTAGTGTATATATATTACTTGATAAATGTATTAGATCTAGTGTTTCTAGGTATATTACTTGATAAATGTATTAGATCTGGTGTTTCTAGGTATATTACTTGATAAATGTATTAGATCTGGTGTTTCTAGGTATATTACTTGATAAATGTATTAGATCTGGTGTTTCTAGGTATATTACTTGATAAATGTATTAGATCTGGTGTTTCTAGGTATATTATTTGATAAATGTATTAGATCTGGTGTTTCTAGGTATTATTTGATAAATGTATTAGATCTAGTGTTTCTAGGTATATTATTTGATAAATGTATTAGATCTGGTGTTTCTAGGTATATTACTTGATAAATGTATTAGATCTGGTGTTTCTAGGTATATTGCTTGATAAATGTATTAGATCTGGTGTTTCTAGGTATATTACTTGATAAATGTATTAGATCTGGTGTTTCTAGGTATATTACTTGATAAATGTATTAGATCTGGTGTTTCTAGGTATATTACTTGATAAATGTATTAGATCTGGTGTTTCTAGGTATATTACTTGATAAATGTATTAGATCTGGTGTTTCTAGGTATATTATTTGATAAATGTATTAGATCTGGTGTTTCTAGGTATTATTTGATAAATGTATTAGATCTAGTGTTTCTAGGTATATTGCTTGATAAATGTATTAGATCTGGTGTTTCTAGGTATATTACTTGATAAATGTATTAGATCTGGTGTTTCTAGGTATATTGCTTGATAAATGTATTAGATCTGGTGTTTCTAGGTATATTACTTGATAAATGTATTAGATCTGGTGTTTCTAGGTATTATTTGATAAATGTATTAGATCTGGTGTTTCTAGGTATATTACTTGATAAATGTATTAGATCTGGTGTTTCTAGGTATTATTTGATAAATGTATTAGATCTGGTGTTTCTAGGTATTATTTGATAAATGTATTAGATCTGGTGTTTCTAGGTATATTATTATTTGATAAATGTATTAGATCTGGTGTTTCTAGGTATATTATTTGATAAATGTATTAGATCTGGTGTTTCTAGGTATATTACTTGATAAATGTATTAGATCTGGTGTTTCTAGGTATATTACTTGATAAATGTATTAGATCTGGTGTTTCTAGGTATATTACTTGATAAATGTATTAGATCTGGTTTCTAGTATTACTGTATTAGTATATATACTTGATAAATGTATTAGATCTGGTGTTTCTAGGTATATTACTTGATAAATGTATTAGATCTGGTGTTTCTAGGTATATTACTTGATAAATGTATTAGATCTGGTGTTTCTAGGTATTATTTGATAAATGTATTAGATCTGGTGTTTCTAGGTATATTATTTGATAAATGTATTAGATCTGGTGTTTCTATTTGTATTTATTTGATAAATGTATTAGATCTGGTGTTTCTAGGTATTATTTGATAAATGTATTAGATCTGGTGTTTCTAGGTATATTATTTGATAAATGTATTAGATCTGGTGTTTCTAGGTATTATTTGATAAATGTATTAGATCTGGTGTTTATAGGTATATTACTTGATAAATGTATTAGATCTGGTGTTTCTAGGTATATATATTTGATAAATGTATTAGATCTGGTGTTTCTAGGTATATTACTTGATAAATGTATTAGATCTGGTGTTTCTAGGTATATTACTTGATAAATGTATTAGATCTGGTGTTTCTAGGTATATTACTTGATAAATGTATTAGATCTGGTGTTTCTAGGTATTACTTGATAAATGTATTAGATCTGGTGTTTCTAGGTATATTACTTGATAAATGTATTAGATCTGGTGTTTCTAGGTATATTACTTGATAAATGTATTAGATCTAATATTACTGTATTATTAGATCTGGTGTTTCTAGGTATATTACTTGATAAATGTATTAGATCTAGTGTTTCTAGGTATATTACTTGATAAATGTATTGGATCTAGTGTTTCTAGGTATATTACTTGATAAATGTATTAGATCTGGTGTTTCTAGGTATATTACTTGATAAATGTATTAGATGATAAATGTATTAGATCTGGTGTTTCTAGGTATATTATTTGATAAATGTATTAGATCTGGTGTTTCTAGGTATATTACTTGATAAATGTATTAGATCTGGTGTTTCTAGGTATATTATTTGATAAATGTATTAGATCTGGTGTTTCTAGGTATATTACTTGATAAATGTATTAGATCTGGTGTTTCTAGGTATATTACTTGATAAATGTATTAGATCTGGTGTTTCTAGGTATTATTTGATAAATGTATTAGATCTGGTGTTTCTAGGTATATTACTTGATAAATGTATTAGATCTGGTGTTTCTAGGTATATTACTTGATAAATGTATTAGATCTGGTGTTTCTAGGTATATTGCTTGATAAATGTATTAGATCTGGTGTTTCTAGGTATATTGCTTGATAAATGTATTAGATCTAGTGTTTCTAGGTATTATTTGATAAATGTATTAGATCTGGTGTTTCTAGGTATATTACTTGATAAATGTATTAGATCTAGTGTTTCTAGGTATATTACTTGATAAATGTATTAGATCTGGTATATCTAGGTATATTGCTTGATAAATGTATTAGATCTGGTGTTTCTAGGTATATTACTTGATAAATGTATTAGATCCGGTGTTTCTAGGTATATTGCTTGATAAATGTATTAGATCTGGTGTTTCTAGGTATATTACTTGATAAATGTATTAGATCTGGTGTTTCTAGTTATATTACTTGATAAATGTATTAGATCTGGTGTTTCTAGGTATATTGCTTGATAAATGTATTAGATCTGGTGTTTCTAGGTATATTATTTGATAAATGTATTAGATCTGGTGTTTCTAGGTATATTGCTTGATAAATGTATTAGATCTGGTGTTTCTAGGTATATTACTTGATAAATGTATTAGATCTAGTGTTTCTAGGTATTATTTGATAAATGTATTAGATCTAGTGTTTCTAGGTATTATTTGATAATTATTTTAGTCCTGAAAATTTCTTAGTTGTTTTCATGTTTTGGTTATGCCTTTTACAAGCTAATAAAAGTAGCACTTTATTTCATTGTTATGTTTGTCTGATCATTTCAATTTTCTTTAGGAATGGCAAGTGTACAAGATATATTAGTGTTTCGATAGTGATACTTCCTATTGGGAGACCACACAAGTCTATCCATCTGATTGGGGACCACTCAAATCTAATGCAAAATGTCTCTGTGTTTGGGGACCACACAAATTTAGTCCGAAATGTCTCTGTGTTTTGGAACCATACAAATCTAATACATGTTTGTGAAACCTTCTCCTCCCCTCAATGAAGTATCATTTCTAAAGCCTTCAATCCAAAGAAATTGTCTGCCTCTACAGTATACATTATAATTAAAACTGAGGGAGCACCTTGGACACATTTATATCTGTTTACGGCGTCAGCAGGAATGCACGCTGTTTCAGGGATACCCATCGAAATCTCTTGTAAGAGGGTTAGTCTCCGACACAAAGCCACATTTATATTGGTTTGATTAGGTTGGAGCTCTGATAGTATAATCAGATTTGATGAGGAAAAATGCAAACATCTCATCAGAAATTCTAGAGAAGTAGTTGCAGGCAATACCATTGTGTGACAGGTAAAAGTCACAGTGTCTGTCCAACATTCAATTACCACAGGCTTTCCTTTCTTGTTCCTTTCACACCAGCTACACAACTGAAATGATAGTTTGGCATTGACGGCACTGATTGGCAGAAAATCAGGAGGAAACCACTTAGAAAGTGTAAACTAAATCAATAGAGGTCCCAATGAACATTCATCAGTGAGAAGCCTGAATCAGTCCTTCCTTCATCAAATTAATGATGGTTCTTGGTACACTCACTAAGGTAGTGTCATAGTGTTGTTGATCAGGAAGTATAGGATGTGGTCCTTTTATTGTCAGGCAGTGAATGTGTTATTTATCAGGGGGGATAGGACGTTTTTTTCCTTCACACTGTCAGCTAGTGGATGGTTTGTCTTTCAAATGGAATAGGATGGTTTGATCTTTCATTCACACTTTCAGCTAGTGGACGTTTTGTCTATCAGGGGGAATAGGATATTTTTGTCCTTCATACTGTCAGCCACTGGATGTTTTGTCTCTCAGGGGGAATAGGATATTTTTGTCCTTCATACTGTCAGCTAGTGGATGTTTTGTCTCTCAGGGGGAATAGGATATTTTGGTCTTTCATACTGTCAGCTAGTGGATGTTTTGTCTCTCAGGGGGAATAGGATATTTTGGTCTTTCATACTGTCAGCTAGTGGATGTTTTGTCTCTCAGGGGGAATAGGATATTTTGGTCTTTCATACTGTCAGCTAGTGGATGTTTTGTCTCTCAGGGGGAATAGGATATTTTCGTCCTTCATACTGTCAGCTCGTGGATGTTTTGTCTTTCAGAGAGAATTTTATATTTTGGTCCTTCATACTGTCAGCTAGTGGATGTTTTGTCTCTCAGGGGGAATAGGATATTTTTGTCCTTCATACTGTCAGCTAGTGGATGTTTTGTCTCTCAGGGGGAATAGGATATTTTTGTCCTTCATACTGTCAGCTAGTGGATGTTTTGTCTCTCAGGGGTCAGCTAGTGGATGTTTTGTCTCTCAGGGGGAATAGGATATTTTGGTCTTTCATACTGTCAGCCAGTGGATGTTTTGTCTCTCAGGGGGAATAGGATATTTTGGTCTTTCATACTGTCAGCTAGTGGATGTTTTGTCTCTCAGGGGGAATAGGATATTTTGGTCTTTCATACTGTCAGCTAGTTCATACTTTCATACTGTCAGCTAGTGGATGTTTTGTCTCTCAGGGGGAATAGGATATTTTGGTCTTTCATACTGTCAGCTAGTGGATGTTTTGTCTCTCAGGGGGAATAGGATATTTTGGTCTTTCATACTGTCAGCTAGTGGATGTTTTGTCTCTCAGGGGGAATAGGATATTTTGGTCTTTCATACTGTCAGCTAGTGGATGTTTTGTCTCTCAGGGGGAATAGGATATTTTGGTCTTTCATACTGTCAGCTAGTGGATGTTTTGTCTCTCAGGGGGAATAGGATATTTTTGTCTTTCATACTGTCAGCTAGTGGATGTTTTGTCTCTCAGGGGGAATAGGATATTTTGGTCTTTCATACTGTCAGCTAGTGGATGTTTTGTCTCTCAGGGGGAATAGGATATTTTTGTCTTTCATACTGTCAGCTAGTGGATGTTTTGTCTCTCAGGGGGAATAGGATATTTTTGTCTTTCATACTGTCAGCTAGTGGATGTTTTGTCTATCAGGGGGAATAGGATATTTTGGTCTTTCATACTGTCAGCTAGTGGATGTTTTGTCTCTCAGGGGGAATAGGATATTTTGGTCTTTCATACTGTCAGCTAGTGGATGTTTTGTCTCTCAGGGGGAATAGGATATTTTGGTCTTTCATACTGTCAGCTAGTGGATGTTTTGTCTCTCAGGGGGAATAGGATATTTTTGTCCTTCATACTGTCAGTTAGTGGATGTTTTGTCTCTCAGGGGGAATAGGATATTTTTGTCTTTCATACTGTCAGCTAGTGGATGTGTGTTGTTTATCAGGGGGAATAGGGTTTGTGGGTCTATCTCTCACACTGTCAATTAGTGTGTGTGTGTTGTTTATCAGGAGGGGAGAATGTGTTTGTCCTTCCTTTGTCTTTTATAAAGATTTAAGAGTATTCAAGTTAAACCACATATAATTGTTGGAAAGTATATTATTAAGGCCCAAGGGAGTATATGAGTCGTTTTAGCACACCTGGCCTAGGGGTATTACAGCTGAATTAGGACTGTTTTGTATTAGAGTATGTTTGCATTGTCACAGGGGACTAACTTTCTCACAGCCACCAGATCATTGCGTCAAACATTTTTACCACGCTGGCAGCTTCCATTCAATTTCAATTTTGTTGGTTAAAAGTTCATGTGTTATGTTAAATTCACACCTTAATCAACTGGTTTTATCATACACAATGTAAATGAATGAATGTAAATCTGAGAATTTTTTATTTTGGGATATTGAAATAAATTTCAGTTGTTCTTGGAACATGTTCCCACGAGAACCATTTAAAAGGATCACATACCAGCATTTATTTTCTCTCTATAATACTTTGCCATGTTTTCTGTGATTACACGCTGTCATGCGTTGGAAATTCATATTTGGGGCAAACTGTGCTGATAATGTCTATATAAGTTGGTTATATGTTTATTTTTATTGTGATAAAGAAAAAATGACATATAAGGACAACTACCCGTGTCTGATGAAACTCTGGGAATATTGAATATCGGGAATATATAAGTTATATATATATTTAATGACAGGAAAATGATAGTAAGATGAAGGATCACTACATTGGGAAACAGACTATTTATATCAAGGGAAATGAAGACATTCTCCTTGCAGAAGAATGACTCTTCACCAGACAATTTGTAGTAGGGTGGTGGAGGTCAGCCATTTCTTTCTTGAACCAGGCATATCGGTCAGGGTTTACAATAGTAGTCTTGTAGATAGATGTTTTCTGGGAAGTCAAATAATGATATTTCATTCTTATATTTGTTTGTGTTGTCAGTGTGACTTTTTTGTTAGATTAGGTTTGAAAAGATTTTGGCAAGTTATAGTGTATCATTACTTGTGAGTGTGAATTGTTAGACATCTATAGTAGACCTTGGAATGTATGGGAAAGGGACTTCATTAGTGAACATTATCAATCCAGCAGACTCTTAACTATAGAAACAATGGCAATGGTGAGGGTTTTAAGGCCAGCAGTGAGGGTCCAAGGATATTTACTAGAACAATTATCTCCAGGTATGGATAGTCAACAAAATGGCAACATGAAGGTTTTATAAGACCAGCACCAGAGATCTGAGGGGACAAAAAATTACAGATTGATAATGATAGCTCCAACTATAGTTACAAAACTTAATGACTGTGATGTGGGTACTTACCCAGGCATTGGGACTTGAGAGTAAATTTACAATCTGGTGCTGTAATGACAATGTACTGCTTAAACAATGTGACACTGAAGCAATGTAGTGCTGAAACAATTTAAGACTGAAGCATTGTAGTGCTGAAACAATGTGGCACTGAAGCAATGTAGAGCTGAAACAATGTGGCACTGAAGCAATGTAGTGCTGAAACAATGTGACACTGAAGCAATGTAGTGCTGAAACAATGTGGCACTGAAGCATTGTAGTGCTGAAACAATGTGGCACTGAAGCAATGTAGAGCTGAAACAATGTGGCACTGAAGCATTGTATGCTGAAGCAATGTGGCACTAAGGCAATGTAATGCTGAAACAATTTAAGACTGAAGCATTGTAGTGCTGAAACAATGTGGCACTGAAGCAATGTAGAGCTGAAACAATGTGGCACTGAAGCAATGTAGTGCTGAAACAATGTGGCACTGAAGCAATGTAGAGCTGAAACAATGTGGCACTGAAGCAATGTAGAGCTGAAACAATGTGGCACTGAAGCAATGTAGTGCTGAAACAATGTGGCACTGAAGCAATGTAGTGCTGAAACAATGTGGCACTGAAGCATTGTAGTGCTGAAACAATGTGGCACTGAAGCATTGTATGCTGAAGCAATGTGGCACTAAGGCAATGTAATGCTGAAACAATTTAAGACTGAAGCATTGTAGTGCTGAAACAATGTGGCACTGAAGCAATGTAGAGCTGAAACAATGTGGCACTGAAGCAATGTAGTGCTGAAGCAATGTGGCACTAAGGCAATGTAATGCTGAAACAATTTAAGACTGAAGCATTGTAGTGCTGAAACAATGTGGCACTGAAGCAATGTAGAGCTGAAACAATGTGGCACTGAAGCATTGTAGTGCTGAAAAATGTGGCACTGAAGCAATGTAGAGCTGAAGCAATGTGGCACTGAAGCAATGTAGTGCTGAAACAATGTGGCACCGAAGCATTGTAGTGCTGAAACAATGTGGCACTGAAACAATGTAGTGCTGAAACAATTTGGCACTGAAGCATTGTAGTGCTGAAGCAATGTGGCACTAAGGCAATGTAATGCTGAAACAATTTAAGACTGAAGCATTGTAGTGCTGAAACAATGTGGCACTGAAGCAATGTAGAGCTGAAACAATGTGGCACTGAAGCAATATAGTGCTGAAACAATGTGGCACTGAAGCAATGTAGAGCTGAAACAATGTGGCACTGAAGCAATGTAGAGCTGAAACAATGTGGCACTGAAGCAATGTAGTGCTGAAACAATGTGGCACTGAAGCAATGTAGTGCTGAAACAATGTGGCACTGAAGCATTGTAGTGCTGAAACAATGTGGCACTGAAGCATTGTAGTGCTGAAACAATGTGGCACTGAAGCAATGTAGAGCTGAAGCAATGTGGCACTGAAGCAATGTAGTGCTGAAACAATGTGGCACCGAAGCATTGTAGTGCTGAAACAATGTGGCACTGAAACAATGTAGTGCTGAAACAATTTGGCACTGAAGCATTGTAGTGCTGAAACAATGTGGCACTGAAGCAATGTAGTGCTGAAACAATGTGGCACTGAAGCATTGTAGTTGTGAAACAATGTGGCACTGAAGCAATGAAGTGCTGAAACAATGTGGCACTGAAGTGATGTAGTGCTGAAACAATGTGGTGTGGCACTGAAGCAATGTAATGCTGAAGCAATGTGGTGTGGCACTGAAGCATTGTAGCGTTGAAGCAATGTAGTGGTGAAACAATGTGGCACTGAGGCAATGTAGTACTGAAACAATGTGATGTGGCACTGAAGCAATGTAATGCTGAAACAAAGTGGCACTGAAGCAATGTAGTGCTGAAACAATATGGTGTGGCACCGAAGCAATGTAGAGCTGAAACAATGTGGCACTGAAGCATTTTTGTTCCCAATGTAAAACCTAACATGACAATATCTCCCTTTTGGCCCCACTGAAGCAATGTAGCAATGAAGCGTCATTTGACAATACTTATGCCTCATACACAATACCTTTCTTTTGGCCCAAGTGTTTTTAGCCTTACTTGACAATATCTCCCTTTTGACCACTGTGTTCTAAGCCTTACTTGACAATATCTCCTATTCTGCCCCATTGTAAACCCTACATGGCCCCAATGGTAAGCCTCAGTGGACAATGTCTTCCTTTTAGCCTTAGTGTTATTATGCCTAACTTGACAAAGTCTCCCTTTTGGTCCCAGTGTAAACCTGCCTCTTGGTCCCAGTGTAAACCTCCCTTTTGGTCCCAGTGTAAACCTCCCTCTTGATCCCAGTGTAAACCTCCCTTTTGGCCCCAGTGTAAACCTCACTTTAGGCCCCAGCATTAAGCCTAACTTGACAAAGTCTCCATTTTGGCCACAGTGTTAGCATTGATAACTTAAACCAGGAAGAGGATGGGCTTAGACCGTGCACCAACACAAGTCAAATTTAATTTATCTGGTACTCTTTTCTGCTTGAGCAGAGAGGACTACTATTATGTATTATATCTGTTGTCAGTATAAACTGACACTTCAGTTTACTGAGTTTTTACAACTGGTGTTAAGTCTATTGTCACTATGATAGGATACTTCAGTGACACTTTAAAGAACCACTGGAGTGGTTCCATCATCAGCTTAACCCATTTTTAAACTGCTTGGAGTGGTTAAAAATAAACTAAGGTCATGACTTTAAATGTTTTTTTTGTATTTACAGAGTCAAACCAGGATTATATAGTAGAAGATGAGGAAACAAGGTAAGTAATTATAGATTTTAAAATATATACAGGGTACATAATTATAGATAGAAAAATATATGTCCTATGCCTTTTCAGTTGGAGATGCTCAGGGGTCATGAAACAAACTTAATATCTGATGTTTCTTTTCTAATCAAGATCACAGTCACTGTAACTATTGAAAAAAGTAACTACAATCATTTAAAGTTAATTCAACACAACCATTATGTAGATGTTTTATAATAAACCTCAGTAAGCTATGAGTGAACTTCTGTACTAATACATGTTTTTTGTACCCAACACAGAATTCTGATTCAGCTGTATTCTGCCATGGTGGATGGTGTGATGGAAGGAGTACAGGTGTACTCAAATACATTGAGTGTACACAAGGTAGGATATACCACACTGTACACCAGGTAAGATATACCACACTGACTGTACACCAGGTAGGATATACCACACTGACTGTACACAAGGTAAGATATACCACACTGACTGTACACAAGGTAAGATATACCACACTGACTATACACAAGGTAAGATATACCACACTGACTATACACAAGGTAAGATATACCACACTGACTGTACACAAGGTAAGATATACCACACTGACTGTACACAAGGTAAGATATACCACACTGACTATACACAAGGTAAGATATACCACACTGACTGTACACAAGGTAAGATATACCACACTGACTGTACAAAAAGTTAAGATATACCACACTGACTGTACACAAGGTAAGATATACCACACTGACTGTACACAAGGTAAGATATACCACACTGACTGTACACAAGGTAAGATATACTACACTGACTGTACACAAGGTAAGATATACTACACTGACTGTACACAAGGTAAGATATACCACACTGACTGTACACAAGGTAAGATATACCACACTGACTGTACACAAGGTAAGATATACCACACTGACTGTACACAAGGTAAGATATACTACACTGACTGTACACAAGGTAAGATATACCACACTGACTGTACACAAGGTAAGATATACCACACTGACTGTACACAAGTTAAGATATACCACACTTACTGTACACAAGGTAAGATATACCACACTGACTGTACACAAGGTAAGATATACCACACTGACTGTACACAAGGTAAGATATACCACACTGACTGTACACAAGGTAAGATATACCACACTGACTGTACACAAGGTAAGATATACCACACTGACTGTACACAAGGTAAGATATACCACACTGACTGTACACAAGGTAAGATATACTACACTGACTGTACACAAGGTAAGATATACCACACTGACTGTACACAAGGTAAGATATACCACACTGACTGTACACAAGGTAAGATATACCACACTTACTGTACACAAGGTAAGATATACCACACTGACTGTACACAAGGTAAGATATACCACACTGACTGTACACAAGGTAAGATATACCACACTGACTGTACACAAGGTAAGATATACCACACTGACTGTACACAAGGTAAGATATACTACACTGACTGTACACAAGGTAAGATATACTACACTGACTGTACACAAGGTAAGATATACCACACTGACTGTACACAAGGTAAGATATACTACACTGACTGTACACAAGGTAAGATATACCACACTGACTGTACACAAGGTAAGATATACCACACTGACTGTACACAAGGTAAGATATACCACACTGACTGTACACAAGGTAAGATATACCACACTGACTGTACACAAGGTAAGATATACCACACTGACTGTACACAAGGTAAGATATACCACACTGACTGTACACAAGGTAAGATATACCACACTGACTGTACACAAGTTAAGATATACCACACTGACTGTACACAAGGTAAGATATACCACACTGACTGTACACAAGGTAAGATATACCACACTGACTGTACACAAGGTAAGATATACCACACTGACTGTACACAAGGTAAGATATACTACACTTACTGTACACAAGTTAAGATATACCACACTGACTGTACACAAGGTAAGATATACCACACTGACTGTACACAAGTTAAGATATACCACACTTACTGTACACAAGGTAAGATATACTACACTGACTGTACACAAGTTAAGATATACCACACTTACTGTACACAAGGTAAGATATACCACACTGACTGTACACAAGTTAAGATATACCACACTGACTGTACACAAGGTAAGATATACCACACTGACTGTACACAAGGTAAGATATACCACACTGACTGTACACAAGGTAAGATATACCACACTGACTGTACACAAGGTAAGATATACCACACTTACTGTACACAAGGTAAGATATACCACACTTACTGTACACAAGGTAAGATATACTACACTGACTGTACACAAGTTAAGATATACCACACTTACTGTACACAAGGTAAGATATACTACACTGACTGTACACAAGTTAAGATATACCACACTGACTGTACACAAGGTAAGATATACCACACTGACTGTACACAAGGTAAGATATACCACACTGACTGTACACAAGGTAAGATATACCACACTGACTGTACACAAGGTAAGATATACCACACTTACTGTACACAAGGTAAGATATACTACACTGACTGTACACAAGGTAAGATATACCACACTTACTGTACACAAGGTAAGATATACCACACTTACTGTACACAAGGTAAGATATACTACACTGACTGTACACAAGTTAAGATATACCACACTGACTGTACACAAGGTAAGATATACCACACTGACTGTACACAAGGTAAGATATACCACACTTACTGTACACAAGGTAAGATATACCACACTGACTGTACACAAGGTAAGATATACCACACTGACTGTACACAAGTTAAGATATACCACACTTACTGTACACAAGGTAAGATATACCACACTGACTGTACACAAGTTAAGATATACCACACTTACTGTACACAAGGTAAGATATACCACACTGACTGTACACAAGGTAAGATATACTACACTGACTGTACACAAGGTAAGATATACCACACTGACTGTACACAAGGTAAGATATACCACACTGACTGTACACAAGGTAAGATATACCACACTGACTGTACACAAGGTAAGATATACCACACTGACTGTACACAAGGTAAGATATACTACACTGACTGTACACAAGGTAAGATATACCACACTGACTGTACACAAGGTAAGATATACCACACTGACTGTACACAAGGTAAGATATACCACACTGACTGTACACAAGGTAAGATATACCACACTTACTGTACACAAGGTAAGATATACCACACTGACTGTACACAAGGTAAGATATACTACACTGACTGTACACAAGTTAAGATATACCACACTGACTGTACACAAGGTAAGATATACCACACTGACTGTACACAAGGTAAGATATACCACACTGACTGTACACAAGGTAAGATATACCACACTGACTGTACACAAGGTAAGATATACCACACTGACTGTACACAAGGTAAGATATACCACACTTACTGTACACAAGGTAAGATATACTACACTGACTGTACACAAGTTAAGATATACCACACTTACTGTACACAAGGTAAGATATACCACACTGACTGTACACAAGGTAAGATATACCACACTGACTGTACACTAGGTAAGATATACCACACTGACTGTACACAAGGTAAGATATACCACACTTACTGTACACAAGGTAAGATATACCACACTGACTGTACACAAGGTAAGATATACCACACTGACTGTACACAAGGTAAGATATACCACACATATAATATTGCTGGAAACTTGCTTTTACAGTATTTAGTATTGCTGGTTACTTGTTTAAATAATTAGTTCTGCTGGTTACTTGCAGTACAGTTTTAGTAATAGTATCTGGTTAAATCCTGACTTAAATATATGACCTCATCCTCATAGACCTGTAGAGTGTTGCTGGTGTGGTGATGTTACTGCAGATGAATTACAGAAACATTAAATATTGTGTTTATCTCCCAGCATGTGTGAGTATTTGTTTCTGTGCATCAACAAACAGTAAGACTAAGACAAAAACACTGATAGAGTTGGCCCTTGTGTCACGCTGAGATTCTCACAAAAAGTGTGTTTGTTAATCCCTTAAGCTCTTACACAACACTTGTCACATCCATTGGAATGTACAAAATATCAACACCTTATATGTGATTCTGCAGTACAGTTTTATCAAACTGACTTCTGTTCATGGTTTTAGTTACTATTGGGAGTTCTATGGTAATGGCAGTTTTGATAATATGCCAGCTATTTTGTCTTCAATGAATTGCTGGGATCTTGAGCATTTATTGCTCAAATGGATTGTGTTAGGTTTATTAGCCAACTGTCATCTCATGGTGGACTTTTCAAATGACCTTTTGTCTGCGGTCTGCCTCTGGTATGTTGTCTGTCATAAACAATTCTTGTTATTGCTATTTCTTGAGAATAACTGGAGGGATGTTTCACATGGCCTCTTCTTGTTTCTATTCAATTCTTGGTCAAATCAGTGAACATTGAAACAAAATGTTCAAAAGTTGGTCTTGGATTTTGATATTTGAAGTTTCTTATCACTAATTGTATATTTTTCAAACTTGATTTGTAGGTTTCTCTTTGCCCAAAGTTGTAACCACTTAATTTTCTGTTTTAATTCATTATTTGGCTCTACTCTATCTATTTCTAAATCGAGTTGCTATTCACGTGTGTGTAGTTTGTACATCTTACTGTCCTACATGCATATTCTCAACATAAATTTGAGGAGAAATCATCAAAGAAACAGATTGTTTTATACAATAGAATAGTTGTTATCCTTATCTGGTCAGTGTTCAGACTTCTTCAGACACAACACAGGTCTGTCATCAATGTATTTCTATGTCATGGTACAAAATTGTCATCAATGTATCCCTGGTCTGGTCTGTCATCAATGTATCCCTATGTCATGGTACTGGTCTGTCATCAATGTATCCCTGGTCTGTGTCATCAATGAATCCCTGTTCTGGTCTGTCATCAATGTATCCCTATGTCATGGTACTGACCTGTCATCAATGTATCCTTTGGCTGGTCTGTCATCAATATATCCCTGGTCTGGTCTGTCATCAATGTATCCCTATGTCATGGTACTGACCTGTCATCAATGTATCCTTTGGCTGGTCTGTCATCGATGTATCCCTATGTCATGGTACTGGTCTGTCATCAATGTATCCCTGGTCTGGTCTGTCATCAATATATCCCTGGTCTGGTCTGTCATCAATGTATCCCTTTGTCATGGTACTGGTCTGTCATCAATGTATCCCTGGTCTGGTCTGTCATCAATGTATCCCTTTGTCATGGTACTGGTCTGCCACCAATGTATCCCTTTGTCATGGTACTGGTCTGCCATCAATGTATCCCTTTGTCATGGTACTGGTCTGTCATCAATGTATCCCTGGTCTGGTCTGTCATCAATGTATTCCTTTGTCATGGTATTGGTCTGTCATCAATGTAGCCCTATGTCATTGTACTGACCTGTCATCAATGTATCCCTATGTCATGGTACTGACCTGTCATCAATGTATCCTTTGGGTGACCTGTCATCAATGTATCCCTGGTCTAGTCTGTCATCAATGCATTCCTTTGTCATGGTACTGGTCTACCATCAATGTATCCCTGGTCTGTGTCATCAATGTATCCCTGGTCTTGTCTGTCATCAATGTATCCCTATGTCGTGGTACTGACCTGTCATCAATGTATCCCTTTGTCATGGTACTGGTCTGCCATCAATGTATCCCTGGTCTGGTCTGTCATCAGTGTATCCTTTGTCATGGTACTGACCTGTCATCAATGTAGCCCTATGTCATTGTACTGACCTGTCATCAATGTATCCCTATGTCATTGTACTGACCTGTCATCAATGTATCTCTATGTCATGGTACTGACCTGTCATCAATGTATCCTTTGGCTGGTCTGTCATCAATGTAGCCCTATGTCATTGTACTGACCTGTCATCAATGTATCCCTGGTCTAGTCTGTCATCACTTTATCCCTATGTCATGTTACTGGTCTGTCATCAATGTATCCCTTTGTCATGGTACTGGTCTGTCATCAATGTATCCCTGGTCTGGTCTGTCATCAATGTATCCCTGGTCTGGTCTGTCATCAATGTAGCCCTATGTCATGATACTGGTCTGTCATCAATGTATCCCTATGTCATGGTACTGACCTGTCATCAATGTATCCTTTGGCTGGTCTGTCATCAATGTAGCCCTATGTCATTGTACTGACCTGTCATCAATGTATCCCTGGTCTAGTCTGTCATCACTGTATCCCTATGTCATGTTACTGGTCTGTCATCAATGTATCCCTTTGTCATGGTACTGACCTGTCATCAATGTATCCCTGGTCTGGTCTGTCATCAATGTAGCCCTATGTCATGATACTGGTCTGTCATCAATGTATCCCTATGTCATGGTACTGACCTGTCATCAATGTATCCCTATGTCAAGGTACTGGTCTGTCATCAATGTATCCCTATGTCATGGTCCAGGGTGATGTATAATGGAGTTCAGGGTGATGTATAATGTGGTCCAGGGTGATGTATAATGTATTCCAGGGTGATGTTTATAGCCTTATAGCCTTGTACAGTGAAGTTGGTTGTAACCTAGTATAGTGAAGTGGGTTGTAACCTAGTACAGTGAAGTGGGTTGTAACCTAGTACAGTGAGGTGGGTTGTAACCTAGTACAGTGAAGTGGGTTGTAACCTAGTACAGTGATGTGGGTTGTAACCTAGTAAAGTGATGTGGGTTGTAACCCTGTACAGTGAAGTGGGTTGTAACCTAGTACAGTGATGTGGGTTGTAACCTAGTAAAGTGATGTGGGTTGTAGCCCTGTACAGTGAAGTGGGTTGTAACCTAGTACAGTGATGTGGGTTGTAACCTAGTAAAGTGATGTGGGTTGTAACCCTGTACAGTGAAGTGGGTTGTAACCCTGTACAGTGAAGTGGGATGTAACCTAGTACAGTGAACCAGGTACAGTCAGACTGGTTGGAAGTCAGGTGGGTTGTACAGTAAGATAGGTTATAATCTTGTACAGTAAAGTGGGTTATAATCCTGTACAGTAAGGTGGGTTATAATCCTGTACAGTAAGGTGGGTTATAATCCTGTACAGTAAGGTGGGTTATAATCCTGTAGAGTAAGGTGGGTTATAATCCTGTACAGTAAGGTGGGTTATAATCCTGTACAGTAAGGTGGGTTATAATCCTGTACAGTAAGATGGGTTATAATCCTGTACAGTAAGGTGGGTTATAATCCTGTACAGTAAAGTGGGTTATAATCCTGTACAGTAAGGTGGGTTATAATCCTGTACAGTAAGGTGGGTTATAATCCTGTACAGTAAGGTGGGTTATAATCCTGTAAGGTAAGGTGGGTTAAAATCCTGTACAGTAAGGTGGGTTATAATCCTGTACAGTAAGATAGGTTATAATCCTGTACAGTAAGGTGGGTTATAATCCTGTACAAGAAGGTGTGTTAGAACTCTGTACAGCAAATATGGCACTTCTTTGTCTTCTTTTGTGTTCAGTATAAATAGTGAGATTGCTCAGTAAATTTGTTTTTTGTTGACAAAGTCTACAGATAGACAATGCACTACATAACAGTCAAGACATTTCATTATGAATACTGACTGCAGATAATTCAATAAAAACGTGTTCTATAGGCCAACGTTCTCATCACAGAAGATATATCATCACAGCCAAGATTTTTATCTCTATAACAACTAGACCAGTACCAGTCATCACAGTCCAGACAAAACATGACCACTAACCAGTTAGGATTGAACAGCTTGTGACCATGCCGATTGTACTGTGAAAACAATAAATAATCTTTTAGCTGATTGCTTTTTCAGAGTGAGGCTTGTAATTTAAATCAGAATTCGGTTGACATATAAAATTCACATGGTGAGGAGAACTATTTTAAAATCTTGAAGCAGATTGATTAAGAATATATCAAAATATCCAATACACATCAGC
Organism: Ylistrum balloti; assembly: GCF_031769215.1. Classification (NCBI taxonomy): domain Eukaryota; kingdom Metazoa; phylum Mollusca; class Bivalvia; order Pectinida; family Pectinidae; genus Ylistrum; species Ylistrum balloti. Next base: position 206,255 of record NW_026782223.1, on the reverse strand, counting down.
AAAGCTTTCATAGCTTTCATCTCTTTCATTTTCTATAATGTTCGGTATTGTGGTGGGGTTCTATATTTAGCTACTTTTGAGAATGTTACCAAACTTTGTAAACAGGTACATTGTAAACAAAAAGAATTAAGAAAACAATGGTCTATTTCATGATGTCTGCTTACATACATCACATTTGTAGCAAGCTGTTGGTCCACAAAAACTGGAACAGTGTTTACCTTACAGTATGTATGTGTAAAAAATAGCCTTTTATCAAATACATTTAGTTTTATTTGACTTTAACCATCTTGGCTGAATATGTCAGCAAGTGATAGTTTAGAAATGCCGTTTGAGTTTTAATGTGTGCCATTTTCTGTTAAGCTGATAACCAGAGTAAGGTTGGGGTTACTGGTAACATTTGATCATTGTAATGGACAATCTGTTTGTATCATCTCAGAAAATTAATTTTCATTTTTACTCAAAATGGAATAAGGCTGTAACTTATTCATTTAACTCTGATATATTGATTTCAAAATTGAATTTCTGTTCTGATTCTGAGCCATCAAAATAGAGTTAGCTGATCAGCCATTGGTAATCTGATTGCTTCAGGGTATTAGCTGTTCGATTTGAAATGCTTCTTACTCTCAAGAGTACTTGGCTATCCAAATTATGAGACATCAATTTCCTTTGGTGTTAGCTTTAAATTGAGGCTTAAAATATCAACTGAAAAATTATCAGGACGATTTAGTCTGAATCACAGTACCTAGTCACAGAGACAAATAACGAGACAATTTAGTCTGAATCACAGCACCTAGTCACAGAGACAAATAACAGGACAATTTTTGTCTGAATCACAGTACATAGTCACAGAGACAAATAACGGGACAATTTAGTCTGAATCACAGTACATAGTCACAGAGACAAATAACGGGACAATTTAGTCTGAATCACAGTACATAGTCACAGAGACAAATAATGGGACAATTTAGTCTGAATCACAGTACCTAGTCACAGAGACAAATAATGGGACGATTTAGTCTGAATCACAGTACCTAGTCACAGAGACAAATAACGGGACAATTTAGTCTGAATCACAGTACATAGTCACAGAGACAAATAACGGGACAATTTAGTCTGAATCACAGTACATAGTCACAGAGACAAATAACGGGACACTTTTTGTCTGAATCACAGTACCTTGTCACAGAGACAAATAATGGGACAATTTAGTCTTAATCACAGTACATAGTCGCAGAGACAAATAACAGGACGATTTAGTCTGAATCACAGTACATAGTCACAGAGACAAATAATGGGACGATTTAGTCTGAATCACAGTACCTAGTCACAGAGACAAATAACAGGACGATTTAGTCTGAATCACAGTACCTAGTCACAGAGACAAATAACAGGACGATTTAGTCTGAATCACAGTACCTAGTCACAGAGACAAATAACAGGACGATTTAGTCTGAATCACAGTACCTAGTCACAGAGACAAATAACAGGACGATTTAGTCTGAATCACAGTACCTAGTCACAGAGACAAATAACAGGACGATTTAGTCTGAATCACAGTACCTAGTCACAGAGACAAATAATGGGACAATTTAGTCTGAATCACAGTACCTAGTCACAGAGACAAATAATGGGACGATTTAGTCTGAATCACAGTACAAAGTCATGTAGGCACTGACATATTTCTTTCTTTAAACTGGAGATAATGTTTTGACATAAATAACAAATATATGGAAAATAGAAACAGAAATGGAACACAACTATATTTGATATATTGAAAGGAAAAGATAAGTAATATAGACACAAAGTCTATAGACTGAAAACAATGAATGTGCTTTGCTGTATGAAGGAAAATACAAAATTAGAAACACCATAGGTAAAATTTGCAGAACACACAAAATACATACAAAATCAAGACAATGATACAAGGCAAGAATCAAAGACTTAAGGAATTATTTGTTTGTTGTAGGCCCGTGCCATGGCTGTTGACAAATTATTAGACCAGTGTAAAATGATTACCAACCCCATCATACAGAAATATCTACAACGCAGGTAAGCAACAACTATATATAATGCGAGATTGTAAGTATTGCTTCAGAGCATTAATTTAGATTGTTTTACAATTTTCTGGTCAATATACTTTGAGTCTTCTTATTCACTTGTTTTGCTTCATATGACTATTTCCATTATGGTAGCTTTTTCCTTTTATCTCTTAGTCTGTTCTCTCAACAGTCTACTGTACCATGTACTGACTACTGTACCATATACTGACTACTGTACCATGTAGTACTGACTACTGTACCATGTACTGACTACTGTACCATGTAGTACTGACTACTGTACCATGTAGTACTGACTGCTGTACCATGTACTGACTACTGTACCATGTACTGACTACTGTACCATGTACTGACTACTGTACCATGTAGTACTGACTACTGTACCATGTAGTACTGACTACTGTACCATGTACTGACTACTGTACCATGTAGTACTGACTGCTGTACCATGTACTGACTACTGTACCATGTAGTACTGACTACTGTACCATGTACTGACTACTGTACCATGTAGTACTGACTACTGTACCATGTAGTACTGACTACTGTACCATGTACTGACTACTGTACCATGAACTGACTACTATACCATGTAGTACTGACTACTGTACCATGTACTGACTACTGTACTATGTAGTACTGACTACTGTACCATGTAGCACTGACTACTGTACCATGTACTGACTACTGTACCATGTAGTACTGACTACTGTACCATGTAGTACTATTTACTGTACCATGTAGTACTGACTACTGCACCATGAACTGACTACTGTACCATGTAGTACTGACTACTGTACCATGTACTGGCTACTGTACCATGCAGTACTGACTTCTGTACCATGTACTGACTACTGTACCATGTACTGACTACTGTACCATATACTGACTACTGTACCATGTACTGGCTACTGTACCATGTAGTACTGACTACTGTACCATGTACTGACTACTGTACCATGTACTGACTACTGTACTATGTAGTACTGACTACTGTACCATGTAGTACTGACTACTGTACCATGTACTGACTTCTGTACCGTGTAGTACTGACTACTGTACCATGTACTGACTACTGTACCATGTAGTACTGACTACTGTACCATGTAGTACTGACTACTGCACCATGTACTGACTACTGTACCATGTAGTACTGACTACTGTACCATATACTGACTACTGCACTATGTACTGACTACTGTACCATGTAGTACTGACTACTGTACCATGTACTGATTACTTTACCATGTAGTACTGACTTCTGTACCATGAAGTACTGACTACTGTACCATGTACTGACTACTGTACCATGCAGTACTGACTACTGTACCATGTAGTACTGACTACTGTACCATGTACTGATTACTTTTCCATGTAGTACTGACTTCTGTACCATGAAGTACTGACTACTGTACCATGTACTGACTACTGTACCATGTAGTACTGACTACTGTACCATGTACTGACGACTGCACTATGTAGTACTGACTACTGTACCATGTACTGACTACTGTACTATGTAGTACTGACTACTGTACCATGTACTAGCTACTGTACCATGAAGTACTGACTACTGTACCATGTACTGACTACTGTACCATGCACTGACTACTGTGTACTGACTACTGTACTATGTAGTACTGACTACTGTACCATGAAGTACTGACTACTGTACCATGCACTGACTACTGTACCATGCAGTACTGACTACTGTACCATGTAGTACTGACTACTGTACCATGTACTGATTACTTTTCCATGTAGTACTGACTTCTGTACCATGAAGTACTGACTACTGTACCATGTACTGACTACTGTACCATGTAGTACTGACTACTGTACCATGTACTGACGACTGCACTATGTAGTACTGACTACTGTACCATGTACTGACTACTGTACTATGTAGTACTGACTACTGTACCATGTACTAGCTACTGTACCATGAAGTACTGACTACTGTACCATGTACTAACTACTGTACCATGTACTGACTACTGTACCATGTACTGACTACTGTGTACTGACTACTGTACTATGTAGTACTGACTACTGTACCATGTACTGACTACTGTACCATGAAGTACTGACTACTGTACCATGTACTGACGACTGCACTATGTAGTACTGACTACTGTACCATGTACTGACTACTGTACTATGTAGTACTGACTACTGTGCCATGTACTGACTACTGTACCATGAACTGACTACTGTACTATGTAGTACTGACTACTGTACCATGTACTGACTACTGTACCATGTACTAACTGCTCTACCATGTACTTGCTATCCTGTGGGTTTACCATCATGAATACTATTTTTTGCAATATTATATACCTTGTTATACTTGTGTTATAAGTTTTTTTTATAGATTTTTATTTGATTTCAGCAATGTGTAAGTAGATACCTACCTTTTAAGTACCATGTGTTTAGATTCCCAAACATAACTCACCTATTACTAGAAACTAACATAATTTTGAAACAACGAAAGTCAATAAGATAAAATATGAAAAAGATGAAAAGAATGAACTAAATACAGGACCTTTATATTTTTTTCATATTTCATAGACATAAATGCGATCAAGAAAATTTGAGTTGTGAAAAAAAAACTTGTGTAAATTTTGTCCATAAGATTAAGCGGATGATACAGCCATCATCTATTCACCATTTCTATGGTAACAATTGTTTGTAACAGGTGAAATGGTATGTGATACAGATAATTGGTTACATGTTACAAAATACTTTATAATCATAAAACTTTATCAAATCTCATTCAGTCATGTTGATGTTTTACTGATAAATCAGCAATATGTTTATGATTGAAACTTGATAAACAGCTACTGAATGGCAAAAATTAGATATCATTTTATAATTCAGAAATTTGATTCCTTAATTTCAAGTGAAAATGCCCCATGAAAATAACCGGCTATACAGTTAAAATACTGTAATTGTTGATATGATCGTAGTTTAACTGAAAGGTGAAATAGAAGGAATTTCTAACTAGGACAGGGTGGCACTTACAGGTAGAATAAAGTTGAACGAGAAAATGTAACTCGGGCAGAGTTGAACTTGTAGCTGGGACAGAGTTGAACTTGTAGCTGGGGTAGAGTTGAACTTGTAGCTGGGGTAGAGTTGAACTTGTAGCTGGGACAGAGTTGAACTTGTAGCTGGGGTAGAGTTGAACTTGTAGCTGGGGTTGAATTAAACTTGTAGCTGGGACAGAGTTGAACTTGTAGCTGGGACAGAGTTAAACTTGTAGCTGGGACAGAGTTGAACTTGTAGTTGGGGCAGAGTTGAACTAGTAGCTGGGGTAGAGTTAAACTTGTAGCTGGGACAGAGTTTAACTAGTAGCTGGGACAATGTGGAAAATATAACTTGACCAGAGCACTATAATTAGTACAATAATGACATGTCCTTTACAACATTTTACATGTAGGTACAATGGAGATCATTCATTTATTCCATACTTACAGTTGTTTATTCTGATGTTTGGAGAGTTTTTATTTTATCAGTCATTTATATTTCAATGATGTTTCCTTTTACAAAAAGTTTATTTGTTTTCGGTTTGTATTTATATGTGTACCAGATATCAAGAGAAGATGTTGGGAAGTGTGATGGGTTCTCAATAGTCTGAATGGGTTAAAGATATTGATGACTTGATATTTAACGTGTGCTGGCCTTCAAAAAAAAGCAATTTTCAGTAAATAAGGAAAGATATTAAGTATGACTTTTTTAGGTGCTAGTTTCAGTGGGAGATATTTAGTCTAACTGTTATAGACACTGGCTATATAGTGGGAGATATTTAGTCTGACTGTTATAAACACTAGCTATATAGAGGAAGATATTTAGTCTGTTATAGACACTATCTGTACAGTGGAAGGTATTGTGTTCAATGCTACATATATAAATAGTTGCTCCCCCGGTAGTTGCTGATGTTGATTTCTGATATCTCCAGCATATAATGGCTGGTGTTCTCACGCAAAATGTTTCCTCCCTGCCTCTGAAAAGAGAAGACCAGGAAGAAATGGAGATAGATGAGGGTTTTTTTTTTTGCAGCAACATACCATTTCTCCACACACTGCTATTGTGGTTCTTGTCTGTGTGAATTGATTAGGTTTTATTGAAACTGATTCTATGATATGTTGCATTTTTGTTTCTTTGATGGAAAACATCAGTCAAAAAAAATAAATCGTTCTATTTAAGAGTGAAAAAATATTTAGGAAATTTCCAATTGGCTGTATTGGAGTTTGAATAGACATATCATAGACTCAGCGTCTGCTGTTAGGACAGAAGGAAGGATTAAATTAAGAGATGGAACTGGTGCATTTGTATAGAAATCCTGATCCAGGAAAACGATTTACTTTGTGTGTACAAAAAAATGACACTCAAAACAGAGGTCCAGGTTAGAGACATTCTGAGGATCCTTGGTCCTTACAATACAGATTGTCCTTCTCTGTAGGTAGTGGAGTTTTTCTCATTGTTTATTTTTCCTCTTTTGACCAAATGTCAATAATCATTTGACTCATATTAGCTTTATTAAGTTATTATTTGCTAACATACTTGAAGTTTTTCAAACTTGCATAAGAGGAGATAGTGTGTTTAGACTTTCAAACCTCAGAAACTTACATTTATAGATCTGCTTTATGCAAATCAAAACCGAATTACAACAGTATATATTAGGTTATTCTTTCTGGTGGACTCACTGAAGTTTTGAAACATTTATTTATTAGAAAGATGTTTAGGATACCTGAGACATATTTTCATGGTGGCCTATTACCATTGCCTTTAGTCTAGCAAATTGCATTTTGTAAACTTTAAGCATTTTTGCTTCTTCTCAAAAACCTCTAAATCAAACCGTTATTGGCGAAAGATAAACAAAAGTTGTGAAATGTACCACAAATGTGAATTTTATGACCCCAGGATCTCACATTTCCCCATAGGGAGGGGGTGTTTATATAGGAAAAGTAGATCTATGAGCACAATTTGTTTATTTTCCATTGGAAATATTTCAAACTAAGTAATAATAGTAAGCAAAGGATGTCAGCATATTGATCCTGGCTGACCCCAAAGGGGCAGATTTGTGGGGCCAAAAGTGATCAGCTTAACCCAAATTTAAAAAATCATTTCCTCAACTCCCAAATATGGTAGAATCAAATACTCTTCATGGATGGAAGAATGTTGAGGTGCTTTGTCAAAACTATGAATTTTATTGCCCCAAGGTCTCACATTTCTCCCTGGGGAAAAGTAGAATTTTGAACATATTTTTTTTGTATAATTTGCATTGAAAATATTTCAAATTTGATTAGAATTATTAGCAATGGATGACAGCTCAATGGTATGCATATATTGGTCCTTGCTGACCCTCAAGTTCTACTGGGCATTACTAGGGCCCAAAGTGGTCAACTTGACTCAAATTTAAAAAGTCATCTCCTCAACTTCCAGATATGGTTGAATCAAATTTTCTTCATAGATGGAAGGGTCTTCAGGTGCCAAAATTGTGAATTTCATGGCCCCAGGGTCTATTATTTCCCCCTGGGGAGGGGGTAAAGTTAACTATACATTTTTTTAGGAGAAAGGGATTTTTGAGAATAAAGTTGTTATCAGTATCTGTACCCGACGGCTTAAAACTTATCACCAAAGACATCCTATCATTCATATCTCTATTTCTTTTTCATGACATTTGAAAGCTATGTACCCAATAACCTTTACATTCAATTTTGCTCACCTCAGGTGTTAGGCCCCTTGTAAAGATTCAGTCCTAAATTAAGAGTATCCCTCCTAAACAGACAGTGTTAGCAAATTTGATCCTACTTTGGAGGGCCAAGCACTCTGAGGGTCCGTGATTTTGTAAGGTTATGTCAGGTTGATAAATAATAAATCCTTACAAATATTGAACCAAACTAAACTGCTGTGTGTTTATGTCACCACATCCTAACTCATCAGTGTGATTTCATGCGAAGGGTCGTCTTAATTTTGGAAACTTGATTGCTTTTTGAACACTCATTCCTGTTTGAGTGGTGTTGAAGCCTGGTTATTGATTCCATCACTTCCATTTAATGGTAAAATCTCCTGTACACCTCCCTGTGGCTCATCACACACTACAATCCCCCTTCCCTAGTCTCCAGTTCACTGTTACCACCACATCTTGATGATGATTGACTCTTTAATGCTGTTTATTGTGTCTTTTTATTTTTATTATAGTTCTCTTTATGAGGTGATTTTTTGGTGATAACATTTGAAAAGTTTAAGATTTAAAGAGTAATGCTATTAAAGCTTAGAATGGTATGATGTACATATTAGAGAATAGATTTGAAGATTCCCCTGGTATCAAGTTATAATGTGAATTCAGAATGTTACAAATCAGGTGTTAGAATAGCTCATTGTTAGCAAGTAAATCTATAACCTATAGCTTTGTAGAAACTCATTTAGGAATAGCTAGCTAATCTTTAACCTATAGCTTTGTAGAAACTCATTTAGGAATAGCTAGCTAATCTTTAACCTATAGCTTTGTAGAAACTCATTTAGGAATAGCTAGCTAATCTTAAACCTATAGCTTTGTAGAAACTCATTTAAGAATAGCTAGCTAATCTTAAACCTATAGCTGTTGGCACTCGTTTAAGAATAGCTAGCTTATCTATAACCTATAGCTGTAGGCACTCGTTTAAGAATAGCTAGCTTATCTATAACCTATAGCTGTAGGCACTCGTTTAAGAATAGCTAGCTTATCTATAACCTATAGCTGTAGGCACTCGTTTAAGAATAGCTAGCTTATCTATAACCTATAGCTGTAGGCACTCGTTTAAGAATAGCTAGCTTATCTATAACCTATAGCTGTAGGCACTCGTTTAAGAATAGCTACCTTATCTATAACCTATAGCTGTAGGCACTCGTTTAAGAATAGCTAGCTTATCTATAACCTATAGCTGTAGGCACTCGTTTAAGAATAGCTAGCTTATCTATAACCTATAGCTGTAGGCACTCGTTTAAGAATAGCTAGCTTATCTATAACCTATAGCTGTAGGCACTCGTTTAAGAATAGCTAGCTTATCTATAACCTATAGCTGTAGGCACTCGTTTAAGAATAGCTAGCTTATCTATAACCTATAGCTGTAGGCACTCGTTTAAGAATAGCTAGCTTATCTATAACCTATAGCTGTAGGCACTCGTTTAAGAATAGCTAGCTTATCTATAACCTATAGCTGTAGGCACTCGTTTAAGAATAGCTAATATAACCTATAGCTGTAGGCACTCGTTTAAGAATAGCTAGCTTATCTATAACCTATAGCTGTAGGCACTAAGAATAACCTATAACCTATAGCTGTAGGCACTCGTTTAAGAATAGCTAGCTTATCTAAACCTATAGCTGTAGGCACTCGTTTAAGAATAGCTAGCTAATCTATAACCTATAGCTGTAGGCACTCGTTTAAGAATAGCTACCTTATCTATAACCTATAGCTGTAGGCACTCGTTTAAGAATAGCTATCTTATCTATAACCTATAGCTGTAGGCACTCGTTTAAGAATAGCTAACTTATCTATAACCTACAGCTGTAGGCACTCGTTTAAGAATAGCTAGCTTATCTATAACCTACAGCTGTAGGCACTCGTTTAAGAATAGCTAGCTTATCTATAACCTACAGCTGTAGGCACTCGTTTAAGAATAGCTAGCTAATCTTTAACCTATAGCTTTGTAGAAACTCATTTAGGAATAGCTAGCTTATCTATAACCTATAGCTGTAGGCACTCGTTTAAGAATAGCTAGCTTATCTATAACCTATAGCTGTAGGCACTCGTAGCTAGCTTATCTTAAACCTATAGCTGTAGGCACTCGTTTAAGAATAGCTAGCTTATCTATAACCTATAGCTGTAGGCACTCGTTTAAGAATAGCTAGCTTATCTATAACCTATAGCTGTAGGCACTCGTTTAAGAATAGCTAGCTTATCTATAACCTATAGCTGTAGGCACTCGTTTAAGAATAGCTAGCTTATCTATAACCTATAGCTGTAGGCACTCGTTTAAGAATAGCTAGCTTATCTATAACCTATAGCTGTAGGCACTCGTTTAAGAATAGCTAGCTTATCTATAACCTATAGCTGTAGGCACTCGTTTAAGAATAGCTAACTTATCTATAACCTATAGCTGTAGGCACTCGTTTAAGAATAGCTAACTTATCTATAACCTATAGCTGTAGGCACTCGTTTAAGAATAGCTAGCTTATCTATAACCTATAGCTGTAGGCACTCGTTTAAGAATAGCTAACTTATCTATAACCTATAGCTGTAGGCACTCATTTAGAATAGCTAGCTTATCTATAACCTATAGCTGTAGGCACTCGTTTAAGAATAGCTAACTTATCTATAACCTATAGCTCTAGGCACTCGTTTAAGAATAGCTAGCTTATCTATAACCTATAGCTGTAGGCACTCGTTTAAGAATAGCTAGCTTATCTATAACCTATAGCTGTAGGCACTCGTTTAAGAATAGCTAACTTATCTATAACCTATAGCTGTAGGCACTCGTTTAAGAATATCTAGCTTATCTATAACCTATAGCTGTAGGCACTCGTTTAAGAATAGCTAACTTATCTATAACCTATAGCTGTAGGCACTCGTTTAAGAATAGCTAACTTATCTATAACCTATAGCTGTAGGCACTCGTTAAAGAATAGCTAGCTTATCTATAACCTATAGCTGTAGGCACTCGTTTAAGAATAGCTAACTTATCTATAACCTATAGCTGTAGGCACTCATTTAGAATAGCTAGCTTATCTATAACCTATAGCTGTAGGCACTCGTTTAAGAATAGCTAGCTTATCTATAACCTATAGCTGTAGGCACTCGTTTAAGAATAGCTAGCTTATCTATAACCTATAGCTATAGGCACTCATTTAAGAATAGCTAGCTTATCTATAACCTATAGCTGTAGGCACTCGTTTAAGACTTCCATATTTTCCAGGTTTTAAGTCTACTGGTATATTGATTGCAATCATTATTGATTCTTTTTATTTTCATTTTATATGCCACAACAGAAAAGAAGCTTACTCTTTTCTTATGATATGGTAACCACTGTGACGACCTAAGTTTGTTTACATAACAGACAATGGAAGGCAATTTATCAATTTTCAGTGAAAATTTAGTAATGTTTCCAAAAGAATCATGCACATATAATCCTTTACTTTAGCTTCCCAAAATTTTCAAGAGAGCATATAATCACTGCCTTGTCTGTCCATCCTTTCATGTCCAGAGCATAACTTTTCCCCACATTGAAGCAAGGATCATGAAATTTGCTGTATGCATTGGTCATACTGAGGGTATGCGCAATGTAGCAAATTCAGGGGCCTTGCCCCATAATTACAGAGTTATTGCCCTTTGTTAAAATTTTGTGTCTAGAGCACAACTTCAAATTGCTTGCATTTCAACTAGAAAAATGAAACTTGGTGGATACATCGATCATACTAAGACAATATGCTGTGTACCAAATTCTGGGCCCTTGACCCATCAATTACAGAGTTATTGCCCTTTGTTAAAAATATCTTCTCCAGAATGTAACTAAGAAAAGGTGCAGTACACCAAATTCAAGGCCTGCAACCTCTCTAATACAGAATAAGTGCCCTTTTTAAAAATTTTCTTTCTAATAATTTTTTGTTTTTTTGGAGCATTCATCAGTTTCACAGATGTTCTTGTATTGAAGTATCTTTGTAATTCTGGTCATTTAGATTACATAAATATCAAATATAAACTATATAGAATATATATCAAATACTGAACAATCTCTCCACCAGTGTATGTACATTTAATATTAACGAAGGCCCATACATGCTGACAAAGTTCTTATAAAACCATAATATTTCTTCTTATAAAAAATACAAATCCATTCATATTGTAAATGAAGATGGCGGTCGTTCCTGAATTTGACCTATCACTGATGACCTATTGATCCAATGGTGCAAACTTTCTGTATATATTAGGTTAATGCCCTAGTTATGTCTTTTGCTATTGATGACATTTCAATTTTTTTCAAATATTTTTTCTGTTACCATGGAAAAATTAGTATTAACTGTCCTTTCCGGGCTACAACTTCAAAACCATTCCACTTAACTCCAAAAATCTTTCTGCATATATTAAGTTAGCTAATGCCCTGTTTTTATTTTTTTCGGTCACCCCACCACAAATTTTTTCTGGACCAGTGCATGTTTACTCATGGTCAAGTTGTGAAGGTGTTCCGACATGGAATTTGCTGAAATGTATGTAGTTGTTACCATGACAGTGTTGTTAATTTCAGGAATTTAAGTGTTCATAAATAAACTTCTTCTACAAAGTTGTAGTGTTAGGTTAGAATTAGTAGTATTTTAGCATTTTTTAGCATTTTTTTGAGTAAGTAACCATGGCAATCATATGTCAGAAATCAGGGGAAATTTTTCATTTACACAATTTTTATTTCTCTGCCATTAATGCAACTGTTATATAGCTTATAGATATACTCAAGTGATAAAGAAACGCAGGGTGACATTATTAGCAATATTTTGTGAACACGTTCAAAAACAACGAAAATCAGTCAAGCAACTACTAGGTTACAGTGTACGTGGCCCTGTATCGAATGTTGCATTATTGTATTGCATGACGATTTCCTCCATGGAAAGCACAAAATGGGAAAACCCTATACACAGCGGTGTTGTGACATTAAGTTACACTGCTCGTCATACCATTAGTAGTCTTCATAGAAACACATCATTTTGCGATATTTTTATTAATATCTGATAGCATTAAACAATGGTATGGCTGACGAAAGTTTAGAGGAGTTAGACCATTGTGATGATTATGCAAGGTCAAAGGTAAATACAGGTTGCCAGTCATTTTGGGTGTCCATATTTGCACTATAGCATGTCTAAGGGAAACTGGATGGGTTGCTGACAGACCTCAGTCTGGGCATCCACACATTACATCACAACTTCAGGACAGGTTTATTCATGTGATGCATTTGCGCAATTGGCACCTCACTGCCACTGAATTTGCCCTTCATACCATAGGTACTCATAACCGTACTATCCATGCAAAAACTGTAAGGAAACAATTCCCTTCAATTACTCCTAAATCACTTACCAGATACAAATTGCTGATTTTGCAGTTTGTTCTGTATGGATTAATCTTCATTCTTACTATAAAATGTTGAACATTATACTCGACGTCTTGCCTAGAATCATCTTAAAAAGTTAACCTTGCGTTTCTTTATCCCTTGAGTATATACACATGTAAGGGTGTATTTTTCATAACCAATGTGCTATATATGTACCTTTATATCTCAAACATGACCTTTAATTTCAGGAAAAATGCAGATTAACTGTTTCCTGCTACCTAAATGATAGGTCTCAGTCCCTTGAGGTGGGAGATGTGGTTGAATAGGGGAAATATAGCTAATTCTTTTTTTTATTCATAATGTAAGAACTAGCTCTTGGATGTGGCGCATAGCCCCTCCCCTCAGAACTTTATTTGTCCGTTCATCCTAATTTTGTCCAGAGCATAATACAAAACTATGAGAGGTATCAACATAAAAGTTTATAGATAGATAGATCTCAACAAGGAGAAGTGCAGTGCACCAGGACCATCACTCTTTGCTGCATAATTTAGGAGTTATTGCCCTTTTTATACTTAAATTTTGTCCCATTCAGGGAGCATAACCAGTTGCTTATGGCCCTTGTTGATACAGTTGAGATACCAACCTGATAACCATATAAACACTTACTGGATGTCAAAAGAGAAAATACTCAGCCTATTGGCATATATACCATTCCTGGCCAGGGCTTTAAGATCCAGGTGAGTGATACCAAGCCCTATGGGCCATTAGTTTTTTTCCTCCACATATATCAGTTTGTGAGCAACATGTCCTCTCCATGAGGGAGAAAAATTGGTTAGTAATCCGGAAAATACAGAAGCTAGTTGATTTATGACCTCGATTTAGATATGTATGTAAGAACACCTAGCTAATCTATAAAGTAGCTTTAGGTACTCATTTAATAATAGTTGGCTAATCCATAATCTGGCTTTAGTCACCTATTTAAGAATAGCTAGCTAATCTATATCTTAGCTTTAGACATCTTTTTATGAATAGCTAGCTAATCTATGATCTAGCTTTAGACATCTCTTTTAGAATAGCTAACAAATCTATAACCTAGCTGTAGACATCTATTTAAGATTAGCTAGCTAATCTATAAAATAGCTTTGGCCATCTATTTAAGAATAGCTAGCTAATCTATAACCTAGCTTTAGACATCTATTTTAGAATAGCTAGCTAATCTATAATCTAGCTTTAACCTTGCTTTACATATATTTAAGAGTAGCTTTTCTATAACTTGAATAGCTAGCTAATCTATCTATAACTTAGAATAGCTAGCTAATCTATAACCTAGTAGAATAGCTAGCTAATCTATTTTAGAATAGCTAGCTAATCTATAATCTAGCTTTAGACATCTATTTAAGAATAGCTAGCTAATCTATAACTTAGCTTTAGACTTATATTTAAGAATAGCTAGCTCCACTATAACCTTGCTTTAGACATATATTTAAGAGTAGCTAGCTTATCTATAACTTGGCTTTAGTCACCTATTTTAGAATAGCTAGCTAATCTATGATCTAGCTTTAGACATCTATTTAAGAATAGCTAGCTAATCTATGATCTAGCTTTAGACATCTATTTAAGAATAGCTAGCTAATCTATAACCTAGCTTTAGACATCTATTTAAGAATAGCTAGCTAATCTATAAAGTAGCTTTAGCCATCTATTTAAGAATAGCTAGCTAATCTATAACCTAGCTTTAGACGTCTATTTAAGAATAGCTATCAAATCTATAACATAGCTTTAGACATCTATTTAAGAATAGCTAGCTGATCTATAACCTAGCTGTATAGATGCCCTATTCACCTTTACTTCAGGATAGCATATTTACGTAGCAGCTTGCGACCTCAGAACTCAGCTTATGACCTCAGAACTCAGCTTACGACCTCAGAACTCGGCTTACGACCTCAGAACTCGCTATTTGACCTCCGTATTGAGACAGTGTCCATCTGTCAGTAACCAGGGAAGATGTGATTAGGCACATGTTCCTCGGTGGGAGAAGTTTGACAATTTGACGTGTACTTGGTACCAAAAACTAATCATTGCTACACATGAAGCTTTGGGCAGTAGTATTTACATATATATGAAATCTTTATTTCCTTGAGGATATGAAGGCTTTATATGGCACCTGATTGGAACAGACAAAAGCTATACTGGTGGTATTGATATGGAATGGGAAATAGGACTGCCTATCAGCATGCTGATGGGTAGTGGCACCTTTTAATAGCTATTTCACATGTTCAGTCAATATTGAAATTGGAATACTGCAGAATATGGAATCTGAAGTGATGCTGTACATACATCAGCAAGATGTCACTTGGAGAGTGCCACTACTACAGGTCATTCAATATTTCCTGTTGACTTCAGGATTTTTTTAATATTGATCCTTTTAGAAGCAATAGACCTGTCTGGCCTAATGGCTGTGAAATTATTTTATGTGGTCATTTAAGTAATATCAATCTCCATGAGTTTTACTGTGAAGATAAATGGTGATATGTGCCTTTTAGATTACTCAGATGGCGCTCTTGTCTCTCTTAGAAATAAGTCGATGTAACTCATAATCACCTCCCACAGTGTATAAATGGTGATGAGCTCACCACAGTGTGTAAATGGTGATGAGCTCACCACAGTGTGTGAATGGTGATGAGCTAACCACAGTGTGTAAATGGTGATCACCTCACCACAGTGTGTAAATGGTGATGAGCTCACCACAGTAAGTAAATGGTGATGAGCTCACCACAGTGTGTGAATGGTGATGAGCTCACCACAGTGTGTGAATGGTGATGAGCTCACCACAGTGTGTAAATGGTGATGAGCTCACCACAGTGTGTGAATGGTGATGAGCTCACCACAGTGTGTAAATGGTGAAAACCTCATTAGTGTGTAACTGGTGATAAACTGATAAAAATGTGTCAATGGTGATGAACTGATTACAGTATGCTGCTGGTGAGGAACTCACTATAGTGTGTGAGCAGTGATTTTACCAGACTTCTGAACTATTCAGGGATGCCACCCAATCAATTTGCAATGTCCTGAAAAGTGTTTCATCATTCACACAACATGTATATCAGTCTGACAGGAACAGTACAGGCAGCCATCCCTGTTTGTTATTAATTCTCATGTTGGATGCATTGTTATCAATCATAAGTTTGACAGTTAGTATAAGCAACAGTGGGCAAACATGCCATACATTTTGCTTTGTTATTATTCAAGTGGTTGCGTGATAGGGACTTCCTGTGTTCTCTGATGGAGTAACACCACACACAGCCTCCATTCCACAGTGATGCATATTCTGGACAGATCATGATAAAATCTATCACAGAATGGCTGCGACATGATACATTCTGTTTATCATTTAATCGATTTCATTTATTTCTCATCAGGAAACCAGTCAGAAGTACTGTTAGATCTCGGGTTTATGCCAGTCAACAAACCATGCCTACTTATCTATCCTCTGTCATATCCATCTCTAAAGTTTGCTGTTAAAACTTCAGTTGAACACAATTTACATACAGTACTGTGGTACATTGTACATCGTAATAAACTAGCTCACAAATTAAACACAATTTACATACAGTACTGTGGTACATTGTACATCGTAATAAACTAGCTCACAAATTAAACACAATTTACATACAGTACTGTGGTACATTGTACATCGTAATAAACTAGCTCACAAATTAAACACAATTTACATACAGTACTGTGGTATGTCTTAATAAACTAGCTTACAATTCAATCATTGTTAGCTTACCTGGTCCGAAGGCCTCCTTCATTTATCAATAACCTAAAGGCCTAAGATAATGATACTTGCTTGAAAAGTTCCAAGGATGAAGGCCAACAAAGTTTACAAAAATAATGACATTGACATATTTTTCAAAGTCATAGAAGTTAAATTTTTTTAAACATTTAAACCACTTCTCAATAAAGGGAAAACCAAGAATCATATTTGTCCAGAACATTCCTGAGATGAAGCCTGAAATATTCTGCAATAGGAAATGACCTTGATTCAAGGTCACTGGGATTAAATTTGTTTAAACATCGAAATAACTTCTTTTTTACAACCAAAAGGTTGTGAAGCCTAAAACACTACATCAAAAAGAAATGACAATGATATATATTCAGATTTCAGGGGTCAGATTTGTTATAGTCTTCAAATGATTGCTACTTTTTAACCTTGATATTTGGGTGTTAAGGTTCAGGAACGAAGCTTGACAAATTTTGGAGAAATAAAAGGTGACCTTGACCTGTATTCAAGGTCACAAAGGTCAAATAAGAACTTAAGAATAAGAATGGTAAGAACTCTTAAACAATTTCTGATTAATCAATATGACCTATAATCCTCTTTGGAAGATTCCTAGGATGAAGCCTAACATGGCTGGCTGAAAAAAATGACCTCACACCATATTCAAGGTTACAGGGGTCAAATGTTTGAAACATTTAAACTACTTCTTTAACTAAATGGCCTAGAATCATGATATTTGGCAAGTAGAATTTTGGGATCAATGGTATGAAATGATAATGTGTTTGTGGAAAGCATTGAGTACCAGGTGACAGGTGCAGGACCATTGGGCCTCTTATCTTTCAGTTTTGCTTTTCTTTAAACACCTTACTTTGGATGTTGTCTCCTGAAGTTGGATATAATAGCATATGAAAGAAATTATTGAGATTTGGTAACAGTAGACATACTAAGTAGGATAAAAATTTTGAGCTGTTATTTCTAAATGTCTTTAAAAAAAATTGTAAGTAGGTATGGTCAATGTTTTCCCTTTAACCATACTTGCTCTAAATACAACTTAAAACTTCTGGTATGGTGCCATGTCCATCTGTCCTCAAGGCAAAACAAATTATGACTAACAAAGAAAGAGGGAACCCTAATAGTGGCCAGTAGCTATTGTATGCTTTGTGAAGGGTCATCAGGTTTGTTCAGATGAATGACCTAGACCTGCTTTCAATGTCACTGGAGCCAGACATGTCTGAATGTTATAATTGACTCCTGAATATTTCACTATGATTATTAAGATATTGAGAGGCCTTTACGACACTTTATCAATCTCACATGATAATGCTCTTGTCACCTTATGCTGTATTTTGTTGATTGATGTTTCAGGTCCAACATCGTATTCAGTATGGACATTATTGGTAACAGTGGATGGTAAGTTGATCAAAGTTTTTCAGTCTTCAGCAAAGAAATGTTTTCTAATTAGTGTAAATCAGACTTGTGATAAAAAGATTGAAAATCTTAGATAGTGGTAGATGTTTATAATGTTGTCAGTCAGATTTATATTGTGTCTGTGTATAGAGTTAATTAGAAGAAAGTTTTGTATTAAACACTTTTTTTTCTATGTAATACGTTTTCAGTACATATTATTGTTGATATACACTGTAATTACATCCATGTTGTTTCTGAATTAATGTACAGTTTTCTGTATATAACACTATACGAAGAAGTGATTTCCAATATCAATTCTCACAGCTATATACATACTAAACAAGAAAGACCTTTTTAAAGCCTTACAATGTATACCAGCAATCATGTAAGGGCTTGATTGTCATGATGAGTTGTTGATGTGTGAACCTTGTAGCACCAGACTTGGGTAATTCATGTTTGTAAAATTTGGGTAAGAGATTTTAAGGTCACCTGAGACAGTCTCAGGGCAGTATGATGCAATCCATCTTCCCCCCCTCCCCATTGCCATGTGTCGTAACTTCATAAATCTTCTTCTCAAATCCCAGGTGTGGTAGAATCAAGCATGGTTAGAAAGGCCTTCAGATGATTTACCAAAATTGTAAACTTCATGAGACCCTATGGTCTCACATTTTCCCCTGTGGAGGGGGTAAAGTTTAATATAGTTTATATAGGAAAATTACATTTTATGTTCATTTTTTTTTTATTGGAAATAATTCAAACCTGGTTGGAATTATTGGCTTAAGATGACAGTTTAATGAGATGCACATATTGACCTCGGCTGACCCCCAGGGGCTTTTGGGTGGGGCAAAAATATATGATAAATAATATGACTCTGGGAGTTTGACAAAAAGTATTTTGTCAGAGTAATTACATGTAGTAACATGGTTTGGGGAGTTTGACATGTAGTAACATGGTTTGGGGTGTTTGACATGTAGTAACATGGTGGGAGGGGTTTGACATTTAGTAAATTGGTTGGGGGAGTTTGACATTTAGTAACATGGTTGGGGGAATTTAACATGAAGTAACATGGTTGGGGGAGTTTGACATTAAGTTGCATGGTTGGTAGAGCTGGTGGAGATTGACATGTAGTAACTTGGTTAGGGAGTTTAACATTTAGTAACATGGTTTTGGGAGATTGACATTTAGTAACATGGTTGGGGGAGTTTGACATGTAGTAACATGGTTGGGGGAGTTTGACATTTAGTAACATGGTTTGGGGAGTTTGACATGTAGTAACATGGTTGGGGGAGTTTGACATGTAGTAACGTGGTGGGGGGAGTTTGACATTTAGTAACATGGCTTGGAGGAGTTTGACATGTAGTAACGTGGTGGGGGGTTGACATGTAGTAACATGTCTGGGGGAGATTGACATTTAGTAACATGGTGGGGGGAGTTTGACATTTAGTAACGTAGTGAGGGGAGTTTGACATGTAGTAACATGGTTGGGGGAGTTTGACATTTAGTAACATGGCTGGGGTTAGAATGACATTTAGTAACATGGCTGGGGGAGTTTGACATGAAGTAATGTGGTGGGGGAGGGGGGGGGAGTTTGACATGTAGTAATATGACATAAGTAGTTTGATATGTAAGAACAGATTTAGGGATAGTTTGACATGAAAGGGGTTGGTTGGTGTTCAGGGACATTTCTGTCTGTTTTGATTATAGAAATGTGTTAAGACTTTGTGGTATGGTAAGTGTCTCTACTCAGACATTGTACAGTGCAGGGATTTCTGTAGTAAGACATCTTTAGTCAGGTTAATGGTACTTGTTGGCTAACAAAGCTAGACTCGAGTATTTGCCAAAACCTTATATGTATGAAACCTAAGCAAAGCCTTTAACAAGATTTACTGGCGCCACGCATGGCCATTGCTTCCCATATAATTGCTCTACTCACACGAAAAACATGTTTCATGGGAAAGTTAAAGTGTGTCTATCTTACAGACAAGCCATTTCTTTTTCTTTTTTTATCAAATTTAAGTCAGTAGTAGAATTTGTGTCTGAGTAACATAAAATTTTAATAAGACTGTATCAAGAATATTTAGTTGGAATTTTAACTGCCATATAAGCATACACAATACACATAGATAGCTAGTCTTTTATCCTATCATCATCATCTCAGAATGGAGTTTTCCATTACAGTACTAAACCAGAAAACCTTGTCAGGATTATAGCACCCAAGGGGCTCTAAAGATCGCAAAATCTCAATGATACCTAGGAGTCTACTTATAAGCCATTATAAACAGACATAGAAATGTTGCTGAGCTTCACCCCAGACACAGAAAAAAAATCACTGGCTTCTTGCTATTTCATTTTTACCTGCAATAAGTGTGATAACAAAGAAAGAAAATGCCTGAATTATAACAGAGTTATTGCAGAATGGAAATCATTTTCTACCTTTATCTCCTTCAATGTCTTTAATTCACAAGTGGTTTTTGTTCATGGTTGGAGATAAGAAAAGTATGCTTATAATACCGTTAAGTATAGCTCTCTAATGAAAGAACGTCATCAACTATAACTACTTAGCTGTGTTTGTGTGTGAGATGTCTGACATATCTACCCTGTGTTTGTGTGTGAGATGTCTGTCATATCTACCCTGTGTTTGTGTGTGAGATGTCTGTCATATCTACCCTGTGTTTGTGTGTGAGATGTCTGACATATCTACCCTGTGTTTGTGTGTGAGATGTCTGACATATCTACCCTGTGTTTGTGTGTGAGATGTCTGTCATATCTACCCTGTGTTTGTGTGTGAGATGTCTGACATATCTACCCTGTGTTTGTGTGTGAGATGTCTGGCATATCTATTCTGTGTTTGTGTGTGAGATGTCTGACATATCTACCCTGTGTTTGTGTGTGAGATGTCTGACATATCTACCCTGTGTTTGTGTGTGAGATGTCTGACATATCTACCCTGTGTTTGTGTGTGAGATGTCTGACATATCTACCCTGTGTTTGTGTGTGAGATGTCTGACATATCTACCCTGTGTTTGTGTGTGAGATGTCTGACATATCTACCCTGTGTTTGTGTGTGAGATGTCTGTCATATCTACCCTGTGTTTGTGTGTGAGATGTCTGACATATCTACCCTGTGTTTGTGTGTGAGATGTCTGACATATCTACCCTGTGTTTGTGTGTGAGATGTCTGACATATCTACCCTGTGTTTGTGTGTGAGATGTCTGACATATCTACCCTGTGTTTGTGTGTGAGATGTCTGACATATCTACCCTGTGTTTGTGTGTGAGATGTCTGACATATCTACCCTGTGTTTGTGTGTGAGATGTCTGACATATCTACCCTGTGTTTGTGTGTGAGATGTCTGACATATCTACCCTGTGTTTGTGTGTGAGATGTCTGACATATCTACCCTGTGTTTGTGTGTGAGATTTCTGACATATCTACAATGTGTTTGTGTGTGAGATGTCTGACATATCTACCCTGTGTTTGTGTGTGAGATGTCTGACATATCTACCCTGTGTTTGTGTGTGAGATGTCTGACATATCTACCCTGTGTTTGTGTGTGAGATGTCTGACATATCTACCCTGTGTTTGTGTGTGAGATGTCTGACATATCTACCCTGTGTTTGTGTGTGAGATGTCTGACATATATACCCTGTGTGTGAGATGTCTGACATACATACCCTGTGTTTGTGTGTGAGATGTCTGACATATGTACCCTGTGTTTGTGTGAGATGTTTGACATATCTACCCTGTGTTTTTGTGTGTGAGATGTTTGACATATCTACCCTGTGTTTGTGTGTGACATGTCTGACATATATACCCTGTGTGTGAGATGTCTGACATACATACCTCTGTGATGGTTTGAAATGCCAGACATAGAGGAAGTAGTCTGCAGGCTACACATCAGCCACTTTAGTGTCATGGATACTTGATGGATTGTTAGACTAAGTTTGGTGATAATTCAAATATATGATCATTATTCTTAACTGAAAACAGTGACACTATTAGGATATAACAAACAGTGTTGAGCTCCCGCTGAATTTGACAAAGTGATTTCTCACAAATAAATGAATACAAATTGGTCTCCGCTCCACATTTGGATTTATCCTTCATCATGTCTGTAGGGATTGAGGTCAAGGAAAGGAAATGGATAGTTCTTTGACATATAGACCGGTGACAAATGAGCTACTGATTGCCTTTTTAATCTAAAATGGTTTCAGTTCGTCTCTTCAATTGAAGATTCAGATTTAACACTTTTATCACTTACACATTAAGATTGTGACAAAAGTGACAGTGTTAGGACTGTGTGTCTAATTATGTCAAAGTCACATATTTAGTTGTGACAAAGGCAGCAACTGACATCTCATACACAATTAAAAGGTAGATATGTCAGATATGTCAGACATCTCACACACAAACACAGGGTAGATATGTCAGACATCTCACACACAAACACAGGGTAGATATGTCAGACATCTCACACACAAACACAGGGTAGATATGTCAGACATCTCACACACAAACACAGGGTAGATATGTCAGACATCTCACACACAAACACAGGGTAGATATGTCAGACAGCTCACACACAAACACAGGGTAGATATGTCAGACATCTCACACACAAACACAGGATAGATATGTCAGACATCTCACACACAAACACAGGGTAGATATGTCAGACATCTCACACACAAACACAGGGTAGATATGTCAGACAGCTCACACACAAACACAGGGTAGATATGTCAGACAGCTCACACACAAACACAGGGTAGATATGTCAGACATCTCACACACAAACACAGGATAGATATGTCAGACATCTCACACACAAACACAGGGTAGATATGTCAGACATCTCACACACAAACACAGGGTAGATATGTCAGACAGCTCACACACAAACACAGGGTAGATATGTCAGACAGCTCACACACAAACACAGGGTAGATATGTCAGACATCTCACACACAAACACAGGATAGATATGTCAGACATCTCACACACAAACACAGGGTAGATATGTCAAACATCTCACACACAAACACAGGGTAGATATGTCAGACATCTCACACACAAACACAGGATAGATATGTCAGACATCTCACACACAAACACAGGGTAGATATGTCAGACAGCTCACACACAAACACAGGGTAGATATGTCAGACATCTCACACACAAACACAGGGTAGATATGTCAGACATCTCACACACAAACACAGGATAGATATGTCAGACATCTCACACACAAACACAGGGTAGATATGACAGACATCTCACACACAAACATAGGGTAGATATGTCAGACATCTCACACACAAACACAGGGTAGATATGTCAGACATCTCACACACAAACACAGGGTAGATATGTCAGACATCTCACACACAAACACAGGGTAGATATGTCAGACATCTCACACACAAACACAGGGTAGATATGTCAGACATCTCACACACAAACACAGGATAGATATGTCAGACATCTCACACACAAACACAGGGTAGATATGTCAGACATCTCACACACAAACACAGGGTAGATATGTCAAACATCTCATCTAGTTCTTTTAATTCTCTAATACTTTTTTGTTTGAAGTTGTAACAGAATTATTAGTGTTAGTAATAGACATTGGAGACAGGAAACAATATCTTACAAATTTCAGGCAAGTTTGTGGACATCACATTTTAGTCAGGCATATCATCATGACTATAGCATTAGTTAAACAGTTGATCATTTTCTCTGGAAACAGTTCCTTGTACAACGCTTGGAGTTAAGTAAAATCCTTTTCTCAGACAACATCTGTCAATACATTCGACAATTAATAATCCACACACCTGTTTTATCAGCCAAAATTGTCCAAGTTGCAAGTTTTCTGGACTGCTGAGATAAGTCAATTGAGCTGGACTTTTCTCTCTCGATTACATAAAGATGAAGTCATCGGTATAATGCTGTCGGTTGTTTTCACAATTCATATATAATATTTACTGTGAATACAGGAGTTTGTTAATATCTTTAATTGTCTAAGTAGGATTTATTTTCATAAATGATTAAAAAGTTTTTGTTATTTGTTGTAGTCCAGTATTGTGGATAATTCATCAGATGTCTGCTCAATATTAACAGTGATGTTTACTCTGAAATATCTAATAAGTTATTCTTTCTGAATATGATGTGCACTGCATACAGTGTATTTACCTGTGTTTTGATACAATTTGGATGATAATTTTCTGTTGCTTAAGATATAATCAAGTGAGTGAGTACATAAACAGTTACTGCATGATGAGTATGTACAGTACCCTACATGTTTTAAAAGACTCAAAGATTTAATAGGAATTAAATACTGTAATCTGAAATATAAATGTATTTCTCTCTACTTACTTCCATATCTGTCACTTGACTGATTATGTGCAAATCTGGGCTGTGTATTTCTATGTTTTAAAAAATGCAATGTTTTAAAAGACAATGGCCCTGTTATTATCATTTACTTTGTATTTGAATTTTTTTCTCTATTTTATCTTAAGAACGATTTCTATTAAATGTTGTATCTTGGTTAAGATTAATGTTCAAAATCATCTGAAATACTTACGAGGCAACACTAATGTTTCTCTCTGTATAGATTTAGGCAACACTAATGTTTCTCTCTGTATAGATTTAGGCAACACTAATGTTTCTCTCTGTATAGATTTAGGCAACACTAATGTTTCTCTCTGTATAGATTTAGGCAACACTAATGTTTCTCTCTGTATAGATTTAGGCAACACTAATGTTTCTCTCTCTGTATAGATTTAGGCAACACTAATGTTTCTCTCTGTTTAGATTTAGGCAACACTAATGTTTCTCTCTGTATAGATTTAGGCAACACTAATGTTTCTCTCTGTATAGATAGATTTAGGCAACTCTCTGTATAGATTTACTAATGTTTCTCTCTGTATAGATTTAGGCAACACTAATGTTTCTCTCTGTATAGATTTAGGCAACACTAATGTTTCTCTCTGTATAGATTTAGGCAACACTAATGTTTCTCTCTGTATAGATTTAGGCAACACTAATGTTTCTCTCTGTATAGATTTAGGCAACACTAATGTTTCTCTCTGTATAGATTTAGGCAACACTAATGTTTCATTGTATATAGATTTAGGCAACACTAATGTTTCTCTCTGTATAATGTTTCTCTCTGTATAGATTTAGGCAACACTAATGTTTCTCTCTGTATAGATTTAGGCAACACTAATGTTTCTCTCTGTATAGATTTAGGCAACACTAATGTTTCTCTCTGTATAGATTTAGGCAACACTAATGTTTCTCTCTGTATAGATTTAGGCAACACTAATGTTTCTCTCTGTATAGATTTAGGCAACACTAATGTTTCTCTCTGTATAGATTTAGGCAACACTAATGTTTCTCTCTGTATAGATTTAGGCAACACTAATGTTTCTCTCTGTATAGATTTAGGCAACACTAATGTTTCTCTCTGTATAGATTTAGGCAACACTAATGTTTCTCTCTGTGTAATGTTTCTCTCTGTAGATTTAGGCAACACTAATGTTTCTCTCTGTATAGATTTAGGCAACACTAATGTTTCTCTCTCTGTATAGATTTAGGCAACACTAATGTTTCTCTCTGTATAGATTTAGGCTCTGTATAGATTTAGGCAACACTAATGTTTCTCTCTGTATAGATTTAGGCAACACTAATGTTTCTCTCTGTATAGATTTAGGCAACACTAATGTTTCTCTCTGTATAGATTTAGGCAACACTAATGTTTCTCTCTGTATAGATTTAGGCAACACTAATGTTTCTCTCTGTATAGATTTAGGCAACACTAATGTTTCTCTCTGTATAGATTTAGGCAACACTAATGTTTCATTGTATATAGATTTAGGCAACACTAATGTTTCTCTCTGTATAGATTTAGGCAACACTAATGTTTCTCTCTGTATAGATTTAGGCAACACTAATGTTTCTCTCTGTATAGATTTAGGCAACACTAATGTTTCTCTCTGTATAGATTTAGGCAACACTAATGTTTCTCTCTGTATAGATTTAGGCAACACTAATGTTTCTCTCTGTATAGATTTAGGCAACACTAATGTTTCATTGTATATAGATTTAGGCAACACTAATGTTTCTCTCTGTATAGATTTAGGCAACACTAATGTTTCTCTCTGTATAGATTTAGGCAACACTAATGTTTCTCTCTGTATAGATTTAGGCAACACTAATGTTTCTCTCTGTATAGATTTAGGCAACACTAATGTTTCTCTCTGTATAGATTTAGGCAACACTAATGTTTCTCTCTGTATAGATTTAGGCAACACTAATGTTTCTCTCTGTATAGATTTATAACACTAATGTTTCTCTCTGTATAGATTTAGGCAACACTAGATTTAGGCAACACTAATGTTTCTCTCTGTATAGATTTAGGCAACACTAATGTTTCTCTCTGTATAGATTTAGGCAACACTAATGTTTCTCTCTGTATAGATTTAGGCAACACTAATGTTTCTCTCTGTATAGATTTAGGCAACACTAATGTTTCTCTCTGTATCTCTGTATAGATTTAGGCAACACTAATGTTTCTCTCTGTATAGATTTAGGCAACACTAATGTTTCTCTCTGTATAGATTTAGGCAACACTAATGTTTCTCTCTGTATAGATTTAGGCAACACTAATGTTTCTCTCTGTATAGATTTAGGCAACACTAATGTTTCTCTCTGTATAGATTTAGGCAACACTAATGTTTCTCTCTGTATAGATTTAGGCAACACTAATGTTTCTCTCTGTATAGATTTAGGCAACACTAATGTTTCTCTCTGTATAGATTTAGGCAACACTAATGTTTCTCTCTGTATAGATTTAGGCAACACTAATGTTTCTCTCTGTATAGATTTAGGCAACACTAATGTTTCTCTCTCTAATGTTTCTCTCTGTATAGATTTAGGCAACACTAATGTTTCATTGTATATAGATTTAGGCAACACTAATGTTTCTCTCTGTATAGATTTAGGCAACACTAATGTTTCTCTCTGTATAGATTTAGGCAACACTAATGTTTCTCTCTGTATAGATTTAGGCAACACTAATGTTTCTCTCTGTATAGATTTAGGCAACACTAATGTTTCTCTATGTATAGATTTAGGCAACACTAATGTTTCTCTCTGTATAGATTTAGGCAACACTAATGTTTCTCTCTGTATAGATTTAGGCAACACTAATGTTTCTCTCTGTATAGATTTAGGCAACACTAATGTTTCTCTCTGTATAGATTTAGGCAACACTAATGTTTCTCTCTGTATAGATTTAGGCAACACTAATGTTTCTCTCTGTATAGATTTAGGCAACACTAATGTTTCTCTATGTATAGATTTAGGTAGAAATAATGAATAATTCAGAATTACTTATCAAATGTTTGAAAACAAACCTGCATCAAGACTGATATTTTCTTTACAATTTATTCATTTTGACCTGTAAAGAAGACCTGTTAACTCTGACAGGTGAATGCTTTGGGCAGTGGTGTCTATACAGTGTCTAGTGGTATTCTGTTTGCGTCTGGCACCAGTGACTGAACACAACAGATTTTCTTCACAGGGTCAATGTTCGGACTATCGCAGAAATATCACTTTAAAAAGTTCATTCCGTTCCCAAAATGTATTTCTGGAACAGTAATATGAATTTCCAGACTGGTGCGTACAATTAATGTTATGGAAATCTCTTCCCTGAGATTTCCGTCTGGATTGCAGGTTCTCTAGACTATCGACATCTGGATTATCACTGGTCCACTGTATATGATACTTGGAAGTATGATTGAATTTTCACTGATTATGAAATTACAATATATATACACATATATATATATCCACAGCTCCTGTCCAGTGGAAGATGGACAACGGTCACTGAAGACAAAGACAGTAAAGCTCGTCCTCTTTGACATACCTAGTGTTGCTCATCCTGGCAAGGTGGTAGGATCTCTGGCATACTCTGAAGTTTTCCTTGACTCTGTTATACGGGTTCAGAAAGAAGGTAGGTACACAGTTTCTTATTCCATCAACTTCCTGCAGTTCTGCTCGACACTAGCAGCAGAGTCTTGTTTAAGTTAGAGATACTGATTTATTTCATGATTTTTTCAATGTTCTCAAGCAATTTCCACACAAATTCCTTAGAGAACTCATACTAGGCATAAATCTTCTATTTTCCACATTTTCAAAGAGTTTCAAGATAACCTCACGAGACTTATGTAGTAAAAATGTAAGTTAACGTTATAAAAGTGGGTCTTTAATTTTCTACTATGTTCTAAGATGCTTTCATTCAAGTCTTGATGGCAAATTAAGTTACTTAGAATCCCAAACTTTTGAGGTGTTTCCAGATTTTGCCATTGGTCTTAAGGGAGAATTTTTGTCACATAGAAAACTAGGCTTTTTCAATGTGTTTTGTGTCAACTTTGTAAAGGTCCTCAAAAAAAATCTGATCCAGGATTAAACCTTGACATTTCTGAGGTTTCCAACACTCAATTTTAATGGTCTTTGGGGAGAATTTTAACTTGGCATGATGAAAAGTTGAATCCTTGGCACTCCCTTATCAGGCTCCTCAAATAGACTGGTAAGAAAAGCTGCTCATGTGTTCCATTATTGACTGTCACCTGTACATGTTTTACGATCAGTCCCCTACTGGTCAAACCGAGGGAAGGTAAGTTTCCAACCCTTCGTTTGAGAAAGTTTGTCCGTGCCCTATTAGCTTCATTCCTTGAGGGATTCTCATCAAAATTCACACTCATTATTAAGGAGGGTTGACGCTTTCTCAACTAACCTCTATATTTTCTTTAAACTTTTACTTAAGAATTATGCTACCATGTGAGTATGATTTTCTGAAAATCTAAGCGCTCCAATGAGTTGTTCAATTTTTGACAAAAAATAAAAAGAATTATTTTTCTCCAAATTTAATTTTTTTTTTTTTTTTTTTTTTTGGTAAGATTCCTGAAAATTATATAGAAGCAATGAACTGAAAAGAAAGAAATAAATATCTACTTTACAAATATTACATTTAATTTATGAAGAAATATACAACACAAAGTGTTCATATGTAGTGGGTAGATTTCGGTATTTACAATTCAAATACTCACATAGCATTTAACTATAAAAACTGCAAGTAAAAGATTGAAATAAATATCACAAAAATTTATTGATTTACATATAGCATTGTTCCAGGGGTAGGTTATCTCCCTTAAAATTATCAGGAATATTTTTGAATGGGTAGTTTATCACATAAAACATACACTTTGCATATGTATAGTCCTAATAGATACACTTTTTAACACTTTAATAACAATAGAATGATATACATACATATATTTAGTAGGCATTTATAAATTCATTGTATCAAACAGTGGCTTAGCGTGTGTGTACTACCCACCTATTTTCAAACATACAACCAAGGAATAACTTGTGTCCTCTCTAATGATATAAATTATCTTGACTTCTATTCTTTCTTCAGTTCATATTTTCACTTATATGTTGCCTCTGCCAACATAGACATTTCTACAACTAGATGTCCCTCTTTCCAGTCCAAGAACCAGTAGAGGTACTGTTGTCCAATCCTTTGTCACTTTCATCACTACAGTTAATACTGGAGTCTGACCATGCATCAATATCTTTTATATCAATTTACATTATTGGCTTGGAATACAAATGGTCTTCACAGCTACTACTTTCATTACAATTGCTTTCTATAGGCATAAACTATCTCCTCGTTTTAGTCTCTTCTCGTCATTGTTGACGTTGTTACTTTCTTTTCATACTATTTCTACAGAAGAGTTTTGCTTCACACAACACAAAATTTACCTCTCAATGCAAAATGTCCAGTACACAAATAGGAAGTTACAATATTACATATGTGGATGGAAATATTACTTGTGTAATGTTGGGTCAAATCTCCATAAATATCAAAATAATTTGGTTCAGCAAGAGTTTCTGGGTTAATTGCTATATCAAGTTTACTGTTCCTGTTTTTAGAAAATGGTTGTCAGCACTGTAGTGGTTTCATTCCTTGAGGAATATTTATCTAACTTCACAAACTTATTGAGCATCAAAATATCTGGAACAACTTGAAGTTTCAGGGTTGTTGTGTTAAGGTCAAACAATAGGGGATATGTATTGCTTTAGCAACACTAAAAGTACTGTTTCAAAAATGAGGACATCTTTAGTTATTTACAGGAAAATGAGGAAATTCAAGATAAAGATACAACAGAGAAAAAGTGTGTAAAATATTAAAGTATGTGAAATAATGTTGCTTTGTACAACAAAATTATGTTTTTTGGTAAGATTTACTTCAATAAAATCACATTTTGTAATTGATCCCATGTATTGCTGTGTTATTCAGTGTTGTCGTGATAAATAACAAAATCTAAGGTTTGTAAAATTTACAATAAGAAATTGGCTGTACATATAGAATATCACACTAAGATTCTATGTGTGGTTTTGTTTATTGTTGCTTTGTGTCCTATTAACAGTCAGGTTCAGATTAAGGATGTGCCAGGTTTGGGTGGTAGAGAAAAGCCAGTGTTTTCAAAGTAAATCCACCGACCTGCGCCAAGTACGTGGCAACTGCCTCGTGTAGGCCTTGAACCTGCAACCCAGAGGTGGAGGACTTTAGTGATAAAGATGTCTGAAAAGCTCAGCCACTGTGACCCAAAAAGACTCTTCAAATTTATGTTCATACACAGGGATCATCAATAAAGTTACTCTAAATTCACCCAGTCCTTGATAATGAAAGTTTGATTTGCCAGACAGTAAACTATTCTGTCAGGATGAAACCATTCGGTCAGGATGTTGAAGTGAAATATACAGTGAAAGATGTAGGGACATTTACCAGAAGGCAGTAGGGATAGAAAGTTGACTTTCATGTATTTTTTTAATGCCTTTCCATCTATAAAGGTGAATTGAATTACTGACAAATACAGGTAGCAATATCTTCACCACAAAACACGACAATATTTAAATTCACAACTCTTAAATTTGATTATTGTAATTTTCTGCTTCAGACAAATAATTTCATTTCCTTTTGTGTGGAAGGTGGCAATTCACACGTTGTTTGCTGGATATGATGTGTAAGATTATTCTGCTTTTTGACAGATTTTTATATTTTTATTCAGATGGGACAAAGTATTTGGATAGCGAGATATTGATCCTCACTGCTAATTTCCCACGATTCCAAGCATGGCATGTATGTGATTGAGTTACAACAGTATTTTACCAATCTCATTATTTAATAACCATAATCTGTACTTTTAACATGAAGCTGTTTATTTCTCAGTTGAATGTAAATTGAATGCATTGGAAATGAAATAAATATGAAAGGGAAGCTTGAGGTTTCAGATAAAAGACAGACATTGATCTGATGGGAAGCATCAGTGCCAATTACAAAATGTCAGTATATCTTCTTTTGATTGTGACAATTAATGATAAATTTGTCCTGATGAATGGACAGTTGAATGGTGGTAAGAACAGTCCAGTACCAGCCCTACAGGACAAACTGACCCGTGGCCTGAGTGACCACTGTGGCAAGGTGTTGATATCTGGGGAGACAGTCTATGCTGGGACAGCAAAGAACCTCAGCAGATTTCCTATTGAAGGTACAGATTTTTGTACATATACATTAACTTTACTATAGATCTTCATGTCATTGATACTGCAAGGTCAGTGCATTACTACTATACATTAAATCATCAATGTATTTACACCACCAAAGATCACTTATACATATCAAATGTACCATAGATCTTCTATACAGATTTATAAACCATAGATCTTCTATACAGATTTATAAACCATAGATCTTCTATACAGATTTATAAACCATAGATCTCAAATACATATTTACTAAACCATAGATCTTCTATACAGATTTATAAACCATAGATCTCAAATACATATTTACTAAACCATAGATCTTCTATACAGATTTATAAACCATAGATCTTCTATACAGATTTATAAACCATAGATCTCAAATACATATTTACTAAACCATAGATCTCAAATACATATTTACTAAACCATAGATCTCAAATACATATTTACTAAACCATAGATCTCAAATACATATTTAATAAACCATTGATCTTCTATACAGATTTATAAACCATAGGTCTTCTATACAGATTTATAAACCATAGGTCTTCTATACAGATTTATAAACCATAGATCTTCTATACAGATTTATAAACCATAGATCTTCTATACAGATTTATAAACCATAGATCTTCTATACAGATTAGTAAACCATAGATCTTCTATACAGATTTATAAACCATAGATCTCTAATACATATTTACTAAACCATAGATCTCAAATACATATCTATTATACTGTACATCTCCAATACATATTTACTAAACCATAGATCTCAAATACATATTTACTATACCATACATCTCAAATACATATTTACTAAACCATAGATCTCAAATACATATTTACTAAACCATGGATCTCAAATACACATTTACTAAACCATAGATCTAAAATACATATTTATAAACCATAGATCTCCAATACATATTTACTAAACCATAGCTCTCCAATACATATTTACTAAGCCATAGATCTCAAATACATATTTACTAAACCATGGATCTCAAATACACATTTACTAAACCATAGATCTAAAATACATATTTACTAAACCATGGATCTCAAATACACATTTACTAAACCATAGATCTAAAATACATATTTATAAACCATAGATCTCCAATACATATTTACTAAACCATAGCTCTCAAATACACATTTACTAAACCATAGATCTCAAATACATATTTACTAAACAATAGATCTCCAATACATATTTACTAAACCATTGATCTTCTATACAGATTTATAAACCATAGGTCTTCTATACAGATTTATAAACCATAGGTCTTCTATACAGATTTATAAACCATAGATCTTCTATACAGATTTATAAACCATAGATCTTCTATACAGATTTATAAACCATAGATCTTCTATACAGATTAGTAAACCATAGATCTTCTATACAGATTTATAAACCATAGATCTCTAATACATATTTACTAAACCATAGATCTCAAATACATATCTACTAACTACCATAGATCTCAAATACATATTTACTATACCATACATCTCAAATACATATTTACTAAACCATAGATCTCAAATACATATTTACTATACACATACATCTCAAATACATATTTACTAAACCATAGATCTCCAAATACATATTTACTAAACCATGGATCTCAAATACACATTTACTAAACCATAGATCTAAAATACATATTTATAAACCATATATCTCCATTTATACATATATTTACTAGATCTCCAATACATATTTACCAAACCATAGCTCTCAATACATATTTACTAAACCATAGATCTCAAATACATATTTACTAAACCATATATCTCAAATACATATTTACTAAACCATAGATCTCCAAAATACATATTTACTAAACCATAGATCTCAAATACACATTTACCATAAACATATTTACCATAGATCTCAAATACATATCTATTATACTGTACATCTCCAATACATATTTACTAAACCATAGATCTCAAATACATATTTACTAAACCATAGATCTCAAATACATATTTACTAAACCATAGATCTCCAATACATATTTACTAAACCATAGATCTTCTATACAGATTTATAAACCATTGATCTCAAATACATATTTATAAACCATATATCTCCATACAGATTTATAAACCATAGATCTATTTACCAGATACATATTTATAAACCATAGATCTCTATACATATTTATAAACCATAGATCTTCTATACAGATTTACTAAACCATAGATCTCAAATACATATTTACTAAACCATAGACCAATACATATTTACTAAACCATAGATCTCAAATACATATTTACTAAATAGATCTCAATACATATTTACTAAACCATAGATCTCACATATTTACTAAACCATAGATCCATACATAAATACATATTTACTAAACCAAAACCATAGATCTCACATATTTACTAAACCATAGATCTCAAACATATTTACATATTTACATATTTAAAACCATAGATCTCAAATACATATTTACTAAACCATACATCTCATACATATTTACTAAACCATAGATCTCCAATACATATCTATTTACTATTTAACCATACATCTCCAATACATATTTACTAAACCATAGATCTCATCATATTTACTAAACATATCTCATATTTACTAACACCAATACATATTTACTAAACCATAGATCTCAAATACATATTTACTAAACCATAGATCTCAAATACATATTTACTAAACCATATATCTCAAATACATATCTATTATACTGTACATCTCCAATACATATTTACTAAACCATAGATCTCAAATACATATTTACTAAACCATAGATCTCTTATACATATTTACTAAACCATAGATCTCAAATACATATCTATTATACAATCTCCAATACATATTTACTAAACCATAGATCTCAAATACATATTTACTAAACCATATATCTCCATATTTACTAAACCATATCTTCATACAGATATAAACCATGGATCTCAAATACATATTTACTAAACCATACATCTCCAATACATATTTACTAAACCATACATCTCAAATACATATTTACTAAACCATAGATCTCCAATACATATTTACTAAACCATAATCTCAATACATATTTACTAAACCATAGATCTCAAATATTTATATTTATTACTAAACCATAGATCTCAAATACCATATTCACATTTACTAAACCATAGATCTCAAATACATATTTACTAAACCATACATCTCAAATACATATTTACTAAACCATAGATCTCAAATACATATTTACTAAACCATAGATCTCCAATACATATTTACTAAACCATAGATCTTCTATACAGATTTATAAACCATTGATCTCAAATACATATTTATAAACCATATATCTCCATTTCATACTTACTAAACCATAGATCTCCAATACATATTTACTAAACCATACATCTCCAATACATGTTTACTAGACCATACATCTCAAATACATATTTACTAAACCATAGATCTCCAATACATATTTACTAAACCATTGAATGCCAATACATATTTACTAAACCATAGATCTCAAATACATATTTATTAAACCATAGATCTCCAATTCATATTTACTAAACCATAGATCTCCAATACCATAGATCTCCATACATTACTAAACCATACATCTCAAATACATATTTACTAAACCATAGATCTCAAATACATATTTACTAAACCATACATCTCCAATACATATTTACTAAACCATAGATCTCAAATATATATTTACTAAACCATAGATCTCCAATACATATTTACTAAACCATAGATCTACATATTTACTAAACCATAGATCTCCAATACATATTTACTAAACCATAGATCTCTAATACATATTTACTAAACCATACATCTCAAATATATATCTATTATACTGTACATCTCCAATACATATTTACTAAACCATAGATTTTACTAAACCATAGATCTCAAATACATATTTACTAAACCATAGATCTCCAATACATATTTACTAAACCATAGATCTAAAATACATATTTACTAAACCATATATCTCCATTTCATACTTACTAAACCATAGATCTCCATTTCATACTTACTAAACCGTAGATCTCAAATACATATTTACTAAACCATACATCTCAAATACATATCTTCCAAACCATAGATTTCTAATACATATTTACTAAACCATAGATCTCAAATACATATTTACTAAACCATAGATCTCCAAGACATATTTACTAAACCATAGATCTAAAATACATATCTATTATACTGAACATCTCCAATACATATTTACTAAACCATAGATCTCCAATACATATTTACTAAACCATAGATCTCTATATATTTACTAAACCATACATCTCAAATATATATCTATTATACTGTACATCTCCAATACATATTTACTAAACCATAGATTTTACTAAACCATAGATCTCAAATACATATCTATTATACTGTACATCTCCAATATATATTTACTAAACCATACATCTCAAATACATATTTACTAAACCATAAATCTAAAATACATATTAAATAAACCATAGATATCCTACATATTTGCTAACCATAGATCTATAGTATATATAATTTTTTTGACCTTCCATTCTGTATCTTGATGCCATGATAACCACAGTTATACACCTGCATAATAATCAAATTATTTGAACATATATTTGTTACAGTCCAGCTCTTTGTGTATCAACATGCCCTGATCATCTTCCAGCCTCATTCTGGTGTTGTTACCATCCTTAACAATGAAACCCTGCAATCAATACAGTTTTACGATGGGGTAAGTATCTTATATCTAATTTACTCACACATCTCTAATGACAACCTCCAATATCTCAACACAGCCTTACCTACCTCTACTGACAACCTCCCATATCACAACACAGCCTCACCTATCCCTACTGACAACCTCCCATATCACAACACAGCCTCACCTATCCCTACTGACAACCTCCCATATCTCAACACAGCCTCACACATCTCTACTCACAACCTTCTATATCTCAACACAGCCTCACCTATCTCTATTCACAACCTCCCATATCTCAACACAGTCAACACATCTCTACACAACCTCCCATATCTCAACACAGCCTCACACATCTCAACTCACAACCTTCCATATCTCAACACAACCTCCCATATCTCAACATATCCTCACACATCTCAACTGACAACCTCCCATATCTCAATACATCCTCACACATCTCTACTGACAACCTCCAATAACTCAACACAGCCTCACCTATCTACTCCCAACCTCCCATATCTCAACACAACCTCACCTACCTCTATTTACAACCTCCCATATCTCATCACAGCCTCACCTATCTCTACTGACAACCTCCCATATCTCAACACAGCCTCACACTTCTCAACTCACAACCTCCCATATCTCAACACAGCCTCATCTATCTCTACTTACAACCTCCCATATATCAACACAGCCTCACCTACCTCTATTTACAACCTCCCATATCTCATCACAGCCTCACCTATCTCTACTGACAACCTCCCATATCTCAACACAGCATCACACATCTCTACTGACAACCTCCCATTTCTCAACACAGCATCACCTATCTCAACTCACAACCTCCCATATCTCAACACAGCCTCATCTATCTCTACTTGCAACCTCCCATATATCAACACAACCTCACCTATCTCTACTCACAACCTCCCATATCACAACACAGCCTAACACATCTCATCTCACAACCTCCCATATCTCAACACAGCCTTACCTATCTCTACTGACAACCTCCCATATCTCAACACAGCCTCTTACATCTCTACTGACAACCTCCCATATCACAACACAGCCTAACACATCTCATCTCACAACCTCCCATATCTCAACACAGCCTTACCTATCTCTACTGACAACCTCCCATATCTCAACACAGCCTCTTACATCTCTACTGACAACCTCCCATATCTCAACACAGCCTCACCTATCTCTACTCAAAACTTCCCATATCTCAACACAACCTCACCTATCTCTACTCACAACCTGCCATATCTCAACACAGCCTCACCTATCTCTACTCACAACCTCCCATATCACAACACAGCCTCACACATCTCTACTGACAACCTCCCATATCACAACACAGCCTCACACATCTCTACTGACAACCTCCCATATCACAACACAGCCTAACACATCTCTACTCACAACCTTCCATATCTCAACACAGCCTAACACATCTCTACTCACAACCTCCCATATCTCAACACAGCCTAACACATCTCTACTCACAACCTCCCATATTTCAACACAGCCTCACCTATCTCTACTCACAACCTCCCATATCTCAACACAGCCTCATCTATCTCCACTTACAACCTCCCATATATCAACACATCCTCACACATCTTTACTCACAACCTCCCATATATCAACACATCTCATCTCACAACCTCCCATATCTCAACGCAGCCTAACCTATCTCTACTCACAACCTCCCATATTTCAACACATCATCTTATACATCCTCTTTTCATTCCTTGCTAATGCTATAGCTCTTAAGTATCCTCATCCTCTCTTGACTATTCTTTTACTCCTAACCAGTCCTTCTACACTCCCAGCCAATTCTTTTATAGTGTTAACGTGGAACAAGCTTTGGTCAGTGATCTCAAAAATGAAGACTGAAAAGATTGGTTGCAATGATAAATGGTTATTCATGATAAATAAATAATGATGTACAAATATACATTAAGTGTGCTCACTAGTTCACACTTTCTCAAACAAACAAAAAAATCAAATAAAAGTGTGTAACCTGACATTATGTCAGACGAAGATCAGTAACTACAATTAGGAAACATACATAAAGTATTCCGGAAGATTGCGAAGTTGCTGACTCACGACAAAGCTCAGTCCTGAGCAACAATCAGTTCCATACTTAAATGATTCACTGTTAGTTGTATCACATGAGCCAACAGTGACATAGCACATGCTGTAAAATGATGCAAACCTCGACTTCTGGGGTCACAAATCATGAGATATCTATCTCTCCTCACATCAGACACTGACCTCTGTGCCTCTTCCACCTGCCGTAGCTGACCTCGACATTATTGGATTGGTTGGTCCTGACATTGAATTGGGTATAGTTTATGCTGGTCCTGACAATCAAGTTCACTTTGCTGTCCAATCATGCGAAGCTACAATAGTACGTAATCCGAAATATAGACACATTAAAGTCACTCATATTCACTCTTGCCTAACACCCTGTCAAAGTAATAATTACTCAATAATTACACAAATGTTAATTAATTATACTGTAAATTAAGTGTTATAGGTAGTTACAACATCACATAAATAGACAAACTAATGTGTGGCTCCAAAAAGCTACTAGAAACATGACTTAACACAGTCCCTCATAATTGGCATCACAGGGCTTCCATACCAGTGCATGAACACACTACAGCACACACTAGATCAAGGTTTCCATAGAATTTTAAAATGGACAAACATGTATAAACTAAATAAATCTACAAACAACAGTATATTATGTTCATAGAATCTAAATACAATGATGATGACAAAGAAACATGAAATTATAATGATACATTATAAAAGAAAATCCAAACATATCATACAATAAACAATAGTCACACATGAATGGAACACACTGACACTTGGATTGCTTGACCTGAACATTTCACTAATACCAATCTGGCTCTTATACTCTTAAACCTATTCTTCACTCTTAGCCAATCCACCTTAACACTTCACTAATACCAATCTGGCTCTTATACTCTTAAACCTATTCTTCACTCTTAGCCAATCCACCTTAACACTTCACTAATACCAATCTGGCTCTTATACTCTTAAACCTATTCTTCACTCTTAGCCAATCCACCTTAACGCTTCACTAATACCAATCTGGCTCTTATACTCTTAAACCGATTCTTCACTCTTAGCCAATCCACCTTAACACTTCACTAATACCAATCTGGCTCTTATACTCTTAAACCTATTCTTCACTCTTAGCCAATCCACCTTAACACTTCACTAATACCAATCTGGCTCTTATACTCTTAAACCTATTCTTCACTCTTAGCCAATCCACCTTAACACTTCACTAATACCAATCTAGCTCTTACACTCTTAAACCTATTCTTCACTCTTAGCCAATCCACCTTAACACTTCACTAATACCAATCTGGCTCTTATACTCTTAAACCTATTCTTCACTCTTAGCCAATCCACCTTAACACTTCACTAATACCAATCTAGCTCTTATACTCTTAAACCTATTCTTTACTCTTAGCCAATCCACCTTAACACTTCACTAATACCAATCTGGCTCTTATACTCTTAAACCTATTCTTCACTCTTAGCCAATCCACCTTAACACTTCACTAATACCAATCTGGCTCTTATACTCTTAAACCTATTCTTCACTCTTAGCCAATCCACCTTAACACTTCACTAATACCAATCTGGCTCTTATACTCTTAAACCTATTCTTCACTCTTAGCCAATCCACCTTAACACTTCACTAATACCAATCTGGCTCTTATACTCTTAAACCTATTCTTCACTCTTAGCCAATCCACCTTAACGCTTCACTAATACCAATCTGGCTCTTATACTCTTAAACCTATTCTTCACTCTTAGCCAATCCACCTTAACACATCACTAATACCAATCTAGCTCTTATACTCTTAAACCTATTCTTTACTCTTAGCCACCTTAACACTTCACTAATACCAATCTGGCTCTTAATCCACCTTAACACTTCACTAATACCAATCTGGCTCTTATACTCTTAAACCTATTCTTCACTCTTAGCCAATCCACCTTAACACTTCACTAATACCAATCTGGCTCTTATACTCTTAAACCTATTCTTTACTCTTAGCCAATCCACCTACACATCTAGCCCATCCTTCTATATCTCATACACTTGTTGTCTAATCCTACACTCCTAGCCAGTCTTCCTACACACTTAGCCTGTCCTCTTTCACCCCTTACCAATCCTTATTTAGTTCCTAGTCAATCCTAAAGCTCCTACACAGTTCAATTTTTAGTGTTGTTTACTTAATTCAGTGTCTTCAGCATCACCCCTGTTTTAGTTATCATTGATTGGTTGGGAGGTTAGTACATCATTAGAATGGCCAGACATCGGAAGATATCCAGACTAATGACTTGTGTGTGTGTGAACCTGTCGATCTTGCCCTAATGATGTGACAAAGTTTATAGAACCTAGTAAGGAAAAGTCACTTGTTTCTAAAAACAAATTCAGAAGTTAAGTTATCTGTTGTCTCTAAATAACTGAAGGAAAAATAAATTGTCTGGAACAACACTGTTTTCTTCCCAGAATTCTTTTCCAATTTGACACCAATACTATTTTGTGACTCTCCTACAATACTACACAATGTTTGAGGTTCTATGCCAGTCAAGAAAGTAATGAAAGCCTGTGTTAGTCACAAGTGTAATCTTTACTTCAACTTGAAGGGTTAACAGAGCTGGAATACACTGGCACTGAACTAGTTGATTACAGTTAGAGGAATATACTTATATGCCATGTTGCATCATTTTTGTCAATAAGACAAAACAATTAACTTACCAGGAAATTCCTTTGGGCTGACAAATTTGATATTTTGTGGTTTACAGAAACACTTAACGGTTAGGATAGTTTTTTCTTTCCCTTGAGATCTCTAAACAAATTTGAGGTTTTTTCACACATTTAAAACAAACATTGTTTCCTGCATTAAAACTACCTAACATTAGCATGTACATAAGGATCTATCCTCACAATACAGTCAGGTAGAGGGGGTTGCATATGTGTAGGTCTGTTCTGTATCAATGGTATTTCTTTACAGATCATTTTCTAAAATTCCTAAAAATGATTAGGGTCAATTACAATGTGAGTTACTGTTATCACTGTTTCTTGAGAAGTATACTCTTTGGATCTTTCTCAAACTTCATATGTAGATTCTCTTTTATGCCAAATAATGTGCCTTTTAATGCTCCTTAAAGGATGTGCATATAATTGCCACTTTGACGTCTGTCCATTCATCTGTCCACCCATCCGTCATAATTTTGTATGGAACATAAAAATAAAACTATAGGAGATATCAACATAAAACCTCATAGAAAGATAGATCTCAACAATGAGAAGTGCAATGTACCAAAACCATCACTCTCTTTTGCTTAATTTAGGAGTTATTGCCCATTGTTTTTTTTCATACTTAAATTTTGTCTGGAGCATTACACTAATACTATAAGAGGTATCAACATGAAACTTCATAGGTAGATATATCTCAACAAGAAGAAGTGCAGTACACAGGAACCATCACTCTCTTATGCACGATTTAGGATAATTGCCCTTTGTTATTTTTCATACTCAAATTTTGTACAGAGCATTACACTAAAACTATAAGAGGTATCAACATGAAACTTCATAGCTAGATAGATATCAACAAGAAGGAGAATCATTACTGTCTTGTTACCCCCTTTTTTCAGACTTCAATTTTTTCCCATTCAGGGAGCATAACCCATCTCTGATGGCCCTTGTTAATTTTAAGACTGATCAGAAAAAACAAAATGGCTGGCAGGTGGACATATTCAGTTTTAACAATGAAAGATTCTTATTATAATTTCATAAACCATAAATAAGAATATTTTGGTGTTAGTAAAATTTTGCATTTTCCCACCTGCCGGGGTAGCTTTATTTTTGAGAGTTTTGGTGTTTCCATTTATCTGTATTAGATTTTTCTGCTGAT
Source organism: Ylistrum balloti (assembly GCF_031769215.1). Taxonomy (NCBI): domain Eukaryota; kingdom Metazoa; phylum Mollusca; class Bivalvia; order Pectinida; family Pectinidae; genus Ylistrum; species Ylistrum balloti. The sequence continues at coordinate 163,596 of NW_026782223.1, read as the reverse complement.
CCATGTTACAAATATTACACCAATAGGTTGTATTATTGTGAACCTGCTTCTGTTTTTTTTTACTCGATAATCTCAGGCAGAGATAATTTTCCCCTGGAATGTGATTTTATTCTTTATCATTGACCTACCCCTTATTTAAGGCCTTGTTAATCATATGTGCAGTCCATTTGTATATAAAGCAATAATCCATTAGAGTTTTATGTGCTGTTGTTATAACAGCCTTCATAGTCATACTTTTGGATGATTGATCTAGGAATTGACCAATACCAGGTGAACTTACCAAAGTCTCAGCTGTACCCATGTTTTAAACCACCAACAACCAAAATGAAAATTTATCAGTTAAAATTATTATCATAACAAATTCTATAAATCATACCTTTTATATAAGAATGACAAAATATTACGATTTCTGCTGCCAACACATGCATGAAAGATCCTGGGATTTTGGGCCTGGTCAGAAAAGCAAAATACGTGACTGATGGCCATCTCGGCACTTGACTAACAAAATTTGTTATCAATATTTCTTAAAAAGTACAGGATGGCTCTTACTCAGATAACATGTGTAAGTTCCCCCTAGTCACTAGTTGTTCTATTTTGATTTTTGAACTGATCAGAAAAAAATCATATGATAGACAGTGGCCATCTTATATTTTTACATTGAAAATTTGCTGCCACTATTGAGAAATGCTCAATAGATCTTTCTTAAATGTAGGATACCCTTACTCTCTGATTATATCCTTTTAATTTTGAAACTGATCAGAAAAATGAAATGGCGGAGAGGTAGCGACCTTCTTGGATTTTGCAGTGAAAGATTATTATCGCTATTTCTTTAGAGGAACTTTTAAATTTTACATAATCAAAAGTAATTAAGCAGAGGAAAGAAGAGAAGCAAAAGATCCAGTTTTAAAAAACAAATAAAGACAGAGCCATGGTGGGCAGAATGATCCCTCTGGGATTGCTTGTTTGTACGTCAGGTTTAAAGACTTCCCTGACATGAATGTTTTCTTGATGGCTTCATCTGCATGTTGTAATTAAGTTTGATAAGAATTCCCATGATGATGCCGGTAGAACAACAATTCATTTACTTTAAGAGCTGATTGGTGTGAGATCTGAGGAAATGTCGCCCTGGCTTTTTTCCTTACTCTTTAAATTCAAGGTGAACCTATGCTTTCACTGATAGATAAAAATAACTTTTTCTCTTAATATAATACACTGACTGAATAAAGACTGATATTGATTTCAAAGTTCTATATAAAATTAATTGAAATAAAAAGTTAAACAACTATTTAGAAACAATTCAATTGATATGATTTGTTGTTTAGGAAGAATTAAGAGCTTAATTATCAATTTAAAGTTTGGTTTGAGGAACGAAAGAAATTAATGAGAGGAATTATTGCTATTAAAATAGAGGAGAGGAGTTGACACAATGAGACACAATTCTCACTTGGTACTTCATTACACTTAATTAATTCCTATTTAATTAAGATCAATTAATGTGAATTCCACCTCTGGGAAATGAGCAGCGTGTTGAAAAAGGCTGGGTTAAAGCATATAAAAAAGTATTCAAGATCTTAATTAAAGGCTAGCAGCCCCATGGAAAGGCTGGGCTAGGTCACCCCTGGTGGGGAACTGTGAATAAGGGTATGAATAAGAAGTTCCCTTGAGGGGGGTCTTTTAATGAGGGCAATAGATACGTCATCTTGGGGAGGGACTGTAAATTATTGCAAGTATTCCTCTGAGAAGAGCTAGGGCTCAATGTCCTTCTAAGGAAGCGCTCTAAATCAGTGCTGTTAGTCTCCTGGAAAGGGACTGTAATTCTAGATGTCCTCCTGAGGAGGGGCTGTAAGTGAGGGTAGTAATCCCCTTGTGAAGGACTAAATCAGAGCTTGTGTATTGTAGTTCCTTGTGGATGAACTATAAATCAGAGCTTGTGTATTGTAGTTCCTTGTGGATGAACTATAAATCAGAGCTTGTGTATTGTAGTTCCTTGTGGATGAACTAAAAATCAGGCCTTGTGTATTGTAGTTCCTTGTGGATGAACTATAAATCAGAGCTGTGTATTGTAGTTCCTTGTGGATGAACTATAAATCAGAGCTTGTGTATTGTAGTTCCTTGTGGATGAACTAAAAATCAGGCCTTGTGTATTGTAGTTCCTTGTGGATGAACTATAAATCAGAGTTGTGTATTGTAGTTCCTTGTGGATGAACTATAAATCAGAGCTTGTGTATTGTAGTTCCTTGTGGATGAACTAAAAATCAGGCCTTGTGTATTGTAGTTCCTTGTGGATGAACTATAAATCAGAGCTTGTGTATTGTAGTTCCTTGTGGATGAACTATAAATCAGAGCTTGTGTATTGTAGTTCCTTGTGGATGAACTATAAATCAGGCCTTGTGTATTGTAGTTCCTTGTGGATGAACTATAAATCAGAGCTTGTGTATTGTAGTTCCTTGTGGATGAACTATAAATCAGGGCTTGTGTGTCTATGATACCTGGGTGATAGGTATATCTCAATGATAACTTTATTTTTAAGTAAGCATCTTGTGTCAGATAAAAAATTATTGTGATATGAATATGTTGTTTTCTTTCCCTTTAACTAAAAGATAAACCTTACATGGAAAAGCCTTTGTAATATTTATTGATAAGTATCTGATGTCCTATTTGGATATTCACAAAATACTGGTCCCCTGGGTCTCTTATAGGAATCATCCTGTCTGTCTGTCTGTCTTTCTTTTTTCTTTCTTTCTTTCTTTTTTCTTTCTTTCTTTCTTTGTTTCTTTCTTTCATGGCATGGGTGATATATACAGCCACAAGAATCCTTGTTGACCTGTCAGTGTGTTCTGGTTTGAAATGGTGAGTAATATGTTGGAGTTTAACAGATTTATTGGATAAACCAAACAGGATTCATCAACTTCATAACATCTGTATAATGTATGCATACTTTATTATTTTAGGGAACTGGCAGTGTTGTAGCAGTGCTTTACCTGATTGTCAAGGAAACAGTAAAGTTAAAACTACCAACAATTTTGATGTCGGACAGCCATCACATTTATCTGAGCTTAATGCCAAAGTCGAAGGCCTACAAACATATGTTCTCAGAGGTAAAACTGTTACAACTACTATTTCTGTTGTGATATTTGATGGTTGATGTTGGATGGAATCAGTCATTGTGCTGTATCTAATTTTGCTGTTTATCATACATCTGAAATATTGGAAAGGATATTAGGAATAATACTGTTTCATGTTTTGGCTACAATAACTTAGGTTTTGCCGACATGGAAAACGGAATCTAGTCTGCCTGCTGTCATACGATGCGACACATTACCCCCGGAATATGCTGACACGTAAGTGCTGTTCTACTAAGGAGGTGGATTATAAAAACATCACTCAACTGCAATTTATTGAGTGGTTTAAGGATATAACCACATTGTAAAATATACAGAAAACTTGTTGGAATTCCTGTTATTACTTTTAGACCATATTTGGTGACAGCATCTCTGTTGGTGAAGCTGTATTATGCAACATACAATAAAAACAGCTGTCATCATATTGGTGTCTATAAAGTTTGCCTTGAAGGTGAATCTTGTAGGTCATTTGTATGTTTCATATTTTGTGATGTAGAATGAGACCATATTTACTTCAACATTAGTGAGTTTTAAAATATTCCAATTTAGTGCATGTCAATACTATCACTGAGATTCATGGCATCTTTAAATGTTTTTTTTTTAAATATTTGATTGTGTAGTGTTCTGCTTTTCATGGTTCAGAGTGCCTACATTGAGGTGCTACTTTTGGGTGACTGATAATTTTCATGGTTCAGAGTGCCTACATTGAGGTGTTACTTTTGGGTGACTGATAATTTTCATGGTTCAGAGTGCCTACATTGAGGTGCTACTTTTGGGTGACTGATAATTTTCATGGTTCAGAGTGCCTACATTGAGGTGCTACTTTTGGGTGACTGATAATTTTCATGGTTCAGAGTGCCTACATTGAGGTGCTACTTTTGGGTGACTGATAATTTTCATGGTTCAGAGTGCCTACATTGAGGTGCTACTTTTGGGTGACTGATAATTTTCATGGTTCAGAGTCCTACATTGAGGTGCTACTTTTGGGTGACTGATAATTTTCGATACAAGCTTACACTCATTAAGCTTAAAGAATTCTGTCTTTTTTTATAACAAGCAAGATCAACATTCTGAAAGCCTTGTCCAGTTCCTGGTTGCACTTTTTAGTTCCTTGCCAGTGAAACCAGGGATATGTGGATGTTTTTCTCTCAGTGTTTGTCTTTCCCTCCATCAGTCTATATAATGTGTGCATTGACTTCATTCCTCATGAAATATTGACAAAACCTCATATATGTGCAAACAATAAAAATATGTTCGGCAAGTTCAAGTTTCAGGATTATTGGGTCAAAATCAAGGTCATCATCACCTTCTTTAGAAAATCATTGTCAGTGATCTAGTAGCACTGAAATACCTTCAACAATTTTGACTTTAAGGGTTGTTGGGTCAAGGTCATTGTTACTATTTATAGAAAAATGCTCAGCGGGAGACAGGGGGCAGTAGGGGGCATATATGTATTGTTTTAACAGTTTTCTCTTTGCTTGTTTATGTAAATAATGATTGTCAACTATTGTTTCATTTAAAGCAATACAGCCACAAGGAAAATAAATGTAGATATGTCACAGGTTTTGGTGACATAAATGTGGACATCTTCCTTTCTCTTCCATGGAAGCAAGGTACCTGGTAATATCACATCTTCCTTTCTCTTCCATGGAAGTAAGGTACCTGGTAACATCAGCATCTTCCTTTCTCTTCCATGGAAGTTAGGTGCTTGGTAACATCAGCATCTTCCTTTCTCTTCCATGGAAGTTAGGTGCTTGGTAACATCAGCATCCTCTATTTCTTCCATGGAAGTGTGACACCTGGTAATGTGTACATCTTCCTTTTTCTTCCATGGAAGATTGGTATTTTGAATATCTTAAGTTTTTTCTGTCTTGAAGCTTTGTGAATTAAAAGTGAACAACTTCCTTTTGTACTTTGATGTCATTTTAAATGATTTGATGTGTCTTACTATCAGTGGTTTTTAGGTCATCTAAGACAAAGATTGAAATGACCTATTTCAATTGGCTTTTGTACGGCGTCATTCTTGTGCGCCGTGCATCTTCCATCTTAAACAATTGACATTTTTTACTTCTTCTTAATAACCAAAAGGCCATGAGTGCTGATATTGGGCCTTTAGCATGCTGGGATGAAGGGCTACCAAGTTTATTAAAATGAATTACCTTTACACACTTTTATGGTCACAGGAGTAAAATGTGTTGAAATATTCAAAAGACTTCTCAGTTACCCAAAGGTCCATGGTGCTGGTATTTGGCCTGTAGCATGTTAAGATGAGGGGCTACCAAGTCTGTTCAAATTGACCTACTACCAACGTCATAAGGGTCAAATGTGTTGAAATGCATTAGCAACTTCTTCACAATAACCAAAAGATCAACGGTCTTGATATTGGGCCTGTAGCATGCTTTTTCAACAAGCAATATGTCTGGAGCAATACCAGGTGACAGGTGTAGCTACCTGTAAAATGATTTATGTGATTTTGACAGGTATAGCTACCTCCAGAACCATTACAAGATGACTCCACCCACTCACCCCCTGGTAGGATTTCCCCGTGCTTTGGCAACACTTCCAAATCTTAAAAGGTGAGTGGTCAATATCTTTTCTGCTTTTTCAGGTCATTTCACAGTCTTCTGTTATCTATAAATAACATACTCACCCAATTTGTAATCTCAAAATGTCAAATACCCAAGCAAAAAATATATTGACCGGTCCTTAGTCTGCATCTCTGGATGTAGTGGGATTGACTTCCATTTTCACTGTAGGACCATATTTACAGGTTCCTTGCCCACTTCTCTACCAAGTGTGTGTTATCTCCCATGCCACTGTTACATGATAGAGACAAGTTCCTATCTATCTCCCATTTTACTGTATCATGTATGATATTGACAGGTTTCTAGCCCACTTCTCTGCCAGTAGTGTGAGCGACCTCCCCATACCTGAGGCAGCCTTACCAGCGATTCGTAACATAGATCAGCCTCTGGATACTGACCGCAGCATCGCCAACGAGAATCGCAGACCTGGTGAGGTAGTGGAACCAGAGGATAAGACTATAGAGGTGAACACATTACTGATACAAAGCTTAAGATGGAGGCTAAAATAGCTAATTTGAACTTCATTAAATGAAGTATGGGTTAAATGAAAATAAAGAATTATATTACGTGCCCTCAGATGCTTCATGGGGTCACTTACCTCTATGCTGATAACATAATCATCTCTCCCTAACAATTCACTCTGGGTACATAACATGTTGTATAAAGAAAAGATTGAAAATCCATTTGGCCATATCAGAACATTGATGTGTTTATCATTCTTCAAATCATTTATTGCTTAGATTATTGTGAGCAGTGGTAAGAGGACTATAAAATATTCTCAAACCAAGTTTTCCCTATGCTGTGTCTCGCGACATCTGAATGGCCATTAAGCTAACCAGTAGTATTACAGCTAATGAAATGTGGTGTATCACAGGTGACAGGTTCATCACTATCAGCTTTACAACAACCAAAAAAGAAGGAAAGTCACTGCGTATATGGGAAAAACAAAGCTGATTACAAATTTTGGTCTTCAAACAATTTCTGGAGGAAATAAGTCGATTTGGCACATTAGATAGTTATAACTTTTGGGTTTCCGAAAAAAACATGTCAACTGTTAATGTCACATTCTGTTCTTTATTACATTATTCATAGACAAATGGAACATGATATTAAGCAGGTTCCACTATATAACCAACTGAAAGTGCTTTCTGTGATTCTTTCTTCAATGCATTGAATGTCTACAATAACGTTTATTCATCCTGACATGTATGCTGGTATATTTTATGAGTCCACTAATTTGTGTTGATATGGGTGATGCTAGCTAGTTAGATGTACACAGCTGTGAACATTTCATTTTACCTAGATTACAGCAAGGAAATTGTGTAATCAAATAAAATGTTTTTGGCATCAAAATTCTGAAATGAACATAACTTGTGTTGTGGAAATTATGCAAAAGATGTATTTTGTAAGTCTTTTCAGAGATAGTAATTAATAATGGAGGTTTTCAGAATCTAAGTAACAGTTTTTCAAGTTCAAGGAAAAATCTGGATTTTTATTGATGTGGGAACTAATGAAGTCCAATGAAAGCATTATCAAGAATTAAAGGTTACAAAAACTGATGAAGGAAGTGGAAGTTATCTCTATAAAGTAGCAATATAGTCCATTTTATGGAGAAGATTATCTAAAATTATTTTATCTTTAAGTGACAGTAACATTAATTGTTTCAGATTGTAGTGAACATTGTGGGAGGTGTACATGGGAACCACAAGGCCACATTGTGTGACACATTAAGGGAGATCACCACAGACAGAATCAAGTATGTACCTTCTTCATTGTTATCTCCCCTTGTATAAATTACATTATAAGACAAAAAATGTGTAACAACCTCAGGATTATCTCTCTCTGTATAAACTTTGTAGGTTAAAGAAAGTGGGAACCAACCTCAGGATGGCCTCCACTTGTGGAAGCTTCATTGGAAGTAATAGAAAGTGTTTAGAGTAATCTCCCCCTGAATTAACTTTATCAGAGAGAAAAGAAATCAGGGTTACCTCTCCCTCATATAAACTTCATTGTAGGGAAAACGGTTTGTATCCTCCAATGTACACTTTGTTAAGATTTAAATGTATTTTTCTGTAAATATATGGAGACAACTTTTTACTGATTCCTACTGACCTGTCATGAGTCAGCATCTGAAGCACTTAGCCCCACCCTCCCTCAGTCCATCATAATTTTGATAGAACTTTTATTTATGCTTTGATTCTGTTTCTGTTTAAAAGATGCTTAAGACTCTTCTGGTGAAATATCATGCAGGCATTTAAAAAACATCGAAAAGTTTTGGTGGTCAAGATCTATATATTAATGATGGACTGTTTTTATGATTAACATGTTTTGTAAAAGAATTTATTAACCCACCATCATCAGATGAAAGTCAATTTGATACCTCCTGCTTTCATCGCCAATCTACTTCTTTATACATTTTTTATTTTTGCTATTGAAGGAGAAGCACTTGATCAATCACATTCCTAAATTCTGTATGGTCCCTAGTTGTATATAGTACATTTATTGACTGATAAAAAAAATCCCAAATGACTTACAAGTGGCCATCTTAGACTTTCACTGTGAAAGTTTATTGTTTCTGGAGAGGTGCAGGGTGGATGCTTTTCAAACTTTCTATGAAGGTTTCTCTTAGTCCCTAGTTATATTTCTTTAATTTGGGGATTGATGAATAAAAGCTAGTTGGCTGAAAGGCAGCTATTTCTTGAGTGGAATGTTTAAATTCCATATGATTGAGAGCAAAAACATCAAAAAGAAGAGAAAAGAAGAAAAAAGAATAAATGATCAAACAATTATGGGTGCAAATTTTCTTCAGAGATCGTATGTTTTCTTTTGTGAATCAACACCAAAAAAACACACGTTGGGAGGAATTAAAACCTATCATTACAGATGGACAGTCCTTCAACAGCCTCTAGATACAACCAAGTCTTTTGTCCCGAGCCAGCTACAAATGTCTCTGACTGCAATAGTCAGCAATAACAGAAGGAAACGGTCATCTACATCCACAACATCCAAGGCGCGAGTGTTAGTGGTCACTCCAATGTAAGTTGTCCATTAAGAATATCCCCTGATTATCCTTTCTGATTGTAGATTGTTAATTTATCTATGTTGAAAAGTAAACAAATTATAAAGCATGTTGTAATTAATCAATTATTTCAAGATTTGATGTGACTGTTGTGTCTCTTGTTACAACTGTGTCACCTGAGGAGATTCAATATTACTATGGTGTTACTTGTTACAACTGTGTCACCTGAGGAGATTCAATGTTACTATGGTGTTACTTGTTACAACTGTGTCACCTGAGGAGATTCTATGTTACTATGGTGTTACTTGTTACAACTGTGTCACCTGAGGAGATTCAATATTACTATGGTGTTACTTGTTGCAACTGTGTCACCTGAGGAGATTCAATGTTACTATGGTGTTACTTGTTACAACTGTGTCACCTGAGGAGATGTGTTTTTCAGTAATTGTGTTACTTGTAGGTTTTTATCAGTAACATGAGGAGATGTGATATGCTACTGTTGTGTTATTGTTGTGTTACTGTTGTGTTACTTGTAAGTTTTTTTTAGTAACATGAGGAGATGTGATATGTTACTGTTGTGTTACTTGTAAGTTTTTTTCAGTAACTTGAGGAGATGTGATATGTTACTGTTGTGTTACTGTTGTGTTACTTGTAAGTTTTTATCAGTAACATGAGGAGATGTGATACGCTACTGTTGTGTTACTGTTGTGTTACTGTTGTGTTACTTGCAAGTTTTTTTCAGTAACCTGAGGAGATGTGATATGCTACTGTTGTGTTACTTGTAAGTTTTTTCAGTAACCTGAGGAGATGTGATATGCTACTGTTGTGTTACTTGTAAGTTTTTTCAGTAACATGAGGAGATGTGATATGCTACTGTTGTGTTACTGTTGTGTTACTGTTGTGTTTTCCATAATTTTGTTAGTAGTAGGCTGTGTAGTGAAAGTGTGATATGCTACCTGCCGTGTTACTGTGTAGTTTTCCATAATTTTGTTAGTAGTAGGCAAGTACAGAACATTATTACGGAACTGGATTGGTGAAGGTGGCCAAATGTCAAAGTAGCCTGTCAAATTGGCCGGTGACCGGCTCTTATGGAAAACCCAGTTGTTGTGTTACTGTTGTGTTACTTGTAAGTTTTTTCAGTTACCTGAGGAGATGTGATGTGTTACTTGGAAGTTTTTTCAGTAACATGAGGAGATGTGATATGTTACTGTTGTGTTAATCTTGTGTTACTTGTAAGTTTTTTCAGTTACCTGAGGAGATGTGAGGTGTTACTGTTGTGTTACTTGTAAGTTTTTTTTCAGTAACATGAGGAGATGTGATATGTTACTGTTGTGTTACTGTTGTGTTACTTGTAAGTTTTTTCAGTTACCTGAGGAGATGTGATGTGTTACTGTTGTGTTACTTGTAAGTTTTTTCAGTTACCTGAGGAGATGTGATATGCTACTGTTGTGTTACTTGTAAGTTTTTTCAGTTACCTGAGGAGATGCGATATGCTACTGTTGTGTTACTGTAGTGTTACTTGTAAGTTTTTTCAGTTACCTGAGGAGATGTGATGTGTTACTGTTGTGTTACTTGTAAGTTTTTTCAGTTACCTGAGGAGATGTGATATGCTACTGTTGTGTTACTTGTACGTTTTTTCAGTAACCTGAGGAGATGTGATATGCTACTGTTGTGTTACTTGTAAGTTTTTTTCAGTAACTTGAGGAGATGTGATATGTTACTGTTGTGTTACTGTTGTGTTACTTGTAAGTTTTTATCAGTAACATGAGGAGATGTGATACGCTACTGTTGTGTTACTGTTGTGTTACTGTTGTGTTACTTGCAAGTTTTTTTCAGTAACCTGAGGAGATGTGATATGCTACTGTTGTGTTACTTGTAAGTTTTTTCAGTAACCTGAGGAGATGTGATATGCTACTGTTGTGTTACTTGTAAGTTTTTTCAGTAACATGAGGAGATGTGATATGCTACTGTTGTGTTACTGTTGTGTTACTTGCAAGTTTTTTTCAGTAACCTGAGGAGATGTGATATGCTACTGTTGTGTTACTTGTAAGTTTTTTCAGTTACCTGAGGAGATGCGATATGCTACTGTTGTGTTACTGTAGTGTTACTTGTAAGTTTTTTCAGTTACCTGAGGAGATGTGATATGCTACTGTTGTGTTACTTGTAAGTTTTTATCAGTAACATGAGGAGATGTGATATGCTACTGTTGTGTTTCTTGTAAGTTTTTTCAGTAACCTGAGGAGATGTGATGTGTTACTGTTGTGTTACTGTTGTGTTACTTGTAAGTTTTTTCAGTAACCTGAGGAGATGTGATATGCTACTGTTGTGTTACTTGTAAGTTTTTATTAGTAACATGAGGAGATGTGATATGTTACTGTTGTGTTACTGTTGTGTTACTGTTGTGTTACTTGCAAGTTTTTTTCAGTAACCTGAGGAGATGTGATATGCTACTGTTGTGTTACTTGTAAGTTTTTTCAGTAACCTGAGGAGATGTGATATGCTACTGTTGTGTTACTTGTAAGTTTTTCAGTAACATGAGGAGATGTGATATGCTACTGTTGTGTTACTGTTGTGTTACTTGCAAGTTTTTTTCAGTAACCTGAGGAGATGTGATATGCTACTGTTGTGTTACTTGTAAGTTTTTTCAGTAACCTGAGGAGATGTGATATGCTACTGTTGTGTTACTTGTAAGTTTTTTCAGTAACATGAGGAGATGTGATATGCTACTGTTGTGTTACTGTTGTGTTACTGTTGCAGGGTTTTCCATAATTTTGTTAGTAGTAGGCTGTGTAGTGAAAGTAGGAGGCCGGCCTGCCGTGTACGTGTAGTCAAGTACAGAACATTATTACGGAACTGGATTGGTGTAGGTGGCCAAATGTCAAAGTAGCCTGTCAAATTGGCCGGTGACCGGCTCTTATGGAAAACCCAGCTGTTGTGTTACTGTTGTGTTACTTGTAAGTTTTTTCAGTTACCTGAGGAGATGTGATGTGTTACTTGGAAGTTTTTTCAGTAACATGAGGAGATGTGATATGTTACTGTTGTGTTAATCTTGTGTTACTTGTAAGTTTTTTCAGTTACCTGAGGAGATGTGAGGTGTTACTGTTGTGTTACTTGTAAGTTTTTTTTCAGTAACATGAGGAGATGTGATATGTTACTGTTGTGTTACTGTTGTGTTACTTGTAAGTTTTTTCAGTTACCTGAGGAGATGTGATGTGTTACTGTTGTGTTACTTGTAAGTTTTTTCAGTTACCTGAGGAGATGTGATATGCTACTGTTGTGTTACTTGTAAGTTTTTTCAGTAACCTGAGGAGATGTGATATGCTACTGTTGTGTTACTTGTAAGTTTTTATTAGTAACATGAGGAGATGTGATATGCTACTGTTGTGTTTCTTGTAAGTTTTTTCAGTAACCTGAGGAGATGTGATGTGTTACTGTTGTGTTACTGTAGTGTTACTTGTAAGTTTTTTCAGTTACCTGAGGAGATGTGATATGCTACTGTTGTGTTACTTGTAAGTTTTTATCAGTAACATGAGGAGATGTGATATGCTACTGTTGTGTTTCTTGTAAGTTTTTTCAGTAACCTGAGGAGATGTGATGTGTTACTGTTGTGTTACTGTTGTGTTACTTGTAAGTTTTTTCAGTAACCTGAGGAGATGTGATATGCTACTGTTGTGTTACTTGTAAGTTTTTATTAGTAACATGAGGAGATGTGATATGTTACTGTTGTGTTACTGTTGTGTTACTTGTAAGTTTTTATCAGTAACCTGAGGAGATGTGATGTGTTACTGTTGTGTTACTTGTAAGTTTTTCAGTAACCTGAGGAGATGTGATGTGTTAATGTTGTAGGAATGTGGACATTGTTCAAGTGGTACAAGCAATACAGTGTCATCCAGACCCAGAAGTGAGAAAGGTCACCAAAATAGGTGAGATAGCCATCATTTAAAACAACTTATCATTATCTGTCAATTCTTCTGCTTTTATATAGCACTAACAAAGCTGGAATGTTTAGGTCTATTTTATGAAGATTATTTGTCTATTTTTAGGTGCTGTGACCGTGTGTGTTGACCCTCTTAATGCTTATATGGAGCGCAGGTGAGATCAATTTTTACTTATGAAAATTTATAATACTGGCAGTTTCAGTACAAAACATTTTCTGTGATTTTTAGGCTAAACGTACTCAGTACGCGTAGCCTATTGCGACGGCCTTTCAGACAAAATTTACCGATCCTGGCCTTCTCATTGGCTGAAATATCAAAAAGAGTTAGAGCCCTCTAGCGGCAATTTTCTGCGTAAATAATGCCGCAATCTTTCAAATCGCTATTTTAAAAGCATCCAAAATTAGTTTATTTTTCTAATAACAATACGATTACTATGTATTAAAAAAAAGAAGCACAGTGTGGTTGAACTATTGATAAATTTTGAACAATATATTTTACGGAATTCTCGACATGATGTAAGCGTACAGAACACTACGTGCGAGTTGATAAGCTAGTCTGGGGGCTTGGTTTGAATTATCAACTAACAGCACATATAAACAAACAAAACTTACAAACAGAACATCAATTTTGTTTTATTTCTTGTTAACTTCCAGAACATTCTCAATAATGTCTTCTTCCCATGTGGCAATATTTAAACTTCTCACCATAGCTAAAGTTTCAATGTTTCCAATAGCCAAGAGTGAGAAATAGTACACAAACGTTTACTTTCATTCTAGTTTCTAAAATTTCTTTTAAAAGAAAAAACAAATGTAATTAAAAGCAATAGTCAGTTCAAGACTGACCATGAGGTTTGTTTGTATGTCGCAATGTATTCATGGAACTTCTGTGGCAGTAGGTCTAATGTGTAAAGGTAGACAACTCCTAACAGCTTTTTACTGTGGAACTGGAACTAAAATATTAAAAAGTTCATGTTTAATACTGCATCTTTCTATAATTCAACTGTGATATTGAATTACAGCAGTGTTTTGTAAGCATTATAAAAATCTTTTTCAGTTAACATTAAGATGTTTGAATAATGTTGTGTATTACAGGTTAACACTGCCTTATCTGCTCAATGACTGTGCCCAGGGGTGGGTCAACAACATTCTCTTCACGTCTTCTACATCAGTCAAGGTAAATCTCTAAACTTTCACCGTTCCTACATCAGTGAAGGTAAATCTCTAAACTTTCACCGTTCCTACATCAGTCAAGGTAAATCTCTAAACTTTCACCGTTCCTACATCAGTCAAGGTAAATCTCTAAACTTTCACCGTTCCTACATCAGTCAAGGTAAATCTCTAAACTTTCACTGTTCCTACATCAGTCAAAGTAAATCTCTAAACTTTCACCGTTCCTACATCAGTCAAAGTAAACCTCTACAATATTAACTCTTCTACTACAGTGAAGAGAAATCTCTACGATTTCCCTTCTTCAACATCAGTTAAGGTAAACATCTACAGATGTGTATTTAACCACTCGTATATCTCTGTGGTTATAAATAAGTTGGAGTTGATTTGACATTGTCCTTTTTTTACTGCCAGGTAAATTTTGTTACAATTGACATTTTCAGAACCAATCACTGATAGAAATCCAGAATCTGCTTCGTTCAATCAACACAGATGTGGCATTTTTCTTGGCTGAGAATGGCAAAGTGACTAGGTGGGTACAACTAGGTAGTCATTCACTGAATTGTAAAACAAATCTGCCCTGCTATATTTATCCCACAATAATCCAGATTATAAGCTAATCCATTATCATTTTTTTTTCTTTAGAACAACGAACTTTTACACTGTCCAGTAGATGTGTTTATCGGACATTGTCTATAACGAGCTGTCTTTTTGTTGTAAATATTTATCTTTGTCAGATAATACATACATTACTTATTTATTGTACCTGTAATAACAAAGGACCATCGTAGGGCCTGCATTATGTATATCCACATGACTATGAAGAATCAAGAGGTGTACCGGAAGCTTGTCCTTCATAAAATATGGTAGTCAGTTTTCTACCATCTAATCCATAGAGGAACACTAATGTCAAATAAAACCTGTAGAGTGATTTTATTTAGTGTCAGGCACAGAAAATTTCCTATTCTTGTTGTACAGGAGTATGGACATCGATGCCATGTTGTCAGAGACAGCATTTATGCAGGATGAAAAAGTACGAGCAAGACATCTGCTTTGTCCAGGCTGGTATGTATTTAGTATATAACTTAAATTTCATAGTGTCATATTTTTCCATCCTCATCAATGAAGAAATATTTCTTTGTGTCACCTTGCTTGTCTAAAGCCACAGGTACAAGATGGTCACATTAAAACAAGTAATAAATTCTCCAGTTATCACACATACAATGTCAGAGTGTATGTTAATGTTCCTCTGAAAAGTTTGTTTTAAATGTTATACCACTTTGTTAAATGTTATACCTCTTTGTTAAATGTTATACCTCTTTGTTACCTCTTTGTAAATGTTATACCTCTTTGTAAATGTTCTACATCTTTGTTACCTCTTTGTTAAATGTTATACCTCTTTGTTACCTCTTTGTAAATGTTATACCTCTTTGTTAAATGTTATATCTTTTTGTAACCTTTTTGTTAAATGTTATACCTTTTTGTAAATGTTATACCTCTTTGTAAATGTTATACCTCTTTGTTAAATGTTATACCTCTTTGTTACCTCTTTGTAAATGTTATACCTCTTTGATACCTCTTTGTTAAATGTTATATCTTTTTGTAACCTTTTTGTAAATGTTATACCTCTTTGTAAATGTTATACCTCTTTGTTAAATGTTATATCTTTTTGTAACCTTTTTGTAAATGTTATACCTCTTTGTAAATGTTATACCTTTTTGTAAATGTTATACCTCTTTGTTAAATGTTATACCTTTTTGTAAATGTTATACCTCTTTGTTAAATGTTATACCTCTTTGTTACCTTTTTGTAAATGTTATACCTCTTTGTTAAATGTTATATCTTTTTGTAACCTTTTTGTAAATGTTATACCTTTTTGTAAATGTTATACCTCTTTGTTAAATGTTATACCTTTTTGTAAATGTTATACCTCTTTGTTAAATGTTATACCTCTTTGTTACCTTTTTGTAAATGTTATACCTCTTTGTTACCTCTTTGTTAAATGTTATACCTCTTTGTTACCTCTTTGTAAATGTTATACCTCTTTGTTAAATGTTATACTTTGTAAATGTTATACCTCTTTGTTACTTCTTTGTTAAATGTTATACCTCTTTGTTACCTCTTTGTTAAATGTTATACCTCTTTGTTAAATGTTATACCTCTTTGTAAATGTTATACCTCTTTGTTAAATGTTATACCTCTTTGTTACCTCTTTGTAAATGTTATACCTCTTTGTTGTTACCTCTTTGTAAATGTTTGTTACCTCTTTGTTACCTCTTTGTTAAATGTTATACCTCTTTGTTACCTCTTTGTTAAATGTTATACCTCTTTATTACCTCTTTGTAAATGTTATACCTCTTTGTAAATGTTATACCTCTTTGTTACCTCTTTGTTAAATGTTATACCTCTTTGTAAATGTTATACCTCTTTGTAAATGTTATACCTCTTTGTTACCTCTTTGTAAATGTTATACCTCTTTGTAAATGTTATACTTCTTTGTTACCTCTTTGTTAAATGTTATACCTCTTTGTTACCTCTTTGTAAATGTTCTACATCTTTGTTACCTCTTTGTTAAATGTTATACCTCTTTGTTACCTCTTTGTAAATGTTATACCTCTTTGTTACCTCTTTGCTAAATGTTATACCTCTTTGTTAAATGTTATACCTTTTTGTTACCTTTTTGTTAAATGTTAAACCTCTTTGTTAAATGTTATACTTTGTAAATGTTATACCTCTTTGTTACCTCTTTGTTAAATGTTATACTTTGTAAATGTTATACCTCTTTGTTACCTCTTTGTTAAATGTTATACCTCTTTGTAAATGTTATACCTCTTTGTTACCTCTTTGTTAAATGTTATACCTCTTTGTTACCTCTTTGTTAAATGTTATACCTCTTTGTTACCTCTTTGTAAATACCTCTTTGTTAAATGTTATACCTCTTTGTTAAATGTTATACCTCTTTGTAAATGTTATACCTCTTTGTTAAATGTTATACCTCTTTGTTAAATTTTATACCTCTTTGTTACCTCTTTGTAAATGTTATACCTCTTTGTTACCTCTTTGTTAAATGTTATACCTCTTTGTTAAATGTTATACCTCTTTGTTACCTCTTTGTAAATGTTATACCTCTTTGTTACCTCTTTGTTAAATGTTTGTTACCTCTTTGTTAAATGTTATACCTCTTTATTACCTCTTTGTAAATGTTATACCTCTTTGTTAAATGTTATACCTCTTGATTACCTCTTTGTAAATGTTATACCTCTTTGTTACCTCTTTGTTAAATGTTATACCTCTTTGTTAAATGTTATACCTCTTTGTTAAATGTTATACCTCTTTGTTACCTCTTTGTAAATGTTATACCTCTTTGTTAAATGTTATACCTCTTTGTAAATGTTATACCTCTTTGTTACCTCTTTGTAAATGTTATACCTCTTTGTTAAATATTATACCTCTTTGTTACCTCTTTGTTAAATGTTATACCTCTTTGTAAAATAACCTGTCAACATTGATCTACTAGCTGGTAATAAATTAAATCTATTGGAATCATTGCCTTTGTAGTAAAATGGAAGGTTTTGCTGCATTGTTAAGAAGTTTGGTCAAAACCATCCACAGAAACCTCTAAACCTGATAGTCAGGATCCAGTCAGACATACAATGTTTTACAAAGTTATTTAATTTAATCCACTTTCAGTCAAATATACCAAAGTTTAAGAAACAAAGGGGAAAAAATAAAAATGGAGATATGTACAAATTGGACAGGCAATTATGAGAAAAAAACTTTGACCTACTTTCAAAGTCACAAAGATGAAATGTGATTTAAGCTTATAAAAGTTTGTTTGGGCCAAATTTTTCTAAACATTTTATCTGGTACATGTCCTATCTTAGGTGCACTATTAATGTATCTGGTGATGGTACCTGTCACAGACACCCTTTGCTAGTGTATAGCGTGCAGATTATTTTCTGATGCCTGTTTCACTTTGTATGTGCTAGACTATCAGAGAATAGGCACAACTATTCTACCAAGATTGAATTTGCTTTTAAGCTCCACCCTGAAAATTTTAAATCCTTTGGCCATAACTTTCAAATGGAAAGAAAACTGCTCCACGATATATCATAAGCATATACATTTTAGAATCAAACAAATTTACTAGGAAGTGCTATTGTATCAAATCCATATAAACGGGAAATGTGGTCTTTCTATCTGTTTCTCCAAAAACAAGGAAATTAATTTTTACTATGACTTGTAAAATACCCAGGTGAGGAATTATAAACCAGATTTAATCTTGTTGTTTGTGTATTTTTTTAGCATTAGCAGTTGTTAGATTAAACTGGAGTGATAAAAACACCAGTCATACAATCAGCTACAGCTCCATTGTGGTCAATATTGGTCTGTATACTCACTGTTAAATTGCTGAACACTATTAATTGATAATCATACAGGTCCCTGGGGATTTGGAAGGAGCAGACAACTCTACTCAAAATGAACAGTATTCTCCTTAGATTCTCACAGCCTTTGGAAAGTCCCCTTCTGATGAAAAACCTGAGAGGTAACTCCAAGCTGTACAGTACTTTCCTGTTTAAATGAGTCAGATTTTTTATTATTAATTCATTATTTAAACTCTTTGATATTTCTCTTACTAAATCTGAAAAGTCAAGATTTTTGTGCACTTCATTTTGGTCTATCTGAGGATTAACCATTGGTGTTTTGTAAACCTCCAGGTCTGAAGAGCTCTCTGAAGGCTTTTCCTTGTAAGGGAAACATCTACTTCATACATGGCATGCTCCATTTCACAGGTAAGAAATAGAGTATACAGGATTATAATGAAGATTTAGATGATGACAAAAGATGTATGAGTGAAAATGGGGTTATGTATGTTGTCCCAAGTGATTAAGCAGTAATGTTTGAACATTGTAAAATTGTACAGCTACTGCCATTAAGTTTAACTAATATAATTTACTATATATAGACAAAGCTAATCAACCTCCAGATCACTGTTCTGACAGTATATCGTCCTACACATTTACTCTACAGATTCACCAAACCTGAAAGAGCTTCATCATATTACACTCAGTGACACCACAACTCTGAATGCCGCCAAAAATCTCGACCAATTGTCTAGTAATGTAACCAATGGAGATGGTCCCCACATCACTAAGGGAGACAACTTCCTAGTGATTACTGGATGTGGACTGAAGGAGGCTGTGGTGAAGGACTGGGTCAGAATGTGTGTTAAACAGGTCAGCTCTACCAGTTCTACTCAAAAGATTCTCCATAATGTTGGCATGATCGAGACTCTGAACCAAGTCTCCTCTATTATGTTATAGCTATATTCATATTTAGCTCAAAGTCCTGAATATTTGATTATGTTTGAAATTTTTTTTAAACTTTTGTGTCCTCTTGATATATATCTTTGCTATTATTTTTAGTTTTCAATTCATGTTTTTCAATCAGGTTATGCTAAAGATCAAATCTTTAAAAGTTGTTTGGATGTTTATGTTCACATTTCAAATACTTTAATTTTCTAGTGCTATATGTTTAAACTTCATAAATCTTTCTTGTTGTTGTGGTGTGTGATTTCTTGAAGTTTACAATCCAGGAAATCAGCTTCAGTTTTTTCAAAGAGTCTTTTGAATATATCTTTTGTTTTGTTTCTATAACCAGGAAATATCTTATTTACCAAATATTGTGTTGTCATGTAAATCTGTCTCAATATACCAAGAAATGTTGTTGTTTACAGAAACCTGAAAAGAAGAATCTGATAACGCGTAAAAATGTCTCCAGGGAAGATGTGAAGCAAATCCATGTAAGTATATATACTGTTGTACAGGTAATACACAAGTTGTTGTTTGTGTTTGCTCTCTAAAAATAATGATGGTTAGTCTGTATCTAGTACATCATACATTTTGTATGCGTAGTTTGATCAGAAATTTGAAAAGTTTTTATGGTTACCATTCTATCATTCAGTGAAGTCTTAAAGACTAATGTGTTTTATCACATTAAGATTTAAACAATCTAAATTTTACCCATGTATGTTATAATGTAATTGTAAGTTCAGGAGTCAAAAGTCTTATTGGTAGGTAGATCGCAGTAAATATTTTTTTTTCTCCCTTGGCAGGCGAAACGCCACCTTGATGCTCTTCCTGAGGGTTGGTTCTACAATGGTACACAGTTTGTTAGCTTTGATGGAGAGAAGCAGAATACACACCCGGGTAAGTTTTACCTCTATAGAAGGTATGTCATATCTCCTCACACTCTCTTACAGAGGTAATGTTGTAGAGGGACATTAAACAACCTGGATAACACTGAAAATGTTAACAGTGTAGGTGATATGGCTGCCCAGAGCTGCTGGTGATTCAGTCACCAATACTGGGAAAAGCTTCCTTTCTTTTCTGTTATTCAGTTTTGCAAAAATTCATGATATTGAGACTAAAATGTCTTTGTTTCATATCTCACAGAGATGTAGTAAGCAGTATAAGGAATTATTACTCATTGTCAGTGGACAATTTTACAATTATTTCTTTCTGATATATTCTGTCTCTTAATCAGTGATGTTGATTTCTGCTGCAGGACTCTGGTCATCATTTTGTTTCACTATAGTTCACAGAGAAACAAGGGTTTAGATGATATTTGTATTTCTTTAACAAATTAAGTCAGAAATACAGCATAAAAACAAGTTGATATGAAGTCCTACTTTTGTGTAAATGACCATTACATACTTGTCAAATATTGACCACATGTTTGGAGATACTGAAAAGACTTGTGTTGTTTTGTAATACAATTTATATATGTACAAAAATATTATTCAATATAATATATTTATAGTCCTTTTTTGGTTTGTTATGCTAAGAGCATTTTCAATGCTCTTCAGCATGTTGTTGTCGCCCTTGAGTATCAGTACTTCGTTTTCATTGGTTCATAAATCGAAAGTTTACTCCTACTCCATCTGCCGGACATTACTGTAATCATTGGATTATCGCCCCTACAAGTTGCTGATGCTAGTCATTAAATGAAACAACCTTATCGACATTTTCTTCATTACTTGTTCATCAAGAAAATGTTGTGTGTTGTGTATTAATGATAATCAGACATCGAAATTTGTAAATACAATGACAAAGACTCACGTTTTATGGTGGTAAATTTTACGAGACGATGCCAATATGGCGGCTTAACTTTCTTTTTGATGTTTATCTTAATTGATTTCTGTTGACAGACCTGGACATGTTTATCCGACAATACATAGAGGAGACCAACCATGAGGTGGAGACATTCAATAAAAAAGTGGACGAGATTTCTAGGAAATATGTGGACCTCTTCTCATGATTGCCATGTGTACAGATGTTGTGAGCTGACAAGATAACCTGTTGTTTCCGAGCTTCCTCTGGCGATGTCTTCATATGAACAAAAATATCATGTTGGCCCTATCGTCTACTTTCTGCTGATCACTGTACATGCTCCTGAACTCTGCATGTTTGACTGGACTATGATCCTTTTCTAAATATTTTGTTAACCTTTGACCTCAACATCGTGACCTCTGCTTATAATCCTTGGAAACCTGAAAAATATGGGATGGTAAAATTTACCTCTGTGGTGAATGAATAAGTGACCTAATGGGAGAATTTTCACGATGATGACTTCTCTTGACTTATTGACCATTCATAACCTTTCTGTCATGATTACTGCTTCATTACCATGATCTCTGATGACCTTTTAACCTGGAGGTGTCAATTTCCAAAGAGCCATACTAAACAAAGCCATAGAATAAATGTTTATGCAAAACACTAACAGTATTAAAAGAAATTGTCATAATTTGTTTGAATGTCTCTGAGAGTGCTGGGAAACTGTGGTTTACCTAATGCCAGAACATCTGATATAGTCCAGGGTTTCTGGTGATAGACTGCAGGATGTTACATTCATTTTTTGGATGCTTACTGAAGAGGAATTACTGATACTGTTTTAGAATCAACAATGTTTGATACACATTACATGTATTGGTGTAGTGGTATAATTTGGAGGTACAGTAACTTTCCCTTTATAGAAATCTACAGGGTATTTGTAGCCATATTTCTGCTTCCTCACTTAGTTTCATCATTCCAGTGATAAAGTTTTAATCCACAACAGTCATTTGTGTTTTCATTAATTACTGAGAACATAGTAAAGTCCATTACCCAGTAAATAACAAACAACATATACTTTAAAATAGGACAGAACAAATGTATAAGTATGATGTGCAGTGTTAAACTAATGTTCAGCAATATGAAGGAAACAATGTCTTGCATTGTTTATTTCTTCCTTTGAAATTGTATACTCTAGCCAGGGTATTGAATTTAATCATGTTTTAGGTCAAATAGTAAATAAACTGTCATAAAACACAAGTAAAGTTGTATGTAAAGCGATACCAATGAACCAAATTTCAATATAAACTAGAGAGGTCTTCCTTAAAAGTAGGATTACCTGTAAATGATTTTGCTATATCTAAATTAGAAAACATGTGTAAGTAAGATTTGTCCTTTGTTGAGTACAACATAAGACTGCTGATTGTTGGAGAATCCCACCTCCACACCTGATACATACCGTATATATATATATATATCCGAGTTGTTTTCTATGTGATGTTATCACATACTATCTCCATCCACTTATGTTGTTGATGTTGATGCTGTGTTTAATGGGCTTCAATTACAGATGTCTGTAACTTAGGAAGTAAATTGTTGATGTGTGGACTTTAAAAAAAGCTGAAAGTTTTTATCTTCAATACAAGAAAACATTGTAAGATCAATACCTAGTGAAATGTAAAAGTGATGAAGTTATTTTCTCAATCCAATTATAAATGGTAAGGTATTTGACAAATTGAGTCTGCAGTCCTATTATCATTTTGTGTATCTGTTGTCAGTATGAGTTTCCTTAACAACCAGATATTGTAACTGCTTCCAGAATAAAGAGATGATGACTACTGCTGTACTATACATTATACCTGTCAATAAGCTCATGTCTGATAGTAAGCCCACTTACATCTAGAACACTTATAGAAATGCCAACAAACTACTATGCCGTTGTGGTGTAATAAGCCGAGTTGTGTTAATGGAGTCAGTTTGTAATAACTCCTTAGACTTATAACCAATGTGCTAAAACATATAATACGTGTGATCCATGATTGCTCAAAACTCTTGATACAGACCTTGTTAGATAACTTCACTTATTAATGGTTCCATGTCCTTGTGTTTAACGATGTGACTGTCCAGCTGCAAAGTTTAAATGTTATGTATGATGAAAGATATATGTTTGTTTTAAATTTTTTGTTTGTTGATAAATTCACCAGTCTAATTTTGATACAAGTATAATCTGATCAGGTTAATATAAAGTTAAAGTAATTAACAACATTCCATCCATTTTCTGTCTGTGATATATTGTCAGTGAGGTTCATCTCACCCTATAACATAGATCTGTAACATGTTTAAGACATGTATAACATAAGCATGTGACATTCCACAGACTTATGTATGTATGTATTTCAGCGTGTTCTTAAACTTATAATTTCATCCAGTGTGAAATCCAAGTTACTTGCATTAATAAATATTGTACACAGTTTTAAACATCTTAATCAATAAACATTTGAGTTACAGAGTCTGATCTCACTAAGATAAATTTGTTGTATCAATAAGATATCCTAATGTTTGTTACAATGTATATCCCTTTGTCACCTATATCCTTATAAAGCCTCACATTCTATGGCCTGCACATTTTGCCAGGATGTATCACATGGGTACAATAACAATAAAGTATATCGTTTACACAAATTATTTATAATTAATTGGGGTCTTGAATAATTTGAAGTCCTCCTATGTTATTTTTCACATCTTATTGACAATCAGCTAAATAAGGGAAATAACTCATTGATAGTAAAATTATCCAAAAAACATGCAGTGTGGAATATTTCTTTTCTGAAATGATATTTCCTTTATCTCTACAGATTTTTTAGACATATTCATAGTAATAATAAAATGCACACACAAGTATAAATGGACAAAGGTCTATTGTATCATAGTGATAATACTAAGTGGACAACATAATACACAAAACTGAACATCACTTTCACTTATTTGACTTGAATATAGCAAATAAAGTAATAAAAAAAATGTTTTCTTTTTTCTTCTTTACTGTGTTGCAAAAGTCTGTATGTGTGTTATAGTTTGTACAGCATGGTTTTGTTTCTGCTCATTCATGTGTGTGTCTACTTTGTACAGTTTGAGATGTTTCATTTGAATTGAATATGTTAGAGTTTTCAATGTTTGAAAAAAGCTGAATATGTTAAGAATGATTATTTATCTTTTCACCATGATTTGTTGTCAACAAAATAAACTGTTATGAAAAATCAATGTGTTCAGTTTTTTGTAATATTTGCCTTTCAAACATCATGCATAGATAGGTATTAGAAAATACACAAAACTTTTCTAGGGAGACCACATGGGACATCTCTTTGAAACTTTATATATAGATTATTCAAGACTTATTTTGCTCTCTGTATTTTGAGCATGATCAGATTATTATGTCTGACTGAATGACAGATTTTAATTTTGATAGAAGTGCTTTGAATTTTGTTGTAAATACTATTACATACTGCTCTTTAGTGTTAAATAATAATCTCACTTTAGAAGGACAATAGGAACAGTATGATATCAAAACGGCATAAACAAAGAAAGAAGATCACCAAGAGAAAAGAAAAGATGCATCTAACTGAGATCCATGGAGATCATTAGATAGCTGCTTAGATCCATCAGGAATGCCTGGATTAATTATGTAACAATTGCTATGAGAACAATGCACGGGACAATGACATGTTTACTGCAGTCATGTCCATTCAGCTCCTGCATACAAGGACAGTAAAATCACGTCCTAAACGTAGCAATATCACTGTATACTAGCAAATGATTTTTGGCAGCAAGCACTTCCTTCTCAATAATCAGGAGGTCCAAGGTACTGACATTGTGCTTGTAGCATGATGGGATAAGTAGGACTACCAACTTGACTCAAGTGAGTGACCTTGGCCCACTTTCAATACAAATATGTATAACCAGGTAATTATTTTACAATGCTGTCAGCAGGCATGAAATAAACTTGTTCAGTGAGAACTGGTTTGAAAGTGAGTGAGGTGCACTTGTGGTTATTTACTTTCATCTGTCCCTCCACACCTGGCTGGTACAGTGATCACTTCATTCTTCCCCTGGTAAGTACCATACAATGATCAGTTTCAAATTCAATCCTTTCTTTTATCACTTACACATTATAACAGTCATAATATAACTGGTAATCTGTCTGCTATATTGCAGGCTCCAATTTACTATATTCATCAAATGAATTAAAGTACAGAGAAACAGAACTTGGCCTTGGTTGTTCTTTTCTAACAATGAAGGTTCAAAATGGTGTCTATGTTACGGATCAGATGAAAGTGAATGACCACACATAATGTTAAATTATGGTATATTGTGGCTAGTACTTTTCCAAGGTTACATGTGTTTGAAAATCTTTGTTCTTTTCAATAAGTAAGAGGTTCAGGGTATTTGTATAAAGAAGTACCAAACCCTGATCAAGAGTAATCAAGTTTGGTAGAATGACCTTGACCCACTTTCAAGGTTACAGGGGTCAGATGTATGAACATATTTATAAACAATATATGCTTAACAACCAAGTGGCCCAGAGTAATGAAATTGGACCTGTAGTTTGCTAAGATTGACATACTAATGAGATTGTTGAAGTGAATGACCTTGATGCACTTCCAAGGCCACATGCATCAAATGTGTTAAAATCTTCAGATGATTTTATTTTAGATGAGAAAGTTCCCATCAGTTTCATTATTTCCTTTGCAATGAATTTACTGTAATGAAGGTTAAAAATGTATGGTATCAATATTACCGTGAAAGTTACCTTCAAATGTCTTATTATACTAAGCAGGTCCATTGGACCTCTTGTTATGATCTACAAGAGTAAGCCCATAGCACTGAATATACATCAGCTCTGCAGATGAAATGAAAACTAGTCTAAAATACATATTTACAAATAAATGTAGTCATTTATCAAATCCTCACCCCCATGCATTAAAAAATGAAACCTCTTTTAAATCCAGATTTCATTTAACTTAAGGCCAAGAAAATTGTTTCCTTTTACTGTACTTATACAAGCAGAACAAGGCATTTCATAATTATTTAAATATAATTGAATTCTTACTGAAAACTAACGTGCAAAAGTAAATTAAATCAATTGCTGGTATTCAGCTTTGTACTGTTATATGTAACTTAGAAATGGAAAGTAATTTTTGTCTGTATACACAAATTAACGTAATTTTACACCAATTCCTATATAGATTGTCTCCTGAATTTTGTTTAGAGTTTGAGGGTTTAATTTATTCAATGATATTGATTACTTGTAGACATTAGATCTTCTAGTCATACATATACATTGTATGTACATTTACCTGTACATGTACAGGATCGAGTGTTTCAGTTTCTCTTCAGTATATGATAAACTTAAGTACCATGCTGATTTTGTGAGTAGTACAATTATTGTGAAATGCTGAAAAATTCTTTCTCACACTTTTTCCATCATTTCACTTTCCGAAAGTTGACAGGTACAATTGTAATAATTTGAATATCAATTTTAATATCTATTTTTCCTCAGGTGATCTTTATTTCGAATTATAAATTCCTCCTGAGAAATTAGTTTACATAGCTTACATCTTAAACATATTTTTACATGGGAAGATTAATTCATTGAATATATCACTTTTTATTAAAAGAAAAAATATCGTAAATTTAGTCAATATGCCTTTTCTACAGATTACATCTTTGCGGACTTGACAAGTCTATACCGGAAGTAAATGTCAGGTGCGCACTGGAAAATTGTAAATATGGCGGAACCTGTAACTCCCAAGAAGCCTCCGGACTGGAAACAACTGTCGGAGACGGTTCAAGACGCCAATACTTTGCGTCAGGAGTCTATGAATGCCCACCACGATCATCTTATCACAGAAATAGAGACGTCCGATGGACCACTGGGGACTACGCTTAGGTAGGAAATGTTTTGTCCTTACTGGAGGGGGTGGCATCCTGCATCCCCATCCGTCTGTCAACACCCCACATCAGACGTTGGCCGAAATAGACTACTGACCACAGTCCGTTGTCTAAATCATCATTCGTTTTCATCGTGGGATTTCCGTTCTGTCATTTTGTCTTATTTTTGTATAAACATCTGTCTGTTTATCTGACGTCATCAAAATATGTAGCAGACGATTTGTCTGTCAATCTGCTGTCCCGGTAGCCTATTTATCATTTTTACTAACCAACTGAGTATTGTGTGCATATACTTTGTGCAACCATTTTCATTAATTCACTCGTGTGATATATTCCACAGGCTTTTATAATCATATAGTTTTCATCTGACTAAATACTCTGCTGTATATATTTTGTAAGGATGTGCCAGGGGTGGGAGGTGTTCAAAACCCATTTCAAATATATATATGCCAGTCAGGGAAAAGCCCAACTGGTTACTAAATAGTGAATAAATAAAAAATCCTTGTTTTAGTACATAGAAAATAAGTCTAAACGATAGAAAGTTTAGGTTTTGTTTGTTGCATGTGAGTTAAGACTGTATGATTAGAGTCAGGCTCAAATATCAGCAATGACCATCTGCAGTGTGTTATGTAATAGTCAGGTATTGGACTCATAGTTTTCCTTTGGGACTCATCAGAGTTTTGAGAACCTACTGTATCTTTTAGTAATGGGACTCATCACAAGTTTGATAAAGGTATTCTGTGCTTGCTTGAAACAAAATCCTACAAAAATTGCAGGGATGTAGAATGTACAAACAGAGCACTTGGTCTTTCCAAAAGCATCTTTCTGTCGGCCTTTTATAGAGGGCTTATATTTATTGGGCCAATAATGGGCCACATTGGATTCCCAATTAATATTATTTCATATTTAAGCTGAATTCCACAAGTTTTTTATTTACTCATGGACTCAAAATTTCCTTCCATTTCCGTTTTCTCTCCAAAATAAGCCAAAAATTCCCGTACCAGTGGCAAAAAGGCTGTTTTAATAAACGATTGAACTTTAAAAGTCAACAAGTGCATAACAACAAGAGTCATAAAGTGTCTTCAGGAAGTTTGTATTAAATCTGATTAAATACTCAGTATAATATGTGTTTGCTTTGAGACGGAGAGGAGGCAGGATATTTTTCATTACGCCTTCCTATTGTATATGTGCTTGGCTATTTGAACAGAATTTTCCATATCTATTTCTTAAGTATACTTAGTCTATGTCTTAAAGATTGTTTGACATCAATTGCAGAATTGATGATCATGTATAAAAGTTTTTGATTTTGTATGTCAAATTTCTGCTCCACACACACCCTTTTTTTTTAAATTCTTAAATATAGAAATATTGCAGGAATATAAAGACATGTAATTGTTGGTACTAATGAAGATATTTATCCTCAGGTATATGTTTATCAGTTGTTAATAAAATTGTCTGAAATATGATATAGCAGAAATAGGGGTTTTTGTTGTCAACAATTATTTGAATTAAAGCTTTAAGTGCTGAACATATTATACTAAACACTCCAAAAAACTTTACATGCAGCACTGTAAACTTGACATCAGGAAACATTCTTTTTCTTTGCGTGTGGTCAAAATATGGAACAATCTTCTGGAGTATATTGTATCTATTGTATTGGCACCAACAGTTAACTCTTTCAAAAATAGATTAGATGAACACTGGGCAAATCAAGAACTGGTATATAATTATAAAGCAGAAATTCTGTAGTTTCTGGATCTGATGTCTCAAATGACAATAATTATAAACATTATCATTGTATCACTGAGACCTGTATAGAGGATCGTAACGATCCTGCACTGGTAATAAACTAAACTAAACTAAACCAAACTAAACAAAGTATGATAATTGTTTATTTTCAAACATCTTAGAAATAATCTCTATGCTCGTGCTAGACAGGCTGTGCTAGACGCCTTTAAATGATGGACACCAAACTGTGTTTAGTCTGTCAGATATGCCAGAATGGCCATGAAGAAATGATGTCTAGTCTGGTACAAAAGGCCTAGCCACATTTGCACTTTCTGCAAAAAACATTTAATTATAATGAGGTGGTACTACAAAACACTACAAAACTCATTAGGCATCATATCCTGAATATGTAGATACAAAACCACTTGATATGTTGGTGTGTGTCGCTATGTTCCAGCTGTATCTGGTGTGCAATGTATAAATACACACTCAAAGCTTAAGTAGGTCATTTATAATCAGACCTATGTTTATATATCAGACCATGTCCCAACTGGCTGACAATTATAACTAAGATTATGTTACAGGCTCATATTGTTTTACAATTAGGAATGATAAAATCATGCCAATCATACCATGATCAATGACTTTCAACACAGAATAGTTGAAATACATGTGTACATGGTTGAAAAATATATATACATATCATTTTTTTTTTTTTTTTTACAAATTTATTGTTTTATGAAATAATTCTTTGTTACATACATACTTTTGTGGATCACATTCTTTTATGATTTGTTTGTCAAGAAAAAATATGAAAGTTATATTAATTTGGTGTTGTGGTGATGATTGCAGCAAAAATGATGCAAGCGTTTTGACATCACGAAGGTGTCTCCTTGAAATGCTCAAAGCTAAATGAAAATGTAGCTCAGCAACCACTTCATGTTGGGGAAATAATAACTTATTTATCAAAAATTGGTGTGACTCATAACATAATGGCTTTCCATTAAAGTGAAACTATATACATTTATATATCATTACAAAATCAAAATCATATACTTTTGTTGGGCTCAATGTTCGTGGTTTTACAAAAGTACACATTTTTTTAATTGGCTCTTGCTTACATAATCCACCAGTACTAAAATCCATGTAAATGTTTATCTGTTTACCATTTCATTTATATTATAGACAACAATGTTACATCTTAAAATTAAAAATGGTGCTTCAAAATCGCTGCCTCCATTTTGATATTGTCCTGCACATTTTGACTAAAAAACCCTTCAAAAGAAACTTTTTAGAGTTACGTGATGATAAGTATCCTGAAATTGTTATCATTTTCAATGAAGACTTAACGTCAAATGAAAACAAAACTTGAATATAGAAAAATCTGCATAATTTGCATGCCTAGTAAAATTGTGCAGATACTTTTTTTAAGGGTTGAAACTGCTGGAAACCTGCTTTTACTTACATACTTTTAACATCCAAATATTCAGTCTAAAACTATGTCCAGGAGCCATGAAATTAATCTTGAAATATTCAGTTAGAAACCCAGACTAACGATAAATAGTTCAAAACTTGGGAGGATTCTCTTCAAAATTTGTTTTTATCTAGATTACTGACTTTTAATTAACTAGATCTCCTTCTTAATTATACCGCTATTTACATTACAACTGAAAGAGAAAGAAAAAAAATCTGCCTGTTTTGTTCATATTTTGTTTTTTTGTACATCAGACATGTGCTGTACACTCGCCCATCCAAACCTAGATTTATTTATCTTGGGTTTATCAACACTTGTATAAGTTTTCTTTCATGTCTTGATGTCACATTGTGCACATGCACCAGTTGACACAAATGTAGACAGCAACTCTGTATTGCGAGCGATCTGTATACAGAGCTTGGAACATATTTTCAGAAGAGTTTGCATGTGGGTAAGACTTGTAGATATGCTTCATAAACTCCAATGAGACCAATGTAATAAATAATAAATCAATAGTCATACATCTCAATGCACTCTAATATGTCAGTGCTAATTTCTGCTAATACACAAGCAGATATGTGCTCATGGCGTCTTCATTGCATTATCCAATGTAAAGGAGAATGAAATGGAATCTGTCAAGTTCCATCAGTCAAATATGTAAGGTAATCATAATATATTTAACACATTTTTCATTGTCACAAACCAGCCAGTGTCTTTATACCAATTTCCTGTCTTACTAGTTTCTATGATGTTTCTAAACTCATTATCTTGATTTTGATGATGTTGACTCTGATAGTTTGCATTACTATATATAGTAATTATCTTATTATTGTTGCTCATAAATAAATCATCAAGTCCTTCCCATGTCAGTTTTGCATACCAGATAATCCCAATAATTAATGAATATTCAGTTTTCCCCTGAAGATATAGTTTTAAAATCCTTAAGCTACATAGTGTGTGTAGCCCCCTCTTTGGACCTTTAATTTCACATGAAAAACTGCACAGCATGGAGGTTTTTACAGTACATGCACATTTATACTGATCATTTCAAATTCTAGGTTGCTGGGCATGTTATTTATACATACAAAACATACAGGATTATTTTGAGTTTGAAATATGTTTTCTTCTATACATTTAGGTATTCATAGTTTTTACACAAAAAAAAGAAATACAGAAATGTCAGCATTAAATTTTGACGTGTTATAAAAGATGTACTAGTGTTTCCCAAAGTATTATTGCTGGTATATGTCAATGTTTGTATTCAGGATGAGTGTCATATTGTGGAATTAACATGATAATGCCAAGGTTGTGGAGCTCCACAGAAAGAACATGATAATGCCAAGGTTGTGGAGCTCCACAGAAAGAACATGATAATGCCAAGGTTGTGGAGCTCCACAGAAAGAACATGATAATGCCAAGGTTGTGGAACTCCACAGAAAGCCTATCAATAAAACCATCAATTTCCATTTCATAACAATATTTATTATTCAACAGCTTTATTGTTTATACCTACATCACACTATTAGATTTTGTTACCAAACTAATGAAGAAAAATGTTTTAGAAAGTTAGTTGACCTCTGAATTATTGATGACTATATGTCTGGGGCCTTGTGGTGACAGTGTGAAATTTTACACCAGATATATATATCTGCATCCTATTAGTCATGACCACTTGATGAACTGAATATAGTCACTGAAATCTGTCCTGATCATAACTTAAAGCAATGCAAGTAACAGCTCATTTTCGTCCAATGAAAGGTTTCCTCAGCACAGTTAAGATTTCCGATATGACTATAAAGGAAATGTAAGCATGAGCATTCAGTTAGGTAATTGTGTAAAGACTGTTTAACATTGATGTAAAAAGCAGTAAAACTGGAATTAGGGGATTCGTCACTTTGTCCATCTGAAGATGGCAGTTTATATGGTGCAATGCTGCTCACACACACCTTCTCATCCCATTTTAAGAACTGTAGTTCATATGATCTGTACAACCGGTATGTAACACTTTTTATCACTGTTTATATTTTTTTCTCAATGCTTTGATATTTGACTGTTATGGCTTATAAATATACTTTATAGATATAATAATTACTTATAACCATTCATGATATGAGGAAACTTTCTGTAGTGTTTACTTGGGGAAATTGATAGTCACACTGATTTAGAAAGTAATTTTGTTACAGAGATAGATACTACAGTAGGGATATTAGGGAAGGGATAGTTATACTGATTCACAATATATTTGCATTATATATATATATATATATATTTACAAATCTGTACATGAAGGGGATATCAGGGAATTTTACATTCACTTTAATAAACAAAAACCATTTAGGTAACAAAGATATATATATATATATAGGGTAATAGTATGGAATTTACAGTCACACTACTGATTTTTAAAGCATTCATGTTATAAAATGTTGTATATGAAAGAATTATCTGGGAAATGGACTGTCATAACTAGCAAAATGTTTAACTCTCAGAGATGTATATAAACGCAATGTCAGGGAGCTGACAGCCATACTACTGATCAGCAGCTAAAAGCTTTTATGATATAGAAATAAGAATGCAATATCAGGGAATCAAAAACCTGAATAATAGTAAATTGTTTATGTTACAGAGCTGTATATGAAGGTGATGAACTGGAGAAGTTTAAAAAGAGACTGGATGACCACATTAAGTCACATGACAAGGAAATCGAGAGGATGTGTAACTACCACTATCAGGGTTTCATTGACTCTATACGCGAGCTGCTTAAAGTTAGCATGGATGCTGCCCAGCTTAAGGTGATAACCTTAACTCAGCATATACTCTAAAATACAAGAGCATTGCTCAATCATAACCAAACATATATACAGTATAGTTTGGCTCTAAAAAAGTAAGGTATAGTGTAAGTAAGTAGTCCCACAGAAAGATGTGTATTTCATGCTAATTAAACATTATAACAGGACTTCTTATTTACAACCTGTAATTAACGAAAGTAAAAAAAAAAGTCCAAAGAAAAGGTACAATATATTTGTAGCATGTGTATCTGACGGTTCATGTTGTTTTTAATTGTAATAATTATTTCTTTGTTCACTTTTCTGATCACATCTACTCCTCTAACAGGATGAGATCGAGGCTGACAACCAAAGTCTCCAGGAATCCTGTTCGCCTCTCATGACTAAAGGGGAGCAACTTATTAAATGTCGCCGGATACAGCGTAACATAGCTTCTGCTGCTGAGAACCTCAATCTCTGCTTGCCTGGTAGGTATCTGACTCTTATCTGAAGAGTGAATGGAAGGTTTTATGGGTAATTAGGCAACCACTGTTCTATCAGATATTCCTAAATTGTTGAGGGGTTTACTTATTTTACTTTCCAATAGAAAGAGAATAGTCACCTGTAATTCCCATAGAGAATAGTCACCTGTAATTAAGTAGTATTCCCCATTACTTTCCCATAGAGAATAGTCACCTGTAATTAAGTGGTATTCCCCATTACTTTCCCATAGAGAATAGTCACCTGTAATTCCCATAGAGAATAGTCACCTGTAATTCCCATAGAGAATAGTCACCTGTAATTAAGTAGTATTCCCCATTACTTTCCCATAGAGAGAGAGAGTCACCTGTAATTAAGTGGGCTTTCCTATTTCTTTCCCACAGAGAGAGAATATGTTGGAGGAAAGGTAAATGTAATAAAACATTAATAAAATTACATATTTATTTACTTGTTTTTGTTCAGTGTTGGAAATGTACGGGAAACTACAGGACCAGATGAGAAGTAAAAGGTAAGTATAACAGTGAACACACTACTTTCTTTAGGATTGAGTAATGCTCTGTAATGGACAGAAATTACTCATTTATTATCTGAAACAGAATTTTCTCCTTGCACATGTCTAGATATATATATAAATCATATTGTAGAAAGTTTCATGATTTTGTATATACATTGTATAAGATTATCTGATAAAGGATGACGTGTTGTTACAGGTATTACCCAGCATTGAAGACTTTGGAACAACTGGAACACACCTACCTTCCTCGTGTAAATACACACTGGTTCTCCGAGACCATGAGTGATGCTATTCCAAAGTTGCGTGAGCGTATCAAAGAGGCTTCCATGTCTGATTTGAAGGACTTCCTAGAAAATATCCGGAAACACTCAGCTAAGATAGGAGAAGTCGCCATGAAACATGTAAGAACATTGCTGGTAGATTGGCAACATTTATTTTATGTTTGTGTTCACATTGAACCTGTTTAACTTAACATCAATCAGTCCAAATTTCCATATAATCAACATTTCTTTATATAAACTATGAAATTCATTTTAGCCGTATGAAAAATTCAACATTTTGTCAAAAGAATTACAGTGGGCTTATGGATTTTCAAAATTTCGATGTAGACTACAGGTAGTGCTGTATATTTTAAGTTGCCTACAGCTGTACTCCGACATTGGAGGAACTGTAGTTAGAAAGTCACAGAGAACAAACTTAGATAAAAGCTAATTAAGACAAACACACATTGTGATACAAAAAGATGTTACTTATTCAGGTTATTCTGCATACTTTATTTGCATGTTTCTTACACTGTAGCTAATTGTTTTTAAAAATTAACAATTACCATTATTTGTGAAATCATAGACAGAGCTGAATATATGTGTTTCAAAGTTAAAATGTGTGCGTGTGTCCAGTCCTGAATTTCATAAATAAGTTGCTTGAACAAATGTAAAGATTAAAGGTCTCAGTAATCCAATGTAATTTCCTTTTTAATAACCATTTATACTGTTTCAGATGGTAGTTAATATAGTAGGATCTTACCTATGCTTTGATTTGATGAGTGATTCATAAAACAAATTTAAAAAGATTAATTTTTTATCAAGTGGTGACAAGCAAAATGAAAAAAGGTGACATTTTTCATAAGTCACATATCAAATCGAAACAAATTGAGGATTCTTTTTATCACATGATCAATTAATCAGGCAAATTTCCTAGAAATGGATATTTCCATGTCAAACTTGAAAGTAATTTTTGGTGCAATATCAATGGTCTTCATTGTTATATGGCAAGATGATAGATGGGTGTGACATCATTTCATTATTTTAACACCTCACAACAAAACAATCGTGCTTTTGGCGGAGACAGGGCCAACATCATTTAGGAAGAAAAAAGAAAATCAACATTATGTATGCATGACAGAGGCTCACAATGTCTAGTTAGCCTTCATATCCAGTTTCATATGATTTAAAGAGTGAAATCTGTCCTATTTCCATCAAAAATTCTCTGAGGCAGCTTACTGACATAATTTCTTGATATTTTGTGAGTCCTTGTTTAGCAAAGTTGCATTGGTTCCAATGTCTTGTACAATGTATCATTGTTTCGCTGTTTGCTAATATGTCTATAAAGTAAACAAAAGGAAGGTAGACAACTCCATGAGAATATGATGTAAGTTCACCATGGAGGCACACCCACCAGGGAAGCCCTTATAATACACCAAGAAATATCTTAACATGTTTGAAGGTTGTAAACTTATATATCTTGAAACATTAATTAATCAATATGACATCATTGGTATAATTTCGTTTTTTATCTGTATATAAAGCCTGGCATGTTGATATCGATGGGGCTTCATGTTGTACAATGTAACAATCTACCTGTAACTACTATTGTTAAAGACACCTATAACACAATGTACAAATCATAATTATTTATTTACTTCTTTCCATTGTATACTGTAAATAGGAATATTTGGCTCTGTTTTATTTTCACTCTCAGCTTTAAGCTAAAGTAAACACAGGGAAGAAAATATTTCGAAGTCTTTCACAAAATTAGTATTGACTCATTATGTTTGTTTGGATTTTGTATAGATTTTCTAAGCTGAAGAATTAGTCAAAATTTGTCTCTCAGTACTGACTTAATTAAGCACATCTAAAATAGTTTTTTGAAGTGATTATGAATTTGTCATACTTACCAAAATTTGGAAATCTTATAAGAAAGCTTTGTGTGAGAACTGTTGGCTCACTGAAGTTCCAGGGTATATTTACTAACAGTGGTCACTGACAAAGAGCATGATTAGCCTTAGTCATTTACATCTTACTTGTTACAAGGACCTCAATGTTAAACCCATACTTACTTTGTTTTATTACATGCTCATGTTTTGAGAATATATATTAGGAAGAGTGAAAATAAGACATAATGAAAGCTTTTCTAATTAATTCAATATTTACATTGCAAATATTTACGTTTCTAAGTCAAGTCAAAGATATGCAAATATATTTCCATGACAACAGGAGAAACAGAACACATTCACGGGAATGGAGGACAACACAATGTTGCGAAGAATCAAGGTCCTGTTTATGTTTTTCTCCCCAGGAGCTTGTTTGTTCACTGATTGCTTGCCATTATGTGACTCAGCATTTCTCTCAGAGGAATGAAATGATGTCAAAGGACTGTTGTTCTGTATATCTTTTTCAACTGATTGGTCCAGAATGGTCACATAATTTCAAGCATCCCATGTCATCATCATAATGCATTACAGCTGCACTGTGCATGCTAATTTTGAAATGCTATGCACCATCTTCCTTTTGAATTTGTCCTTTGTTTCTTTCCTTGTCCTTTTGAATGTTACTTTTTTCAACAAAACTAAATCTGAATGTGATACTCTTTAATAATATTGACGTGTCACTCGTGTACAGTATATTTTGTAAACTTTATAAAAAATATGGCATTTTGATTTGTAGCTAAACGTCCATGTTATAGAATGTGTTGATCAATAATCTATACCTACAAGAATTAATTACAATTCCTTGAAAGTTTGTAAAATTATTAGGTGACCTGAGACATTCCTGGATAAACAGGAACCAAAATAGTGAACTATAAGGTCCCCCATTCCTCAGGGAGCTGAGGGGTGGGGCCAAAAGGGGTCAAATCAACTCCAATTTTAAAAATCCTCTTCTCAGCACCCAGATATGGTAGAAACAAATGTTCTTCATGGATAGAAGCAGCTTAAGGTTCTTTACCACTGTTGTGAATATCATGACCCCAGGGTCTTACATTTCCCTGTGGGGAGGTAGAAGTTTACTATAGTTTTAATTGGAAAATTGAATGTTTGAACATAAGGTTGTTAATTTTCCAGTGGCATTAACATTGTGAGAATTATGAGTATAGGATGACAGTTTTGATTGTATGCATGTTCTGACACTGGCTCATCCCCAAAGGCTTAAAAGATACCAATGGAGACTAATGTCATTAAGGTTTCTTTTTCATGGTACTTGGAAGCTACTTACCCTATAACCTTTGTACTCAATATTGCTTACCTCAAGTGACTGCCAAGGTCGCTAGGCCTCTTGTGGAAATTGTAACAAGATGTATGGTTCCTTTGAAGTGAACCATCCTCTTGTTAATTACA
This sequence comes from Ylistrum balloti, assembly GCF_031769215.1. NCBI lineage: Eukaryota > Metazoa > Mollusca > Bivalvia > Pectinida > Pectinidae > Ylistrum > Ylistrum balloti. The sequence goes on along the minus strand of NW_026782223.1, from coordinate 126,113 downwards.
AACCCTAGTTATCTCCCTTGATCTGTCTACCTGTGCCCCAACCTGATAACCTTAAATGTGTTTGTCTGATCTAGCATTTTGTATCCAAACTGTTTTGTACATAGGCATTATATTCTGAAGCAGTCTTAACAATCCCTTCAACCATAGCCCACCACAACACACCACACCACACCACACCAAGTTCCCAAGGCCTTTGTCAATGTCATTAGTAAATGAGCTAGTCTGCATTTTGATACAAAATAAAATGTGTAATATTGCAGATTTTCAGGAACACATTTTTCAGATGGATTGAAATGTCAATTCAATGAATGATCATTCTGTGCATGCCAATATCTCTCTGATAATGTACCTTAATAACACTACTAATTCAAAATAAAACAACTAATTTCATGTAATATTTGAAATGTTATTTTCTTTTTTCACCAATTAAGATAAGTGGACAATTGTAATAAGAATGTTAACAATTTCTTTTGTATTATTGTGATGCTGATATTAGTAAATGGAAATTAATGTGGTGCCAGTAACATAATGAAGTGTTAATTTTTAATTGATGGACAGGTTTGTTAATTTCTGTGATAACAAACATCAAATGCTTATATGTACAGTATAGTACACAATACACAAACCTATGACTTCTCATGTGATTGATAAAACAACTTTTTCCTTTTTTCATATTATGTTTTGTAATAGGTCTGTTTGGTAAAACTGTTATATAAAGGTGTGTTCCTTGGTTTACTTGCAGGCTGCAGAGCAGAACAACATGGATCCATCTATTGTAGCTGTGAGTAAAAAGAAGGAGAGAAAGCGGGCCCCTCCCCCTCCGAACCCTTTCACAGGTGAAGTCGACCATGAACCAGAACCTGTTGCAGACGACACACCAGAAATGAATGAGGAGGAAATGGGGGTTTGTAGTCTAATACTAAAGATAGATTATAAATATTACACAATTAGGAAATAACCATGATTGTATTTATGTTCTAAATTCAAACTATAGTTGATGCCGATCTTAAAATCACTTTAGTCGAAATTCTGTTCGAGTCAAAATAATTTCCAAGTCCCAATTTTTTCCTTCTATATCTTTATAATTCTAGTTTGGATTACTCAGATTTCACTGAATTAAAATTTCGTTTGAGACGAAGTGATTTTTCAGTCCCTTCAATTGTAAAGCAAGGGAAAAGTAATTTGTTGTCTCAAAATTCATTTTTGTCAAAATATTGGCATGTTATCTAACAAAATCGGTCAATACATACACAAAGTACAAAAATCAGCTGTGTGTAACACATGGCTAATTACATGGTATTGGTTCATCATACACACTGAAAGTATTTTTCATTAATAGAATCTGCATCTGTGAGTGATTTGTTAAATTTAGCGCTTGTATAATGTTTTCAAGAACAGAAAAAAACTTTCTAGTGTCGTGTTTTCTATAAGTTTGATTATTCATATTGAAGTCATATTAATATATGTAGCTTCATACATTGTTTCTAGTATTGTATCAAAAGCGAATCTTATTTTTGTTTTACTCTCTTACCGTAAACTATATGATTTATATGTGCTTTGTCAGTAAGGGTAGTGTACACATGTGCAGGACGGAATGAAGTCAGTTGTTTTTGTTTTGTTGTTTGGATGAAAAATCAATATAAAGAGAAAGTAGAAATTTGTCTGTTTCTTTTTATTTACTACCATTCCAAGTTACAGATTAAATTACGCTGTTTGTACCATGGTTTACGATGTTATCATAGCCCATACTTAGTTCAATTGTGATCAATGTCAGGAAACTTATATCTACCTTATTTGGACACTTTGTTCGATTCAAATTTCTGATAAGTCAAAATATTTTCCATGGGTCTCTTGAATTTGAAGATCACAAGTTTTGACTGTAATTAAAACAATTTTGTATGGTTCATGCTACAGTCTAGATTGACCAACCCTGAAGCCAGAGAATTTTACAGGTTTAAAGACAGAACTTATGGAAAATAAAAGAATTGTGATTTTTCACAAATTCAATTAATGGTTAAAACAAAATTCTGATTATTCTGTATCCAGTTTATATGAAGTGAAAGTAGTATTGTTATGAAAGTAGTACCCTCGCATGTCTAGAAAATTTTTATACATGAATGTTTCACTGCAAATTACAGCTACATATATACTCTTGGAAAACAAGTAAGGCAGACATTTCCTTACTTTAATCAGATAGCATTACTTTATTATTGAGGACAAATCAGGCATTATATTAAGTATTGTCATACATTTTGTATCTGAACAGGAGTTAAGCGCCCAAGATCTGATAGACTTCTCTCCAGTGTACCGATGTCTTCATATATACACTGTACTGGTAAGCTGGTTTTTTTCTCTCCAGATATCTGTCATTGTTCATAAAAGTTTATGTCCTAGCAATTAAGACAGTGATTTAATAAGAAATGTCAATGTTAAAATTGGGTCCTTTATAGAATTTTTTAGAATTACATTTCTGTGAATATTTATATACTTCCCATGAGGATATTTTCTTCTGACATACGTAACTTTCTTTTTACCATGTAAATAACAGATTCTGAAATCTTAAATGCTTGCCAGGTTTGTGTAACATTGTGTGTTAGAGAAGCATCTGGACTGTTTCTCATTTGTTGATCTGTGTTTAAGAATCATGACAATTATTGCCATTTTTCATTCATTCAGTAAATCTGAATTTTCTTTTTGTTGACAATGTTTAAAATGCTGATAATCTTATTAAACTTTTTCAGGGTGACCGTGAGAAATTTGAGACATATTACAGAAAACAGCGGCGGAAACAAGCAAGGTTGTCGCTACAAGCTGCCTCTAACATGGTAAGATGTTCTTATACTGTTTTCATCAACATGGCTACAAATCATCACATCAGTTATTGTGTAACATGACTTTAATTAGCTATATGGTACCCAAATGTCATGCCTAAAGAGTGTTTCATTCAGAAGTCATTATCATACATGAAGTAAGAGTTTAAATGAGGAAAGTATTACATTTAGGTCTGATTATAACACATATTCTGGCTCTATCAATCATACTGAAATTGATTTTAAAAAAGAAGTTTGTTATTTGAAGTAAAAAAAATTCATTGGTATTTTTATTTTGATATTCTTTGAAAATGTCAAACAGATCAAACTCCCAATTTTTTATATAACCTGGATTTTTCCCACAAGGCTCTTGACTGATTATTCAGACGGAATTACCCTCTCATTTTTGATATTGACAAACATTAAAGGATAAATGAAGAAGCCTGTTTTTATCATCTCCCTTCATCTTTAGCATCATGTGTTTGTGTAACATTTTCCTTCTTTTTTCTGTTGCAGCATGAAGCTATTGACAACTATAAGAGATATTTCCATGATATTGTAGGGTAAGTGAGAACAACAATTAGAAATATAATGTATGTATTAATGTGATTTAAGTCCCAACTTTTGTAGGAGGGTTTATTTCTGGGTGGGAAGCATGATACAGATATTGAATCACATGATATTCTATAGGGAAACGCACATCTCTCCCAGAGTGCATTGTGGTACCCCAATAAAACTTCTGTAATTGGCTCACACCATTTTAAGAATCTTGCAAAAAATATTTGTGTCTAGTAAGAAAGTATTTCATTATTTTCCTGTTTTGTTAAATGTATTACTTTTTTGAGATATTCGTTTATTTGGAAAATGATCGCTTTAGTTTATATAGTTGTAAACATTATGGATTACTTTAACTTTGAGTAAACAGTCACCAAACATCGTGTTTACATTTTGTCACCAACCATCGTGTTTACATTTTGTCACCAACCATCGTGTTTACATTTTGTCACCAACCATCGTGTTTACATTTTGTCACCAACCATCGTGTTTACATTTTGTCACCAACCATCGTGTTTACATTTTGTCACCAACCATCGTGTTTACATTTTGTCACCAACCATCGTGTTTACATTTTGTCACCAACCATCGTGTTTACATTTTGTCACCAACCGTCGTGTTAACATTTTGTCACCAACCATCGTGTTTACATTTTGTCACCAACCATCGTGTTTACATTTTGTCACCAACCATCGTGTTTACATTTTGTCACCAACCATCATGTTTACATTTTGTCACCAACCATCGTGTTTACATTTTGTCACCAACCATCGTGTTTACATTTTGTCACCAACCATCGTGTTTACATTTTGTCACCAACCATCGTGTTTACATTTTGTCACCAACCATCGTGTTTACATTTTGTCACCAACCATCGTGTTTACATTTTGTCACCAACCATCGTGTTTACATTTTGTCACCAACCATCGTGTTTACATTTTGTCACCAACCATCGTGTTTACATTTTGTCACCAACCATCGTGTTTACATTTTGTCACCAACCATCGTGTTTACATTTTGTCACCAACCATCGTGTTTACATTTTGTCACCAACCATCGTGTTTACATTTTGTCACCAACCATCGTGTTTACATTTTGTCACCAACCATCGTGTTTACATTTTGTCACCAACCGTCATGTTAACATTTTGTCACCAACCATCGTGTTTACATTTTGTCACCAACCATCGTGTTTACATTTTGTCACCAACCATCGTGTTTACATTTTGTCACCAACCATCGTGTTTACATTTTGTCACCAACCATCGTGTGTACATTTTGTCACCAACCATTGTGTTTACATTTTGTCACCTACATTTTGTCACCAACCATCGTGTTTACATTTTGTCACCAACCATCGTGTTTACATTTTGTCACCAACCATCGTGTTTACATTTTGTCACCAGCCATCGTGTTTACATTTTATCACCAGCCATCATGTTTACATTTTGTCACCAGCCATCGTGTTTACATTTTGTCACCAGCCATCGTGTTAAAATTTTGTCACCAACCATCGTGTTTACATTTTGTCACCAACCATCGTGTTTACATTTTGTCACCAGCCATCGTGTTAAAATTTTGTCACCAACCATCGTGTTTACATTTTGTCACCAACCATCGTGTTTACATTTTGTCACCAACCATCGTGTTTACATTTTGTCACCAGCCATCGTGTTAAAATTTTGTCACCAGCCATCGTGTTAAAATTTTGTCACCAGCCATCCTGTTTACATTTTGTCACCAACCATCGTGTTAACATTTTGTCACCAACCATCGTGTTTACATTTTGTCACCAGCCATCGTGTTAACATTTTGTCACCAACCATAGTGTTTACATTTTGTTTACTCAGGATACATGTTGATATATTGTGATGTCAGTGATAACTGATTGCTATTTGGCTACTATGCAGGCTCAAAACTTCTCAAAAATGTAAATAATGCTTATTTATGCTGATAGGTGGCATGTAAAACAGTCTACAGCTGTGTCCTTCGTTCATGATGTCAGGGATACTGCCATAGTTTTACACAATATTAAACTTTGACCCTGACTGTGAGGTCAATTATTGGTAGTCCATGAGCCGTTTACAGAGGTGTATTATGACTGTTAAGGAACGACAACACTGTTAAGGAACGACAACTCTAATAAAGATTGGGGAAACTCATGTACAGATTACCAGCACTTTCCTGCCCTGTTTAATTTGTTTTAATAGTCAATGGCAGTGATCTGATATCATGATAAGGACCATATCAAATGAGCAAGTGTACCATTTAATGAACAATATTTCCACAGGTTTTTTGTAGTAGAAGACCACATTTTAAGTACAACCCAGGGGCTGGTCAATCGTGCCTATATGGATGAGCTATGGGAGATGGCAGTATCCAAACTGGCATCATCTTTAAGAACAAGCTCTGTAAGTTTTTTATTGTCTTTTTATCTGTGGTAAATGGTAAATATTTCAGGACAAGGTCTGTCCTCAGTCATTTGAGATTTCTAGGTTTATTTTATCGGGAAAATTATTGTCTTGTTGTATTTGCAGGCTTTTTGCAAGGATGCCAATATGATGCTGGAGATAAAGAAATTGATTGTACTGTTTTGTCATACACTGAGAGTAAGTACTTATAGTGTTCCAGACACGGAAGGTACCAACAAAAGTTAATATTATCTTCTATAAGAATAAATCTTTTATTAGTTTAACTGAATTGTAGAAATGAGCATGAATAAAATAAACATGATCTGTTGAAAAGGAAACTGCTAGTTTGGTTTTTCTCCTAGTGCTTTCAAATGGATTTATATATTAATATTTGAAAAAAAAATATGATCAGGGTAAAGAATATTACAAAGCACAAAACTGTAACTATGACAACATTTTGACTCGGATAAAAAAGATATGATAAAATCTGTTTCTATGTATGACCTTGATTTTTGATCTTTCAGGGCTATGGTTTTAGTGTTGGACATCTACTGGAACTTCTCTTAGAATTAAGGTAAACAGTTTGTCCTGAAGTATCTTAGAACTTTGGTAAATACTTCGTACTGAAGTATCTCAAAGAATTAAGATAAACATTTTGTTTTGGAGATGTGTCCTGTTTGAAATTCTTTAGGCTTTTTTAGTTCAATATCCCACAGAAATTTATTTAGATCACATGTAGATTGTAACCAACTCTCTTCTGGTACTGAAATTTAGAAGTTAGATGGTTATGTTCATTAAAAGTACAGAAAACTGTGAAATCTTTTTTATCCCATCTGACCTGAATTTTATACTGGTAAATACATTTAGCACTTTGATATCTACAGGGACCAGTACAGTGATATTCTGACAAGACAATGGGTGGAAGTGTTCAATGAGATTTTTGATGATGATAATTACACACCAATCTATGTGGAGAGTGATGAAGAGTACTTGGCTGTGGTCACACAGTTCCCATTTCAGGACGATGATCTTCAGCGGGTAAGTCATATCCCAGACCATTTAAAGTTAGCTGTTTAGCCTCTGGTAATTATACAATACAAGCCCAGCCTTATATGCTTTACGTAATAAGTACTAACCTCCATGTATAATCAAACAATGACAAACCCATCACTAGGATATTCAGAAAAGTAAAAATAATTTCTCTAAATATACCTGATCTGAAAGTTCTACCTTATGAAGATTGAGAGATCTATTGTTAATAAAAAGTATGATTGCAGTCTTTTTCATAAAACACATCTGATGCAAATTGACCAAACAATGACTCTTCTTCAGGAAATAATAGCACATTTATCAGCAACAGAGAGATTTATAGATTTAGGAAATGTCTGAAACACTCTGAACTGGCCTTTATGTCTGTTTCTTTAGTGTAACTGAGGAGTAAATGATATACCTGAATGTAACATATAAATTGTGTTAGTGTAACATACAAATTGTGTTAGTGTAACATACAAATTGTGTTAGTGTAACATACAAATTGTGTTAGTGTAACATACAAATTGTGTTAGTGTAACATACAAATTGTGTTAGTGTAACATATATATTGTGTTAGTGTAACATACAAATTGTGTTAGTGTAACATACAAATTGTGTTAGTGTAACATATATATTATATTAGTGTAACAAATATATAGTATTAGTGTTACATGCAAATTGTATTAGTGTAATATATAAATCATATTAGTGTAAAATATAAATCGTACAAGTGTAACATATCGATAGTAGTAGTGTAACATATAAATTGTATAAGCGTAACATATCGATAATATTAGTGTAACATATAAATCGTATAAGTGCACTTTCATTACTTTGTTGACAGAGTCCATTTCCGAAGAGGTTTCCATTTTCTGAGTTTGTGCCAAATATCTATAACCAAGTAAAGGCATACATCAACGCCTGTTTGAAGTTCTCTGCTGATCTGCACCTCAGGTAATGCTTCCATCAATCTTTGTAATAAATATGATGATCGTTGTTGTGGTGGTAATTATTAAGCAGGAGGATGTAATATCTAAAGATTGATTGCCCAAGAAAGCTAATTTTAAGATATTTCACAGGTGCCCTGTTGCAATCACCTTTTGTCTGGTGTTGTATCCATCCTTCCATACACAATGCACTTATTGAGGAAGGCTGACTCCAATGGGCTGAATGGCAAGGCCAAAAGAGGTCAAATTAATTTAAATTTCAAAAGGTTCTGTCAGGTCCCCAGATATGATAGAATCAAATACTTTTCATAGATTAAAGGGTGCTGGCTTTCAGGAGCTTTACTGAAATTATAAAATTTATGACCCTTGGGAAGGGATAAATTTTACTCAATTTTTTATTGGAAAATGACATTACTGAGTATAATTTGTTAAATTTCCATTGAAAATCATTCAAACTTAGGTACAATTATTAACATAGGATGGCAGTGAATATTATGCACCATTTGGTTTTGTAGTTGAAATTATGTTACTTTCTTAACAAAATGATTTCTTACAGTATGATGTTAAAACAAGAAAAATACAACCTTTCATTATAGAATTCACATGATCCTTGAGCCTTTTGTTTCCAGATGCATGTATTTCTATGGACAGGAATTATGTAAGAATATATTACATAGTTTGTTCTTGGATTTAAACATCAGGTGACTAGACAATTACTTTGAAGTCCATTTTTTTTTCTTTTTTCTTTTTTATGTAGTCACACAGAGATTGATGATATGATTAGAAAGTCGACAAACCTACTGCTGACGAGAACACTCGGGAGCTGTTTGTCATCACTTATCAAGCGACCACGACTCTCTCTCCTACAGGTAAGTACTACTGAGTTATTCAAGATCCCACATACAGGTAAGGAGGAAGATTTTAGACCAGTAGTCCTACCATTCTTAAGATGGTGTCACAGATATATTGCTGGTGTCTTTTTATATGCAGAGTAGTGTGTTAACACACACAATTCATGTCAGGAGACTACAACAAAATAATGTGGAAGTGTTAGATTGGTCATCAAAATCACATGTTAAATGATATAGAATTCGTTTCAAATTCAGCTGTCAAACATACTGAAGCATTCATGTATCTCTCCTCCAGTTATGTTGACCATATATAATACTAATGTCGTTACATTCAGAATCAGCCCGAACCCATTTCATGTCAAATAGAACAAATAGAACAAAGTTAATGTGATGTTTGCAACTAACAAAGATGTATGATTTATAACAAGTGTTTTAGTAATTTAATTATAAATGGTTGATAAATGTTAAGAACTTTTCCAGCAAAACATCAAGTCTACTCCAGGACTGTAGGTTTTGTTAAGGGGTATTCCAGTAAAACATTTAGTCCACTCCAGGACTGCAGGTTTTGTTAAGGGGTATTCCAGTAAAACATTTAGTCTACTCCAGGACTGCAGGTTTTGTTAAGGGGTATTCCAGTAAAACATTTAGTCCACTCAAGGACTGTAGGTTTTGTTAAGGGGTATTCCAGTAAAACATCTAGTCCACTCCAGGACTGCAGGTTTTGTTAAGGGGTATTTCAGTAAAACATCTAGTCCACGCCAGGACTGCAGGTTTTGTTAAGGGGTATTCCAGTAAAACATCTAGTCCACTCCAGGACTGCAGGTTTTGTTAAGGGGTATTTCAGTAAAACATCTAGTCCACGCCAGGACTGCAGGTTTTGTTAAGGGGTATTTCAGTAAAACATCTAGTCCACGCCAGGACTGCAGGTTTTGTTAAGGGGTATTCCAGTAAAACATTTAGTCCACGCCAGGACTGCAGGTTTTGTTAAGGAGTACCACCACACAATTTTATCAATGATCACAAAATTTTATCAATGATTTGCTTTAAGGAATAAGCAGGCAACAGAATCTTGGATAGAAGTGATTTTTTCTGGAGTCCAGGGATGGATGCTTTACTGGAATAGCCCTTAAAATAAACAAAAACATGTATTAATCTCAATATCAGGTACGCATAGTGTCAATATATTATTACATTATTGTACAGCTATTTACATTAAAAACTGTTTTTTGCTATTTCAGTTGATTCAGATTGCTATCAACATGAACTATCTTGAGAAGTCTTGTGGATATCTGGAGGAGTATATTTCCAGTATAACTGGGTAAGTTATAGACAGATGATACAAGTTGTACAACTACCTAGAGGTGTATATTTCCAGTATAACAGGGGGGTAAGTTATAGAATTAGCATTACATACTACAAATTATAGATAGTTCACAGTATTATGTTTTTGTTATCTTTTAAAAGCAGGTAGCATTATCAAGAATTTGGAACTATTTAATGTACTGTTGTGAGCACGGTGCACAGGACACCAGTTAGGATGGAGTGCCGCTAAATACCGAAAGGCTTAGACCAGAGTCAGCCATTGATAAATGTTGCTGCATTATGCTTAGTCCATGGCTGACAGTGTCAGCAGGAACATGGCGGTTTTATATCGCTTCATCAACGTCCTTGTAGACAATACTGGCGTGTCTTTATTGCCTAGGTGTTCCCTACATTGTGGACGAATTGTACTATTAGCAGTGCACATAGTTTATGTCGACTTGTTCTGAAGGCTTTGTGCGTGGAGGCACCCTTCATTGTTCTATATAGTTATCATACTAGAGAACAGACATATTTTCATGCTCTCTGTCTGATAGCATTCTAAACCTTGCAGACATGTCTTTATCTTGCATTTCTACAACAGTACTTTGATTGTTTTTTTAAAAATAGTGAATAATCATCGGTATTGATTTCTGGAATTTTTACATTTCAGTGCCCAGAATGACAGTATACACATGGCGAGACTACACGGAACATCAATGTTTAAGGTATAATAATATATAAAACATAAGATTCTGCTGATTCACAAATTTTCTGTTCACTTCTTTTTGGAAGTACGATATGTATCCAAAAAGCTCGTGCTTAAGCCCACTCAGACCTTACTGAGAAGGACCACTCAGACCTTACTGAGAAGGACCTCTCAGACCTTACTGAGAAGGACCACTCAGACCTTACTGAGAAGGACCACTCAGACCTTACTGAGAAGGACTTGAATTGTTTTTTATTTTCTATAATAAACCAGCGTCTGAATGTTGAGTGATGGTTTATGTGCTGCCCCATGGGCTTATTACAGTATTGATATCTTATAAAATTTGAAGAAATTTAACTCTTATATCTATAGATTTTAACTTTTTCCTATAAATGTGAAGAAAGCAATATGTGTAGTCATTTCTGTACCCAGTACTGAGGAGTTTTTACTGCTTTAGGATGCTCGTAGCGATGCAGAGGAGCATATCTACAAACAATTGAACCTGAAGATTGATGAATTTTTAGAACTGGGTAAGATGTCAATTTTAACAGATAAACTGTGATGTTTGCGAAGCTTGAAAACAAATATAATAGTCATTATTGCAATACACATTCTTGGCCATTGAATTTGATAGTGATAATAGGTTTGGATCTTAACTTGAAATCAAACAAAAAATGATGACTGCTGTATCAGTTGATCTTTAGATGTTATCAACATTTAATATTGCTAATGTGAATTACTAGTTGTTTACATGCAAATAAGAATTATCAAGAAGTTTTATTTTCTGATTGATCTTGAAGTTAAAAAGAAATGATTGCCATTAAAGTAAGTGTTTATACTGTAATGGTAGCATTGTAATTTTCATTATCAAGAACTCTGAACCCTGAAACCAACTTGATTTTCTTTCAGCCAACTATGATTGGATGGTGACAGAGGCCAAAGGTCATGCCAGCGGCTATGTTGCAGACTTGGTGGCATTCTTACAGAGTACCTTTATGTCCTTTACCAATCTTCCGGTAAGTTTGACCAATCTTGTAGTACCTTTCCAAACAAGTTCAGGTCATTCTTTATTTGGTAAGTTTGGCTCAGTCTTCAAGAAAGGTTTAGCAAATTTTTTTTTATCGAGATCAGTCAGTCTTCTGGTAAGACCATGACAATCTGTTGGTAAGTTTGGGCTAATCTTCCAAAGAAATCTGGTCAGTATTCTAGAAAGGTTTGGGCAACCTACTTGTAAATATACTTATGATATGTTTCTTTGAATTATTCTTGTCGGACATGTTTAACATCTTAATCTTAACTCCAATATGGCCACCAGGATGTCATTGTGCTTGATTTAAAAATAGATAACTTTTCTCGTAAAATATTTTTGCTGTTCAGTCGAAGGTCAAAAATTTTTCAAACTTAATCATTTCCAAATTTTTTGGAAAACATTTTTTTGTAATTTGATAGAACATTCAATTCTGAAGAATTTGGTATCTATGATTTTTCTGTATGAATGAACTTGTCCCATTTTCAAAGTAACAACAGTCAAATGTGTTAAATTCTTTAAACCACTTCACCAAGAGGCAAAAGGAGGAGATAATTAATAACCTGTAGTATTTTAGGGAGAAGAATTATCAAGTGTGGTCAAATGATAGACCTTGAATCTCTAAATCAAGGTCACAAGGGTCAAATGCATTAAAATCTTAAATCAATTTCTTTTTATCTTGTTTGATAAACTTCCTTTCAAAATCTGCAAGGTCTGAAGTCATATATATATGATATATAGATACTTAGGATTTTGACCATAAGTTTGTTATATGAATGAGCTTTAGCAACTTCAAATACCTCAAACGTAAAATATATTGAAATTTTGAAACCAATTCTCTGTAAAACGAGGTCACGGGTAATGATATTAAGCCTGGAGCATGTTGCAATGCAGTAATAAAGAATGATGAAATGAATTGTCTTGATCCTTTTCAAGGTCACTGGAGTCAAATGTGCAAACTTATAAGGTCATGTGTAAAATAAAGGTTTAAAGGCCGCAATCAATTTCTCGTTATAGCATTAAAATGTTTTAATCAATATTTGAGAGTTCATTGACTCCTGCTACATAATTGTTTAGGCTTCTTGAGACTATATTGTGTTGCCATGGCAATGATTCCTATGTCCAGTTCCCATGGTGTTGAACATCTCTTTGTTTTATTGCCAGGGTGATTATTCTTATGTCCTGTTCCCATGGTATTGACCTTTTCTGTGTTTTGTTACCGTGGTGACGGTGTTTACAGGACATTGCCCTCTGCGTTGACCCAGGGGTAACTGTTTCTGTGTGGTCAGCATGGACGTTACATTTTACTTTTGGTTTAAATTATATGCTACATGAATGAGCGAGTAAGGAGACTGAAGAGCTTGTATTTGCACATTGATTAGAAGTGGGAACACTGCGGCGTGTACAATTGTTATAGACTAGCGAAGGACACTAGATGTGGGAACACTACTGTGTGTACAATTGTTATAGACTAATGTAGGGCACTAGATATGGGAACACTGCTCTGTGTGTACAATTGTTATAGACTAGTGTAGGGCACTAGATGTGGGAACACTGCTCTGTGTGTACAATTGTTATAGACTAGTGTAGGGCACTAGATGTGGGAACACTGCTGTGTGTACAATTGTTATAGACTAGTGTAGGGCACTAGATGTGGGAACACTGCTCTGTGTGTACAATTGTTATAGACTAGTGTAGGGCACTAGATGTGGGAACACTGCTCTGTGTGTACAATTGTTATAGACTAGTGTAGGGCACTAGATGTGGGAACACTGCAGCATTTACAATTGTTATAGACTAGCGTAGGACACTAGATGTTGGAACACTGCAGCATGTACAATTGTTATAGACTAGTGTAGGGCACTAGATGTGGGAACACTGCTGTGTGTACAATTGTTATAGACTAGTGTAGGGCACTAGATGTGGGAACACTGCTGTGTGTGTACAATTGTTATAGACTAGTGTAGGGCACTAGATGTGGGAACACTGCTGTGTGTACAATTGTTATAGACTAGTGTAGGGCAATTGTTATGTGTGTAGTTATAGACACTAGTGTAGGGCACTAGATGTGGGAACACTGCTGTGTGTACAATTGTTATAGACTAGTGTAGGGCACTAGATGTGGGAACACTGCTGTGTGTGTACAATTGTTATAGACTAGTGTAGGGCACTAGATGTGGGAACACTGCTCTGTGTGTACAATTGTTATAGACTAGTGTAGGGCACTAGATGTGGGAACACTGCTCTGTGTGTACAATTGTTATAGACTAGTATAGGGCACTAGATGTACAATTGTTATAGACTAGTGTAGGGCACTAGATGTGGGAACACTGCTCTGTGTGTACAATTGTTATAGACTAGTGTAGGGCACTAGATGTGGGAACACTGCTCTGTGTGTACAATTGTTATAGACTAGTGTAGGGCACTAGATGTGGGAACACTGCTCTGTGTGTACAATTGTTATAGACTAGTGTAGGGCACTAGATGTGTGTGTACAATTGTTATAGAACACTGCTGTGTGTGTGTACAATTGTTATAGACTAGTGTAGGGCACTAGATGTGGGAACACTGCTGTGTGTGTACAATTGTTATAGACACTGCTGCTGTGTGTGTACAATTGTTATAGACTAGTGTAGGGCACTAGATGTGGGAACACTGCTGTGTGTGTACAATTGTTATAGACTAGTGTAGGGCACTAGATGTGGGAACACTGCTCTGTGTGTACAATTGTTATAGACTAGTGTGTACAATTGTTATAGACTAGTGTAGGGCACTAGATGTGGGAACACTGCTGTGTACAATTGTTATAGACTAGTGTAGGGCACTAGATGTGGGAACACTGCTGTGTGTACAATTGTTATAGACTAGTGTAGGGCACTAGATGTGGGAACACTGCTGTGTGTGTACAATTGTTATAGACTAGTGTAGGGCACTAGATGTGGGAACACTGCTGTGTGTACAATTGTTATAGACTAGTGTAGGGCACTAGATGTGGGAACACTGCTGTGTGTACAATTGTTATAGACTAGTGTAGGGCACTAGTGTGTATTGTTATAGACTAGTGTGGAGGAACACTGCTGTGTGTACAATTGTTATAGACTAGTGTAGGGCACTAGCTATGGGAACACTGCAGTGTGTACAATTGTTATAGACTAGTGTAGGGCACTAGATGTGGGAACACTGCTCTGTGTGTACAATTGTTATAGACTAGTGTAGGGCACTAGATGTGGGAACACACTTGTTATAGACTGTGTGTGCTGTGTGTGTACAATTGTTATAGACTAGTGTAGGGCACTAGATGTGGGAACACTGCTGTGTGTGTACAATTGTTATAGACTAGTGTAGGGCACTAGATGTGGGAACACTGCTGTGTGTGTACAATTGTTATAGACTAGTGTAGGGCACTAGATGTGGGAACACTGCTGTGTGTGTACAATTGTTATAGACTAGTGTAGGGCACTAGATGTGGGAACACTGCTGTGTGTGTACAATTGTTATAGACTAGGAACACTGCACTGCTGTGTGTACAATTGTTATAGACTAGTGTAGGGCACTAGATGTGGGAACACTGCTGTGTGTGTACAATTGTTATAGACTAGTGTAGGGCACTAGATGTGGGAACACTGCTCTGTGTGTACAATTGTTATAGACTAGTGTAGGGCACTAGATGTGGGAACACTGCTGTGTGTGTACAATTGTTATAGACTAGTGTAGGGCACTATATGTGGGAACACTGCTCTGTGTGTACAATTGTTATAGACTAGTGTAGGGCACTAGATGTGGGAACACTGCTGTGTGTGTACAATTGTTATAGACTAGTGTAGGGCACTAGATGTGGGAACACTGCTGTGTGTACAATTGTTATAGACTAGTGTAGGGCACTATATGTGGGAACACTGATCTGTGTGTACAATTGTTATAGACTATGTGTAGGGCACTAGATGTGGGAACACTGCACTGTGTGTGTGTACAATTGTTATAGACTAGTGTAGGGCACTAGATGTGGGAACACTGCTCTGTGTGTACAATTGTTATAGACTAGTGTAGGGCACTAGATGTGGGAACACTGCTCTGTGTGTAAAATTGTTATAGACTAGTGTAGGGCACTAGATGTGGGAACACTGCTGTGTGTACAATTGTTATAGACTAGTGTAGGGCACTAGATGTGGGAACACTGCTGTGTGTACAATTGTTATAGACTAGTGTAGGGCACTAGATGTGGGAACACTGCTGTGTGTGTACAATTGTTATAGACTAGTGTAGGGCACTAGATGTGGGAACACTGCTGTGTGTACAATTGTTATAGACTAGTGTAGGGCACTAGATGTGGGAACACTGCTCTGTGTGTACAATTGTTATAGACTAGTGTAGGGCACTAGATGTGGGAACACTGCTGTGTGTACAATTGTTATATACTAGTGTAGGGCACTAGATGTGGGAACACTGCTCTGTGTGTACAATTGTTATAGACTAGTGTAGGGCACTAGATGTGGGAACACTGCTCTGTGTGTACAATTGTTATAGACTAGTGTAGGGCACTAGATGTGGGAACACTTAGGGCACTAGATGTGGGAACTCTGCTGTGTGTACAATTGTTATAGACTAGTGTAGGGCACTAGATGTGGGAACACTGCTGTGTACAATTGTTATAGACTAGTGTAGGGCACTAGATGTGGGAACACTGCAGCATGTACAATTGTTATAGACTAGTGTAGGGCACTAGATGTGGGAACACTGCTCTGTGTGTACAATTGTTATAGACTAGTGTAGGGCACTAGATGTGGGAACACTGCTCTGTGTGTACAATTGTTATAGACTAGTGTAGGGCACTAGATGTGGGAACACTGCTCTGTGTGTACAATTGTTATAGACTACACTGCTGTGTGTGTGTGTACAATTGTTATAGACTAGTGTAGGGCACTAGATGTGGGAACACTGCTCTGTGTGTACAATTGTTATAGACTAGTGTAGGGCACTAGATGTGGGAACACTGCTGTGTGTACAATTGTTATAGACTAGTGTAGGGCACTAGATGTGGGAACACTGCTCTGTGTGTACAATTGTTATAGACTAGTGTAGGGCACTAGATGTGGGAACACTGCTCTGTGTGTACAATTGTTATAGACTAGTGTAGGGCACTAGATGTGGGAACACTGCTGTGTGTGTACAATTGTTATAGACTAGTGTAGGGCACTAGATGTGGGAACACTGCTGTGTACAATTGTTATAGACTAGTGTAGGGCACTAGATGTGGGAACACTGCTCTGTGTGTACAATTGTTATAGACTAGTGTAGGGCACTAGATGTGGGAACACTGCTGTGTACAATTGTTATAGACTAGTGTAGGGCACTAGATGTGGGAACACTGCTGTGTACAATTGTTATAGACTAGTGTAGGGCACTAGATATGGGAACACTACTGTGTATACAATTGTTCTAGGCTAGTGTAGGGCACAGTAAAGAATGCTTAACTGGGACCTGGCTCTCAATTTTTTTTTTTTTTTCAATCTGAAAATCAACTATAGAATTTGATAATAAAGCAACTAGGGTTTTCTTAATGCGTCATTATTATTCATGATATGTAAATGTTGTTTTTAGTACTAAATGTTTTCTTTATCCAAATAAGTATTATTCATTTGGGTGAATATTTGCATATATTTATCTAAAGGCTATCCCTATTCAGCTTTTTCTGTGTATTCAGTATAAAATTCACTTTCAGAATATTATTTGGTGATTTTATGAACCAGTTCAGCTCTGATTTACATATTGGTGTAGGTTCTCAATGTGCCAGTTCATTTGTTTATGATTTTAAACACATAGTTTTCAGTTTGTGAAGTAACTGCCATATCGTTAATTAACATGTACAGTTGTTTGTAAAACCCATTACTGTCCATGTTGAGGCTGGATAGAGTTTAAACATCTTTATTTCGATGCACACAAGATGTTTCTTTATTTGCATTCATTTGAATTAAACATGCTTATCAAAGCACATGCAAAAATAACAAATATGAATTCTTGCTAGCAATGTATACAAAGCTAGTTGGCATTTCTACGTATAACCACTTCATACATAATGTGATTTTAAGTGTAGAAGATATATGCACCATTAGGATTCCTACTTTCCTTTGCTAATTATCAGTGTATATGCTATATATGTAATTCTTTATATCCATAATTACTGTATCAATACTTGTCATGCAGAAAAGATAACAGAATTTGAGACTTTGTCAAGTCTGCAGTGTTACTTAAGTTAAAATGTCCATTATTTTGTGAATTTAAATTAACCAATTATAGAATTTAACAAATTGTGTTTTGATTTAAATACATTCTTTTTGTAAGTACAAAGTGTAGCAGTTGAAATAACAAGTGTAAGCAAACTTGATAGGAATGAGTAAATGTTAAGTCCAGTTGGTATTCAATATTGATGTCAGTGGTTTCTAAAGGCAGTTGATGGAATAAGTTTATAAATGCAATAAATATGCTGCTAGTATCAAGATTATATAGTACATAAACCATCAGTATCGTGACTGGTGTTGCCTTCTATACAGACGTTTGGTCTAGATCAGTATTTCATCGACGTCATGAAAATTTTTATTTGTCAATAATTGTGCAGTCAGACTTGTCTATAAAGGCCACTCAAGGGAGCAGAGAGAAGTGACCTTTATAGACAAGTGGTCTTTATATAGAGGTCCACTTGTGTTGCATTGTGTTACAAATGAAGCCAACAAAAGCAGCCTTTGTAGAGAGGTGATCTTTGTGTGAAGGTGGCCTTCAAGGCAAGTTACAATATAGTTTAATAGTTATGACTATATTCACTTTGACAGGAAAAAATAGCAAAGACAGCTTGTATGTCTGCATGCAAACATATCGCCAACAACCTACTGGAATTCATCCGTGACAACGAGCTGAAACAGATGACACTTGGAGCTCTACAGCAGTTCAACCTGGACCTCATCCAATGTGAATGTAAGTCAGTGACAGTGTCAGTCAGTAGGCAATTAATAAGTTAAATATACACATATTATTGGTCATGGGGACTTAAAGAACATATGTAATGTAGACTAACATTGGTAATGTAGACTTACAGAGAACTTCAGTAATGTAGACTTACAGAGAACATCAGTAATGTAGACTTACAGAGGACATCAGTAATGTAGACGTACAGAGAACATCGGTAATGTAGACTTACAGAGAACATTGGTAATGTAGACTTACAGTGAACATCGGTAATGTAGACTTACAGAGAACATCAGTAATGTAGACTTACAGAGGACATCAGTAATGTAGACTTATAGTGAACATCAGTAATGTACTTACAGAAAATAGTGCAAATGTGTAACCTACAAAGAATTTTGCTTGTAAAGAATACATTCTGATTTACTTGAATGGAAGTATGTAATTTATAATCGCTTTTCAGAAGAAAAAAAATAAAGTGCATTTAAAGATTAATTAGATTTAGATATACATTACTAGATACATTCTCTACTAAAAACAGAGAAGTGATTCATCCTTGTATGTCTGTTTACAGTGTTTGCAGCCTCGGAGCCAGTCCCAGGATTTACTGACGGGACACTAGTGATGGCGTTTGCAGATGTTCGACAGGTATTTGAATTAAATTAATCTGATTTAAAATTATGTTTTAGTAACAGTACTAGAATATCTGATCTTAAGGAAGAGATGATGAAAAATTAAACAATGTACACATTAATTAATTCCAGTTAAGATGAATGTGATGCTCCACTATATACAATACTAATTTTGATCAAAAGATCTTTGATACACCTAGGTTTTCTGTGTTATCAAACCAGTCTGTAATTTGATAAATCTGCCGTATTACAATTCAACAACAATAATGTAGCATTACAGTGTAAAGGTTATGGGGGTCTTTTGGTCAGGTGGAATATTACAGAATGTAAGACATTAATGTCTGTATAAATATTGGATGTAAAGAATTAGGAGAGTGAAAAATATTGCTGTTTGGATATATATTATAGGGAGAGGTGTGTAAATACTGCTGCTTGAAGGTTACAGTAAGAATTGGCAGAGGTCACAAAATATGGTAAAATTCCAGACAGATCCTTCATACGCACATATTAAACAGCTTACAGTATTACTTTGATCACAGGGGAATTGTACAATACTTTGCTTTTTGAACTAGTTTTATCAGGGAAATGGGGTCTTCAAAATCTTTCCTTGTGTGCTAACACCAAGGAGGGAAGTTTGTAGAATCATGTTTAGTATTCTATTTGGGAAATCTTGTCTGAAATCTGCTGATACACTATTAATTGTTGATCCATATTGACAGCTGTTGGACTTGTTCCTGAACTGGGACTGGTCAGTTTACTTGGCTGACTATGGTCAGTCCAAGTCCAAGTACCTTCGTGTCCAACCTCAGGTGGCCATTAGTATTCTGGAGAAGTGAGTACATGTTAATCTGTTGATATCTGGGATTTTGGAATTTTTTTTAGGGGAGGTAATTTCAGGATCATTTTCCACATTGCCTTTATTTACTTACTATTTTGATTTGGATTGATCATTGAACTGGAAAAATACTACCAGTTTAATGTATATACATGGGTAATTGAGAAATAGTCATCTAAAGATAAAAGGCTAACACATTCTTGATTGAGAGTAGCTTGAAAGACTTTTGAATTATTTGTTTTGTTTTACTTAACAAAAGCTAAGTAAACAATGGACATGCATGATTTAGTTTTAATTGTATATTGAATAGAAATATCCTTAATATTGCTTTTTGATAGTTGCTATAACTATTCTTCATACTGTTTTATATACATCTTATACATTTCCTGTTTTAAGGCTAAACAACGCTGATAAGAAGAAGAACAACCTTTTTGCATCTTTGAAGAAGGGAGAACGTGACAAAAAGAAGTTATTAGACACCGTTCTTAAACAGCTTCGTGGACTTGTCAACGGAACTGCACCTCAAGTACAGGGTTGAGGTCAGAGGTCAAAGGCACAAATTCTTGATGTTCAGTGGTCATTGATACTTCCAAAAGACCACTCTTAGAGACGTCTAATGATGTGCAAATGATAACAGTACTTTATATACACACTACAGTAATATCCACACAACATTCTGCACAAGGGAAGTAGTTTTGATCTGTGATCTTGAAATTGTTGAAAACTAAGATCATTATACTTTTGAAGGCTGACTTGTTTGTTGACATATCGTAGTGTTTAACATATTCTTCTTGATAAGTAGATTAATGATATACATTAGTGTTCCTAAAAGGAACAACACTGAATTTTGCCAGGATTGAATTCCTGAACTGAATTGCCTGAATTTGCATACAAGCTTATGATAAGCAAATGTCCATATAGATACAGCAATGTCAGTAACTCCTGGCCCATAGCTTCACATGGTGTGCCCAGGTCTGGCCCAGAATATCAGGTGTCTACTAGAACAACAGCCCAGAGCATCACAGCTTGTGATGTAGTGAAAGTTTTGTGATATGGACATTCATAGTTATCTGTATCACTACATATCTGTGATAATGCTTGTGTGAGGCTTTGTGTGGAGGTGTGCAGTGCCTGTATATGTTGTAAGGTGTGAGTCTTGTATGTGAAGGTATTACATGTACATTTGAGTAATATTCATTCAGTAATCTTCAGTCAAAGTCCAAGAAATGGGATTTAAAAAGTTCAGTGAAAGTGTACTTTTTTTAATGGAAAAGGGATAAATGTGATGCCTCCATGAATATTGATTTTGAACAGAGACAGCTATTTAGTGTATACCTAATAAATGATGGCTGGATAGTCAGACATCCAGATAAGTGATGGCTGGATAGTCAGACATCCAGATAAGTGATGGCTGGATAGTCAGACATCCAGATAAGTGATGGCTGGATAGTCAGACATCCAGATAAGTGATGGCTGGATAGTCAGACATCCAGATAAGTGATGGCTGGATAGTCAGACATCCAGATAAGTGATGGCTTGATAGTCAGACATCCAGATAAGTGATGGCTGGATAGTCAGACATCCAGATAAGTGATGGCTGGATAGTCAGACATCCAGATAAATGATGGCTGGATAGTCAGACATCCAGATAAGTGATGGCTGGATAGTCAGACATCCAGATAAGTGATGGCTGGATAGTCAGACATCCAGATAAGTGATGGCTGGATAGTCAGACATCCAGATAAGTGATGGCTGGATTGTCAGACATCCAGATAAGTGATGGCTGGATAGTCAGACATCCAGATAAATGATG
The DNA here is from genome assembly GCF_031769215.1 of Ylistrum balloti. Classification (NCBI taxonomy): domain Eukaryota; kingdom Metazoa; phylum Mollusca; class Bivalvia; order Pectinida; family Pectinidae; genus Ylistrum; species Ylistrum balloti. Next base: position 104,239 of record NW_026782223.1, on the reverse strand, counting down.
GCTGGATAGTCAGACATCCAGATAAGTGATGGCTGGATAGTCAGACATCCAGATAAGTGATGGCTGGATTGTCAGACATCCAGATAAGTGATGGCTGGATAGTCAGACATCCAGATAAGTGATGGCTGGATTGTCAGACATCCAGATAAATGATGGCTTGATAGTCATACATCCAGATAAATGATGGCTTGATAGTCATACATCCAGGTAAGTGATGGCTTGAATGTCAGACATCCAGATAAGTGATGGCTGGATTGTCAGACATCCAGATAAGTGATGGCTTGATAGTCAGACATCCAGATAAGTGATGGCTGGATAGTCAGACATCCAGATAAGTGATGGCTGGATAGTCAGACATCCAGATAAGTGATGGCTGGATAGTCAGACATCCAGATAAGTGATGGCTGGATAGTCAGACATCCAGATAAGTGATGGCTTGATAGTCAGACATCCAGATAAATGATGGCTGGATAGTCAGACATCCAGATAAGTGATGGCTTGATAGTCAGACATCCAGATAAGTGATGGCTGGATAGTCAGACATCCAGATAAGTGATGGCTGGATAGTCAGACATCCAGATAAGTGATGGAGACATCCAGATAAGTGATGGCTGGATAGTCAGACATCCAGGTAAGTGATGGCTTAAACGTCAGACATCCAGATAAGTGATGGCTTGATAGTCATACATCCAGATAAATGATGGCTTGATAGTCATACATCCAGATAAGTGATGGCTGGATAGTCAGACATCCAGATAAATGATGGCTGAGTAGTTTGACATCTAGATAAATATTGGAAAACTGAATGAGAGAGTTGAAAGCCTAGAATTTGAAGTTATGTGTATGTGATGTCATGCAAGTATAGTGTTACCTTTACAATGATAAATAAAACAAGATATTGTTCCTGTTTCTCAAAAAGCTGAGAGATGAAAAAATATAAATAAATGTCTAATGAATAAATAAATATAAAAGATAAATAAATATAAAAGATAAATAAATATATGTTAAAATCTGTTATGATTTATTCAAGATCTGCTGCAGCTCTCGATCAGATCACACAATGAAATTAATTTTAATTTATTTGACATTAGAAAACAATATTTTTTTTTGCTTTCTTTAAAAGTAGACTGATTTTATTCTCTCAGAAAACTTAATCTGTATGTGTTATTTGGGGTAAATACATACTAAAATTCTCGTACAGTTACAGATTTAAGTATAAGGGCAGAAATCTGATTAAACTTTCCTGACTAAAACTTTCCTGTCTTGTTATTGGGAATGGTGGTATTATTTATTGAGAAAACATGGAAAAATTGCTGGTCATTTGGCTGATAGTGAGATAAACTAAGTGGTATTCCATGGCAGGTAAATCCTGATGCCAGGTTAACATGTTTTATGGAAGCTGTTGGGTAACCAATTTCCTTGCTACCTGGTTGTTTGACAGAAAAGATAGAAAATGTGGTACTTCTTGATAGGTAAATTTAGTTGTGCACCAAACACAATGTCTGGAAGAACTGTGTTTTTGTTATGATAGAGAACTGCATTATTGTTGAGGAAGAACCATTTACTGGTTGTCTGACAGCTTAAAGATAGGAAATTTGGTTTTTTCTTGATGGGTAAATTTAGGCATTCACTAAATACATATTGTATGGAAAAATTAATGATTACATTATGAGAAAGAAACACTCTGGTTGTTTGACTTACCGGTAGATAAAAAAATTGACATTTCTTAATGGGTAAATTAAGGTGACTTGAATCGCTTGATTTCACTATGGGAGATAACCAGTCACTGATTTTCAATTAAATAGAAATCGTGAGTATTACTAGATCAACAGGAACATTTCTTGACATGACATACACATGCATAGTGTTGTGTACAATATGATAGATACAATTATTTTGTATCTTGTTTAATTTGGGACTTATATGTCCTGAATGCTCATCATAATCATCAGTGCAATACACAATTATTGTCATAATTCTTATCTGACAGAGTCTTTTTATGATGTGAAAGACAACTAACCATAGTCAGATATACTCTATAATGTAAAGACGGTATGCAGTATATTATGAAAACAGTACACAGTATATTGTGAAAATAGTATACAGTATATTGTAAAAATAGCATACAGTATATTGTAAAAATAGCACACAGTATATTGTAAAAATAGCATACAGTATATTGTAAAAATAGCACACAGTATATTGTAAAAACAGTATACAGTATATTGTAAAAATAGCATACAGTATATTGTAAAAACAGTATACAGTATATTGTAAAAACAGTATACAGTATATTGTAAAAATAGCACACAGTATATTGTAAAAATAGCATACAGTATATTGTAAAAACAGTATACAGTATATTGTAAAAACAGTATACACACAGTATATTGTAAAAATAGCATACAGTATATTGTAAAAACAGTGTACAGTATATTGTAAAAACAGTGTACAGTATATTGTAAAAACAGCATACAGTATATTGTAAAAATAGCATACAGTATATTGTAAAAATAGCTACAGTATATTGTAAAAACAGTATACAGTATATTGTAAAAACAGTATACAGTATATTGTAGAAACAGTATACAGTATATTGTAAAAATAGCATACAGTATATTGTAAAAATAGCATACAGTATATTGTAAAAACAGTATACAGTATATTGTAAAAACAGTATACAGTATATTGTAAAAACAGTATACAGTATATTGTAAAAATAGCATACAGTATATTGTAAAAATAGCACACAGTATATTGTAAAAATAGCATACAGTATATTGTAAAAACAGTGTACAGTATATTGTAAAAACAGTATACAGTATATTGTAAAAACAGTATACAGTATATTGTAAAAACAGTATACAGTATATTGTAAAAACAGTATACAGTATATTGTAAAAACAGTATACAGTAAAAAGAAGATTACAGTTTACTATGTTTATTGCAAGTATGCGGTATCAGTGAAGGGAAATTTGTGAGGTGGAGAATTTGATGTGAAACTGTGTCGACAGTTACATGTACTTGTTAAAGCAGGTTTGGAAGATTTTCTGAACACTGATAAATTTTCTTGTGCTGTTGTATGTAACGTGAACTGCTTTTTCTTTTCCCTGAACTTGAGACAGTTAGGGAAATGAGATTTATGAATATTTCATGTGTGCTTGGCTCTTGTACATGTATGTATGTTTGGGATTGTAAGAGGAGTGTCTTTTCAATGTTTTGTCCATTTTTTATTCCAGATACAGTAGTTTTGATTAGTCATACATGCATGTTTACCGGGGAAATTGTTCCAAATTTAAAACTCTTCATTCCTGTATAAGTTGTTATGAAATTATACCAATAATGAATGTTGATTCATATATTTTATCCCTGCAATTTTTCATTTTTTATCATGGTGTCCTTTTGGAACATTTTCCCTGACTTAAGAATGTATCATTTAATAGAAGAACATTGTTCTCCGTGATTATTTGAAACATTACACATGTAAACATTATTTTAAGAAATGTTTTGTATTTATTGTCCACAACTTAAGCACCATAACCTTATCTTACTCGCCCCTATTTTACTTCACCAGAAAACTTGTGTCGCAATTTCAATAAACATCTCTCCACAAAACGCTAGGCTCTAACTGCAGTTGGTTCATGTTCTCTGAATCATGCGCATCATTCTTGAGTTATTCAGACTTTACTCTGTCAGAAATAGGAATGTTGTGGCAGTATAGCAATAACTTTAATCGCATGAATAATGCATAAAATAGATCACATTTGGTATTCAGAAAAAATTCACAATGTCATGAGAAAAAACTAACGTTAAATATATAAAAGATGTTAATGTTTTAGGTACTGATATTGTTACAGTAATTTTCTTTTTCCTTTCTTTGATGAAAATCTTACTTTATCTGGTAAACAAGTAAAGCTTCTGTATTTGTACCTGGATTGAACCAAGTTTTTGCTATCAATATTTGTACATTTAGATGGAGAAGATGCCAGAAAACTGATAACTAAAATACTATTTGTGTTGCCAAATTTGGACAATAGCAATTCTTTTCCACAAGATTAATAGCAGGTAGTCAGAGAGATTGGAAATTTTGTATATATCACCAATTCATACTGCTTTCAGTATGACATTATATATAATTTTTTCTCTAGATCTGTAAAACTGCTCCAGACAACAGAATCTATTTATGTATATATGAAATTTTCCATTCTGGATATTTAATGACAGTATTTTGGGGGTTGCCTTTGTAAGGTGTAATTAAGGCTTCTATAGAAAAAATCTGCTCTGTAATTTTGCCTGAAATACTATTTTATCACTTCCACATCTTGTTATCACTCATCTGGAAGAAATGAATCAAACCATTGCTAGTCCTTACTGATTCACCAGAAACTATGTGAAAATTGGATGTTGTTTCTGACGTCATGGCAAGATAACATGGGTTTCGCTTTAGTTATTAATTTCTAGTCAACCAATAAAAACAAGGATTATAGGATTTTTGCTTGTAGTGAATTTAGAGAAATAAAAGCATGTCTAAACATGTCTTTCATCATGTGGATATTCTTATGAATATTGTAATCAGACTTAGTTCTCATTGTTTTCAAACAGTATGCACTCATGCTTGTTGGACTTGAACTACCACAGAAAGTAGTCATTTTAGTTCAACTTGGTAGAAACTCTCAGAGGTTACAGATTATAATAAATTGTAAGAGAAGATTGTTTTGTCTTCAAAGTAACATCAATGGTGTAAAAGATGATTAGATAAGGTTAAACATCATGAAAATGACCTCTTCCAAAGTAAAGTAATTTGAAGTTTACAAAATGAAAAAAATGTTCAGATCTATTGAATTGTGAACATGATTCAAATTATTTCACCAGATCACCTGATCTTTGTACCATTTTTTTTTTTTTTTTTTTCTCAAAGGTTAAGATATTTTATTTCATCTTCGATTACCCAAAAATAACACCCAGCAAATATGTAAAAGATAATAATAAATCACTTATATTTCAGGTGGGATTTATTTTCACATTAAGAAACAAGGATAGTCAATTGCGAATTCAAATCCTTCATGATTGTTTTTGTAGAAGAACAACTCTGGATAGTATTCCATGTTGATTTGGTAACTGATATCAGTCTTTAACAGTCCTGGTTTCCAATAGCTCATCATTTGTGAATTTAAAGTAATTTCCTGGTGGTCAGTGTTTGCAAACTCATGTATTCACAAAATCTATGTGATTTACATTTTTTGAGAAAATTGAAAGTGAAAGTCTTTATAAGCAGGAAAATTTTCTTTTAAAAAAATCTTTTTAATGGGATATGGCATAAATATGACCAGTAATATCAGTCTCACACCGTTACAACAAAATTAATCATAATACTCTCAAAATTTTACTACAGAATTTCACGTAATTTCTTATCCTGAAAAAAAACGGTGTCAAATATTTGATATTGTAAGCTTCAGATGTAGAATTATGAACAGATTTTACCCATGATGTATTGACATAGTTCAGTTAACATTTATAATTATGTATATTAAAACTAAAAAAAAAATCATATTTGTCCTTTCCTTATCGTAACAACCTCCTGTAAAGTTTAATACTTGTATCTGAACAATCATTACAATCTTATACTGTACCATAAACACTGTTGTATGATACCATTGATGATACTTTATACATGTGATAAGAAATATCCTGAGAATGATGAAGTTTTCAGGACAGATTTTGTGCATGCTTCACTTGCCTGCAGTGCTGCAATCCTTGTGTAAGCCTAGTTCAGAAATTATTGTAGGAGAGGAAGGAAGCAGAACTGAAGAATCTATTGTATATGATGTGTTAGATGCTGTGCTTCAGAAAATACAGTACTCCAGAAACAGTTTTATCAGACGCAGTGCTGTAATTTCTTTTTAAGGCTACTAGATCCTTTTGTATGTTAGGGAAAGGAAGAAATGTTATTGCAGACTGCTTCATTCAATTACTAATCCCAGTAGACGTTTTAAGAAATATACAGCTGGCATTAAGACAAAGCTTCCTTCCTATTTGGTACAGTAACATTTGAAGTAGTGCTTACTATGTTCTTTTTAAGAATAAAATATGGTCAATATCAGACATTGTTTTGTCTTATTTGATTTCCAAACACATAAGTGACATGTTTGTTGCTATCATATAATTAGTATTCAGTGGCCTCAGCTCAGCAGTGACCGTGTATAGTGTCCTCAGTTCTGTGGTGTCCTCAGCTCAGTAGTGACCATGTATCCAGTGTCCTCAGTTCTGTGGTGTCCTCAGCTTAGCAGTGACCATGTATCCAGTGTCCTCAGTTCTGTGGTGTCCTCAGCTCAGCAGTGACCGTGTATCCAGCGTCCTCAGTTCTGTGGTGTCCACAGCTCAGCAGTGACCGTGTATCCAGTGTCCTCAGTTCTGTGATGTCCTCAGCTCAGTAGTTACCGTGTATCCATGTCCTCAGTTCTGTGGTGTCCACAGCTCAGCAGTGACCATGTATCCAGTGTCCTCAGTTCTGTGGTGTCCTCAGTTCAGCAGTGACCGTGTATCCAGTGTCCTCAGCTCAGCAGTGACCATGTATCCAGTGTCCTCAGCTCAGCAGTGATCGTGTATCCAGTGTACTCAGTTCTGTGGTGTCCTCAGCTTTGTAGTATCTTAGTATTCAGCGCTCTCAGCTCTGTGTATAATTGTTACCTACTGTATGGTAACTGTCCTTGATGCTATAAACAATCTATATACATTTATCAAGGATTCTGTTGAACTGGAATTGACCATTTTCACAACAAGGGACCATGGAGTGTCTTATTATATGAGAACATTCTATCTGGTACTTCTCAAGAAGGAGTGATATGGGCAGACAGGCTGACAATGGATAGGAGTATTTTGAACAGCCTGACATTTAACAATGGTGTGCTCTCTTAATTTGGTAGAGACCTATTGCTAAATTTTTATTCAAAGATATATCTGTATAAAAAACACAGAACTTCATTATTCTGAATTCAACACTTTAATACATCTATCCAACAGTAAACCTAGATTAATAAAGTATAAGATTATGCAAGGTTTGCTAGCTGACAAGACAATGGAATGGATGGAACAGCGGACACCAATTTTGACAAAGGGTAAGTAATTAAATCAGTGCCATTGTTTCTTTAATATCTTTACAGCATTAAGCTTTCTGCAGGGAGCAAACTAAACATACCAGAAAATAGTGGGGGAGACAAGGTTTTGGATAGCATCATAAATAACAGAAATAAGGACATAAATGACAACAAAACACATCTTTATAAATAATCTCTGTACATAAATGCTCTCCACAGAATCTACTTTTAAAAAGGAGTACTGGAGTTAATTGTAGCATTGTTGAATACAATAATAAGTAACAAGCCTCTAGCAGCCGTCAGTAAGTGGTACCACAGTCTATCCTAGTGTACTATAATTGTACATATCTTATGGCATCTTAAACATATCAATCAACAAAATGTGTACATTTTGACAAATGTACCAAACGAAACAATAGTTCAATTTTGAGTCTCTGTAACAATGCATCAAACTGCTGGCAGATCACTGTCTTCTGTGTACATTGTTACCATGACTACTGTTTAGCCTTGCCCTGGTTGGCTACTTTCTCCATTGCAGCCTTGACCTGAGCTTCATCAGCTAAGTAGTAATGTTTCACTGGCTTGATGTCAGCAGTGAGCTCGTAAACGAGTGGAATACCTGTCAAAGGATTTAATTAGTAACATTCAGTTATCAAGAACAGTAGATATGTAAATTATGAACATCCTGCCTTGTCCATTAATGTATATCTGATCGAACCTGCCCTAAAGGTCACCTATGAACAAATACCTGTGTATGAAGGTCAGATGTAATACAATTTATAGTAAATGAACCTCTATCTATAAATCACCTGTCAATCAAGGTCATTTTTCCATGATGTTTCGAAGAATAGTTTGAGTGAGTGCAACTTATATTGTGCACAAACCACTATAGAATACTGAAACTTTGCAGACAAGGTCTTATTTTCAATGTATCTATGACTTAAACATAACTTACTTTTCAGTATTTGTTTTGCACAAATATTTAAACAACTGTGAAAGGAAAAGGCCATAAAACTGTATGGATTAGGTGGAGTGCAGTAAAATATTAACTTCAATATCATATCATTCATACAAGTTCTTCATCCTATCATCGATCTGTAACATTTCAGATCAGTTTTGGCTTTAATGATATATATCAATAGCTGTCAGTATCTAGACATTTTGTTTGGTGTCATCTGTTTGAGGATTGTTTTCTACTCTCTGTACTAGAATAACATTATTTATTTACATCGTGGTAACTACTGATAAATACTGACATTGGGGGTGATAAGCTTCATTTAGAGACTATGGAATTCAGATATTTATCGTGATACACAAAATTGACAATATGCTTTCTAAACAACACAGCCTTGGAATTTTGTGCTATTGTGAAAACTATAGAAAAAGACCACACAAAAAAAGTTACCAATGGATAGAAAATTCCATATGATACATCCTATCAAGTTTTTGACAAGCATATAAAAAGTCTAACCCCAACTTTAATGGTAGGAATAATGATTTCTCTTATATTCTGAGAGGGAGATATTGAGATCTCAATTGAGGAATAAGAACATTCTTTTCTCATCTGTAATGATACCCCACCTGAAACAGTGCTACAATAGTTCTCATATGTGAGGAATTATCTAGACTGAATTCTCACCTGTAAGGGATATTTTATGCCACATTTGTCAATCATTTGTCTGATTTAAAATCTTAATTCTCTCTATGTACACTGAAATCTCACCTGTCTGACACTTAATTATCTCTTTGTACACTCTAATCTCACCTGTCTGGCTCTTAATTCTCTCTATGTACACTGAAATCTCACCTGTCTAGCTCTTAATTCTCTCTTTGTGCACTTAAATCTCACCTGCCTGGGTATTTATTCTCTCTATGTACACTGAAATCTCACCTGTCTAGCTCTTAATTCTCTCTATATACACTGAAATCTCACCTGTCTAGCTCTTAATTCTCTCTATGTACACTGAAATCTCACCTGTCTAGCTCTTAATTCTCTCTATATACACTGAAATCTCACCTGTCTGGCTCTTACTTCTCTCTGTGTACACTGAAATCTCACCTGCCTAGCTCTTAATTCTCTCTGTGTACACTGAAATCTCACCTGTCTAGCTCTTACTTCTCTCTATGTACACTGAAATCTCACCTGTCTGGCTCTTACTTCTCTCTGTGTACACTGAAATCTCACCTGTCTAGCTCTTAATTCTCTCTATGTACACTGAAATCTCACCTGTCTAGCTCTTACTTCTCTCTATGTACACTGAAATCTCACCTGTCTGGCTCTTACTTCTCTCTGTGTACACTGAAATCTCACCTGTCTAGCTCTTAATTCTCTCTATGTACACTGAAATCTCACCTGTCTAGCTCTTAATTCTCTCTATGTACACTGAAATCTCACCTGTCTGACACTTAATTCTATCATTGTACACTGAAATCTCACCAGTCTGGCTCTTACTTCTCTCTATGTACACTGAAATCTCACCTGTCTAGCTCTTAATTCTCTCTTTGTACACTTAAATCTCACCTGCCTGGGTATTAATTCTCTCTATGTACACTGAAATCTCACCTGTCTAGTTCTTAATTCTCTCTATATACACTGAAATCTCACCTGTCTAGCTCTTAATTCTCTCTATGTCCACTGAAATCTCACCTGTCTGATGCTTAATTCTCTCTTTGTACACTGAAATCTCACCTGTCTGGCTCTTACTTCTCTCTATGTACACTGAAATCTCACCTGTCTAGCTCTTAATTCTGGGTATTAATCCTTATCTCTCTGTACACCTACATTGTAAATCTCACCTGCCAGTGTAATAACCCTCTTCTCTATGTACTCTGAAATCTCAGCTGTGCTAGTATCTGTTCTCATCTCTATGTACAGTGAAATGTCCCCAAAGGTTAATAAATGAAAAGTTCACCTGTTGGAATATTTAGTTCTGGAATCTCTTCATCAGAAATCTTGTCCAGGTATTTGACCAAGGCTCTCAGACTGTTGCCGTGAGCTGAGATCAGAATCCTCTGTCCAGACTACAACAAACAAAACATTACTGCTGCTCTTTATCCCTATAAATCTTTATCACTTGAAGTCTCTCTCATTCTGTCTCACTTAAGCTCTTTGTAACTTTCAATCTTTACAGCTAATCAGTACTTAATCACTGCAGTTGGCAAAGTCTCTGGACACACATTAACAATATGATATTATAATTTTTCCAAGCTTGATCAAATCTATTAAAATGATAGCACAATCCAGTTAGATTTGACACACATTTGACCTGTATTGACTTGTGTAATATTTCCTATATCTTACCTTGATAGTTGGGACAATGACGTCATGCCAGTAAGGCAATACTCGAGCCACAGTGTCCTTTAGACATTCACACCTGGGAACAACTGAGGCATCCAGATGCTGAAATATCAGGTTTAGAATTGTTTTTATCAAAAGCACCATTACATAATTTGCAGCGATATCTAAAATGTTTTATTAAATAAGTTTGATAACTGATGAAATAAAGTTGCATGGATTCTTATGAAAAGATGTTGAATTTTTAGATTCTAGTTAATAAGATTTCTGATTTCATTTAACATGGACATACTGATGATAAATAACACATACCATCAATGATTTTATATACAATAATACTGAATTATTATTGAGTTCTTCCATCATGGAACCAAATACCTACAGTATATTTTGGGTCATTAGAAGAAAGTCTTTCATCTCCATTCTCCAAAGCTGGAGGAGGTACATCATATGATCGTCTCCAAATCTGAAATTATTTACAACAACAAAGTCAGAATCTGTTATGCCTAATCAGACTGTATGTATTCAGAGAATAGCCAAAAAACAACATAAAATTAAGTCTGGTAAAAACAAGATGAAATTCACAAAATCTATTAAAATGCTTAAGGAAACATTATAGTATTTATGGTCCCAGACATGATTTTGGAAATTTCTTTATTCGTAATACCTTTATGTTTGAATTATCACACATCAATAAAGAATATCATTAAATTTTGGAAACTCATGAGACCTCCAATACTGTTTCATTTTTCCCATATCTAACTGGAAGTTGGAACTTATTTTTAAGAAAAATCAGATAAAAAGTGTCTGAATCAGTGACAATGATAACCTTGACTTGTGCTTCTCCATGTTTGGCTGCAGTCTCGGCCTTATTAAGACCTTGCAGTCCTCCATAGTGACGCTCATTTAACCGCCAGTGCCTAGTGACGGGGATCCAGTGGTTATCCATCTCATTCTGAACCAGGTACAGAGTCTTAATCGCTCGCTTTAACACACTGGTGAAGGCTACGTCAAACACAAACCCTTTCTCCTTCAACATCTGTAACAAGTAAAATCAAACGCTTCAGCTTCAGTAATCCATTTATATGTAAGGTTAAGACATTGGTTGTCATGATTAACATTTAAGTTCTAGTTCTGTCTAAGTGAAATGTACAGTGACTGCTTTGTGTGTGAGCTCAGTGCTGAGATGCATCTGTAGAATATAGGTCACAGTTACTTTATTTTGCCTTATTTTCATTAGGGGACTTGATTCTAACACCATTTTGTTACTGTGCTATGTGTTACATATTTATGTCAGCGTCGTATGACTCTGAAATGTGTTTGTTTACTTAAGATGCTTAAGATTAACGGTTTAATAGACCCTGTCAATGACTAAATGTTAAAAATGCTTCGGCACTTCACACTGCCACTTTTGTTTGACAGAAACTCACCTGTCCAGCATTTCTTGCCTCCTCGCATCCTTGCTCTGACAAATCTGCATCAAACCAGCCACAGAATTTGTTCAACTTATTCCATTCACTTTCTCCGTGCCTGACCAATACGATGGTGTATTTTGTAGTCATCTTGCCTGATAATGGTGTGTTTCGTCTAATCGACCTTCAGCTGTACCGGCAATGACGACCTTGACTTCACCAAGGTTGCACTTCCGATATACATGATCATCCGATATTTGTTAGAGTTACTTCCCTTTATACACGCACACGCTCTCGAGCAGTAAACTTGATATATTTTAATATATTTTGGGGGTCGTGAGGGAAGGGGGTTTGTGGATTTACCCAACATTCAGAAAAGAAGGATAGAAATGCTAATGTGAATCACAAAAATAAAATTGTACAATACAGACGCATTTTATTCTGTTAATTGTTGTTCGGTGTAAAATATCAAATATCTTCAGATGTGAAACGTCACAAGACAAATCCAAGCACCTAACCAGGGACGTCCCTGACCTAACTAAGTACAGCATGTTTTGTTTGAACCTTCAGATTTGATAGATCCAGAGCAGTAACTAGCAAAACATTTTGTAATTCTCTACCTTTCTAAAATCGCTCGGTGGGTCGATTCCTTACCTGGAAGGCTTCAAACCTGTGACATGATTGTGTCCTTGGGCAGGTACTTTACCCTAATTGCTTTGAATAACATGCGACAGACCTCTCGTATGTTGTTCGGCGAGGTATCCACAAGCTGATACCAGGAAACCCACCTTTAAATGACACTGACAGTTCATGGGACAATAAACCCAAGAAATAATCGAACCCATGAAAGTTTTCTCCACCTGAAACTATTACTCTCCTTACCTGTGACAAATCAACTGTTCTCTTTCTTGAAATTGTTGACTTGTCAACTGTATACTACCATATCAAATGATTTAGTAAACAGGTTTAAATAATGTTCATTTTTATGAAAACATCTCTTGTATGGATCATTCCGATATTTCCCCTTTTGTTGTAGAAAACAAACAAGCCAAGTTGCTTTGATACTTTTATACACAAGTTTAAGAAGCGATCGTTGACATATACAATATCGATTTTTAACAGCTTTACAACCTATACCCTCCCGACCGCTTTTTTTTTCAAATTAATACGTATCACATTATCATTGTCTTTCTTTCCTTTTGTTAAAATCTTACGCGTGGCAAAGAGCATATCTTCTTAAACAATCCTCTCAGAGGTGTAAAATCGACATCTGGAGATTTCCAGTATTGACTCTGAACAAACACCAATCCGAGCTAGTATACCGTATTGTATGCCTCTAGTGGTTGTCCTTCTTTATTATATGTAGTACAGAGACTTGACTGCACGCAATGGGGTGCTAATATTAGATTTCTGTTGAGATTAAATGGTAGGAATCCTCACATAAATTTCACAGTGACACATGAATGACAAGGACCCTCCACAACCAGTTACATTACAGTTTTCCTTGTCATATGATGCTCTTCACAACACAAGGAATTATCAATCATCAGTTGTATTGCTTGTGTTGCCTTTCTTTTTATCGGAGTGTGTGTGTGTGTGTGTGTGTGTGTGGGGGGGGGGGGGCTTTCTGTTTGTCTTTTATCGGAGGTGGATGGGGGGTGCTAGGTTGCTGCCGAACTTGGCTACTTAGTCCACGTTTTTACTTGTCTCTCTCATATTAAGATTGTGTAAAAGGTGATGTCATTTTCAATATGTTTAATATTCGACATTAATTAACTTGCCAACGTTAATATATGTACAGTGATACTATCCACACGACATACAATAGCAAGAAGACATGATCATATATGTAAGTGTTATAAGGTGATATTACAAGGGATTTATGAAACGAGCCTCGATATTTTCATTTCACCGAGCCTCTTGACTGTGAAAAAATTCCTGGTGAGGTTCATAGTGATCTCATTGAGATTTTTTTGTATGAAGCCTCATGTGTTTGAAGCTCGCTTGTTTGTCTGCTCGTTCCATTGTTCATACTTTGTTCTCATTTGAGAACGTGACATTACTTACTTGGATTGACCGAGGTTTACATGGCGGGTGTCGTCGGCAAAGCAGAAGATGCTTATTAAGACGCTTATTCTTCCGGAACTCCTGGTCTTATTCTCCTGGTGCTTTTTCAGGAATCCATGTGTAAATATTTGTTTTGTTCATGTTTTGTCCATTTTTATTGAATTAGAATTTTAATTATGATTATATTTACATATTGGTATATTCATGCTTGAAACCTTTGTGGCGCCTTAACCAAACTAAAATTCCGCTGGGTCATATTTTCATGTGTAATGATATACAATTATTGATCTTTTTAGGAAAATATGCGAAAAAGTCAACATGAGAAAGTTGATATTCCTCAAAGCAGCAAGTTGAATACCCTTAAGTGACTGTAGGTGTGAACTACGTTCGAATCACTTTGTATGATTTCAAAATTATGCTGAGCTACACTGTTCTCTTTGTGACATTCAATTCAAAAGTCTTCACAAAATTATTGACTATATAGCATAAAATATGTATCAAGTCCGTCTGTACAGAAAAGTACCATGCTCCCATCATTCAGCGTGTTTAAAGCTCAGTTAACACCAGTAATATCATAGACCATGCGTCTGTTATGTATCTAGATTTCGACTTTTCTTACGATCGCTTTGGACTTCCTCGGTCACCTCCCGTGCCCCAGGATTTGAGGTCCGACTTCACTGCTGGGTCCTGGAGGTACGGTGTGTGGTGCAGTGTGATGGATTGTATGGCTCTACATCATCTAGCACTTAAGTTGTATTGCAGGATTTTTGCGTTTCATATAATCTTAGATGACTCGTAAACAACCTCTCAATGAGCTTGTTACTCTTCTATTTACAAAACAATATTTCCTCCTTACAATACAAATAAGTTTCAATTTTTTTTATTATTTAACGTTGCAATTTGTAGACTTTATAATAATGGTAAAGATACAGACTCGCCTTATTCATCTTGTATTCTTAAATTTTATAATACTCATTGTAAACGAAGTTTCATTGCTACCTAGGTTACTGGTCCAGTATGGTTACAGTACGTCCGATGAACTTGGTCCATCTCCCAGACAGCAGTACGTCCGATGTTCTGGTCCATATCCCAGACAAACAGTTCGTCCAATGTACTGGTCCATCTCCCAGACAACAGTACTTACGATGTATTGGTCCATCTCCCAGACAACAGTACGTACGATGTACTGGTCCATCTCCCACCCGACAGTACGTCCGATGGATTGGTCCATCTCCCACACAACATTACGTGCGATGTACTGGTGATGTATTGGTCCATCTCCCAGACAACAGAACGTACGATGTACTGGTGATGTACTGGTCCATCTCCCACACAACATTACGTACGATGTACTGGTCCGTTTCCCACACAACATTACGTACGATGTACTGGTCCATCTCCCACACAACATTACGTACGATGTACTGGTGATGTATTGGTCCATCTCCCAGACAACAGTACGTACGATGTAATGGTCCATCTCCCAGACAAACAGTTCGTCCAATGTACTGGTCCATCTCCAAGACAAACAGTTCGTCCGATGTATTAGTCCATCTCCCACACAACAGTATGTCTGATGTATTGGTCCATCTCCCAGACAACAGTACGTCCGATGTAGTGGTCCATCTCCTAGACAACAGTACGTCCAATGTACTGGTCCATCTCCCACACAACAGTACGTACGATATTCTGGTCCATCTCCCAGACAAACAGTTCGTCCAATGTACTGGTCATCTCCCAGACAACAGTACGTCCGATGTATTGGTCCATCTCCTAGACAACAGTACGTCCGATGTATTGGTCCATTTTCCACACAACATTATGTACGGTGTACTGGTCCATCTCCCACACAACATTACGTACGATGTACTGGTCCATCTCCCAGACAACAGTACGTCCGATGTACTGGTCCATATCCCAAACAAACAGTTCGTCCAATGAACTGGTCCATCTCCCAGACAACAGTACGTACGATATTCTGGTCCATCTCCCAGACAACAGTACGTCCGATGTAGTGGTCCATCTCCTAGACAACAGTACGTCCAATGTACTGGTCCATCTCCCACACAACAGTACGTACGATGTACTGGTCCATCTCCCAGACAAACAGTTCGTCCAATGTACTGGTCATCTCCCAGACAACAGTACGTCCGATGTATTGGTCCATCTCCTAGACAACAGTACGTCCGATGTATTGGTCCATTTTCCACACAACATTATGTACGGTGTACTGGTCCATCTCCCACACAACATTACGTACGATGTACTGGTCCATCTCCCAGACAACAGTACGTCCGATGTACTGGTCCATATCCCAAACAAACAGTTCGTCCAATGAACTGGTCCATCTCCCAGACAACAGTACCTACGATATTCTGGTCCATCTCCCAGACAACAGTACGTACGATGTACTGGTCACCTCCCAGACAACAGTACGTCCGATGTATTGGTCCATCTCCCAGACAACAGTACGTCCGATGTATTGGTCCATCTCCTAGACAACAGTACGTCCGATGTATTGGTCCATTTTCCACACAACATTACGTACGATGTACTGGTGATGTATTGGTCCATCTCCCTGACAACAGTACGTCCGATGTACTGGTCCATATCCCAGACAACGGTACGTACGATGTACTGGTCCATTTCCCAGACAAACAGTTCGTCCAATGTACTGGTCATCTCCCAGATAACAGTGCGCCCGATGTATTGGTCCATCTCCCAGACAACAGTACGTACGATGTACTGGTCCATATCCCAAACAAACAGTTCGTCCAATGAACTGGTCCATCTCCCAGACAACAGTACGTCCGATGTATTGGTCCATCTCCTAGACAACAGTACGTCCGATGTATTGGTCCATTTTCCACACAACATTACGTACGGTGTACTGGTCCATCTCCCACACAACATTACGTACGATGTACTGGTCCATCTCCCAGACAACAGTACGTCCGATGTACTGGTCCATCTCCCAGACAACAGTACGTCCGATGTACTGGTCCATCTACCAGACAACAGTACGTCCGATGTACTGGTCCATCTCCTAGACAACAGTACGTCCGATATATTGGTCCATTTTCCACACAACATTACGTACGATGTACTGGTCCATCTCCCACACAACATTACGTACGGTGTACTGGTCCATCTCCCACACAACATTACGTACGATGTACTGGTCCATCTACCAGACAACAGTACGTCCGATGTACTGGTCCATATCCCAAACAAACAGTTCGTCCAATGAACTGGTCCATCTCCCAGACAACAGTACGTCCGATGTACTGGTCCATCTCCCAGACAAACAGTTCGTATCCAAAACAACAGAAAGTACAATTAAATGGTCCAATAACCAAACAACATTAAGTACGGTGTACTGGTCCATATCCCACACAACATTACGTACGATGTACTGGTCCATCTTGTACCCATCTCCCAGACAAACAGTTCGTCCAATGTACTGGTCCATCTCCCAGACAACAGTACGTCCGATGTACTGGTCCATCTCCCAGACATTCCTCACGGCGAATGTACTTGTCACGTCCGAGACAACTCTACGTCCGATGTATTGGTCCATCTCCCAGACAACAGTACGTCCGATGTATTGGTCCATCTCCCAGACAACAGTACGTCCGATGTATTGGTCCATCTCCCAGACAACAGTACGTCCTATGTACTGGTCCATCTCCCAGACAACAATACGTCCGATGTACTTGGTCCATCTCCCTCCAGTACAACATATACGTACCGATGTACTGGTCCATTTCCCACACAACATTACGTATCTCCCAGATGTATTGGTCCATCTCCCAGACAACAGTACGTCCGATGTATTGGTCCATCTCCCAGACAACAGTACGTCCGATGTACTGGTCCATATCCCAAACAAACAGTTCGTCCAATGAACTGGTCCATCTCCCAGACAACAGTACGTCCGATGTATTGGTCCATCTCCTAGACAACAGTACGTCCGATGTATTGGTAAATTTTCCACACAACATTACGTACGGTGTACTGGTCCATCTCCCACACAACATTACGTACGATGTACTGGTCCATCTACCAGACAACAGTACGTCCGATGTACTGGTCCATCTCCCAGACAAACAGTTCGTCCAATGTACTGGTCATCTCCCAGACAACAGTACGTCCGATGTATTGGTCCATCTCCTAGACAACAGTACGTCCGATGTATTGGTCCATTTTCCACACAACATTACGTACGGTGTACTGGTCCATCTCCCACACAACATTACGTACGATGTACTGGTCCATCTCCCAGACAACAGTACGTCCGATGTACTGGTCCATATCCCAGACAAACAGTTCGTCCAATGAACTGGTCCATCTCCCAGACAACGGTACGTACGATGTACTGGTCCATTTCCCAGACAAACAGTTCGTCCAATGTACTGGTCATCTCCCAGATAACAGTGCGCCCGATGTATTGGTCCATCTCCCAGACAACAGTACGTCCGATGTATTGGTCCATCTCCCAGACAACAGTACGTCCGATGTACTGGTCCATCTCCCAGACAACAATACGTCCGTCTCCCAAAGACAGTACGTACGATGTACTGGTGATGTACTGTTCCTCCGATGTATTGGTCCATCTCCATCTCCCTCCCAGACAACAGTACGTCCGTCTCCCATATACTGGTGATGTACTGTTCCATCTCCCTGACAACAGTACGTCCGATATACTGGTGATGTATTGGTCCATCTCACAGACAACAGTTCGTCCAATGCACTGGTCCATCTCCCAGAAAACAGTACGTACGTTGTACTGGTCCATCTCCCATACAAACAGTTCGTCCAATGCACTGGTCCATCTCCCAGACAACAATACGTCCGTCTCCCAGACGACAGTACGTACGATGTACTGGTGATGTACTGTTCCATCTCCCTGACAACAGCACGTCCGATGTACTGGTGATGTACTGGTCCATCTCCCAGACAACATCTCCCACACAACATTACGTACGATGTACTGGTGATGTATTGGTCCATCTCATAGACAAGAGTACGTACGATGTACTGGTGATGTGCTGGTCCATCTCCCAGACAACAGTACGTGCGATGTACTGGTGATGTACTGGTTCATCTCCCACACGACAGTACGTCCAATGTACTGGTGATGTACTGCACACGACAGTACGTCCGATGTACTGGTGATGTACTGGTCCATCTCCCACACGACAGTACGTCCGATGTACTGATGATGTACTGGTCCATCTTCCAAACTCTCAGCAAAGACTTCGCCATAAGGGATAGGATCACCAGTCTCATGTGAAATATGTAGGTATAACCAAGAGGCACATAGGGCTTGTATCGCTCACCTGGATTTTAAAGCCCAGCAATATCCTACATCCCTATAGGTTGGATATTTAAAATATTTCCAACTTAAAGCTCAGTCACTTAACCTCTTTGATGGGACAAAACCAATGGGTACATTCTTACATCATTACTGTCTTTTTCTTTTGATTCCAAGTAAGAGTTTATATGGTTATCAGGTTGGTATCTAAAACAAATGACCAGAAATAACGTCCCTTGAGGTGTGCCACACCCACTGGTCAATTCTAACGGAACAAATGCGTTTATCTCCTGATGTCACGCATTTATTTATATGATTATGGGGTTGGGATTTCAACTGTTTCAAAGATATCATCCAGAAATTAAGCCCAGATTGATGGTGCCATACCCAAGGGCCAGAGGGTGGGGATCTCAACTGTTTCAAAGATATACCAAGGAAACTACGTCCTCGGGGATTGTGGCTATATCTTATCTCCGGCAATCCACCTTTGATACAAAATGATTCCCCTTCACTAAAACATGATTCACACCAAATTTGAGCGAATTCCAATCATGCCTTCGGAAGGAATAGGATTTTAAAGAATTTGCTCTATATCCTCAATTGGGCCCCGCTACACAGTTTATCAAAATATGTTCCCATTTTCTCCCTAAGGATGCTTCGGACCAAATTTGGTCAAAATCCCTTCCGTCGTTCATGACAAGTATAGTTTTGTAGAAAAAGTTGGCGGACGACGGATGAAGGACGACGTGTATACTAAAAGACTACTGTAAAAGAATATTTTGATAAAGACAACAAAACAATCAAACAATACACATACTTTAATAACAAAACCAACACATTTCTTGGTTCGTTTTTACACGAATATTTAGCGCTATTGTATGATACAAATACATTTATACGTATAACGGTAGGATATACTTTGTATATATAACGTAAAGTTCATCTCGGTCGATATCTACTTACATAGATACATCCTTTAACAGTCAGCTCTCAAATAAAAATACCACTCTCAAATGTTCTTTCATTTACAGTTCCGAGTTTCCTTTAAAACAATAATTTTCTGGTTGATGTTTTCAGAATCCATCTAATTTATATTCAAATTGTTTAACACTGCTTGAATTTATAACATTCTTTAAGTCCTATCCATGTGTTGATGAATCCTCCCTGATTTGAACGATGTCTGACACTTCGCAATAACATTTCTTACTCTATCGGTCATTGTCTTGGGAAATACAGGCGAGGAATCTGAACGAGTGAAGTGTTTTCGTATTACAACTAAAATAATTTATCAGACACCTCAAATAGACAATATATATTATATACAAACTACGTCGTTTTTGAAGAGACTTATAGTCAACAAATATCTCGTTGTGTACACTCCACAACCATCTCAAAACCTTCGACAACAACGAATTATTTAAAGAGTACGTACGCACGTTCAGGAAAATATATATTATTGCTCTTCGCAATATGTTGAAAGGACTACATCTGATTCACCAAATGTATTACAAGGCACAACAAAAGTATGAATATTTCAGTTTCACTGGAAGACAAATGGTTGTCAAACTGATAACGAACACATTGGGCACACGTTGTGTCAATCATGGCACTGGCGTACATACAATTAAAGACGACACTGACAATTCGTCATGGTTCACTGATACTTCACACGTTTAATTGTTCATCATGCCACACTGACTCAAACTCTATCTTTTCACTTTTCGTCATGGTACACTGATTCCTGCCACGTTTCAATTATTCGTCACGCTACTTTGTGCAGGTTTAACTTTTCACGATACTACAATGACCTGGTCACTTCCATGTTTTTACTGTTCGTCATGCTTCACCGACTCATTCCATGTTTTAATTGATCGTCATGTTACAATGTACATTACATATATGAATTTTGATCATTTAGATCATTTAATGTACTGGTACCTATACGCTGTATTGCATTTGGATATAATAAAACTTGAAACTTGAAACACTGAGTCGTCATATGTTTCGTCACAGTACACTGCCCCATCCCATGTTATAAATATTCTTCATGGTACACTGACAACGTTCTAATCGTTCATTATGCTACCCCGATCCCTTTTTTAAAAGTTCGTCGTGCTACAAACTATCGCTATGTTTTAATTGTTCGTCATGCTTCAGTGCCCCTCCCATGCTTTACTCTTCAGCATACTCAATGGTCTCACTTTGCAGGGTTGATTGTGTCATCCTGGCTGTCAATAAAACCGTTAAAAGACGTTCTTAAGTAACTGACTTTTGCCAACCGACGTACAGACGCGTAATCTGCCTTTCTATGTACGAGAATAATCTCTTCGGTCAGAATTTCTTTGCACTATTAGCAGAATATTATATAATTCACCATCGTCATGGTGACGATGTAGTCGCCGCGTCCCAGCCGAAAGGATTCTTTGATCCTGGTGAAGGAGTGACTCTACGTCGTCTCTTGCTGCGGAATATGCGTCTTAACCTTCGGAATCGCCTCATGGTCATTGTCGATTCGGTTGTATTCGCAGGTGGAATCTCATCTGTATCCGGTGGCAGAATTGGGACCGGAATGGCGCGATTGTCCGTGGGACAATGTCCGTCAGTCACCTTGATGTCGTCAATGGCCATATCGCCCTGGTAACCACGTCCTATTATCCCCTCGAACACAATCTGTAGTAAATATAAAGAGAACATGTCAACACAGCCGATGTTAGTTTCATGGATGCTTCTAATTATGAAATAGATTGAAGTCCAAAGTTATAATACATATAACAATATTGTACTTTCTGTTTGTTTTACCTGATAACCGATGCGGGCGAGTTGTTCGGGGATAGACAACCGTGCTAGGATCCAAGTATCACCTTGGTTACCAAACGTTCTCCAAACCGCTCGATTGTCTTCTGCAGACTCCGTCTATAAAATGAGATTTAGATAAAATTTCGAGCTACAAATAACAGTGGGACAACATGCCAATACCTTTTTTCCCCACTTTCCTCTTTGGAAGTTTATTGTGTTCTTATATCATATAAAGATATTTAACCATTTCAAATGTGAACTTTGAAGTAAAATCTTATATCTGAAAGGTGACACATTTTAACTTTCTCAGACGAATAAAGTAAAAGCTAACAATAGTTACTTAAATGTTTGAAAGTATCCACGTGTCAACAAAAGCACCTGAAGAGTGCCTTTCTCTAAATATGTCGGAATAGTCGATGTAAAATAATCCCTTCATTTATTTTCTGGATATGATAGGACACTGGCAGTTGCAACAAGAGAAGCCTCACCTATCAATGTTTCGTGACGAAAAAATGTTCCCAAAGAGACGAGAAAATTCTTGATGTTTTTACTATAAGGTAAAACGGTTTTCGCTTCCCTGTCTGGTATTTGTATGCCTTTCAGATGTCATATCTTCACAATTGTGTATCAACATTAATCGTTCCTGTTGTTCTGTGAAAGTGTACTTCTAGGTATACATAATTATATAATACCTCCTCTGTGTTACTATCCAGCAGCAGTGCCTCAACTTCATACAGTGTATCTGTGCTTTTGCGAGGTAGTAGTTTTACAGTGACCAATTGTAACTTTACAAACGTACATGTAGAGAGATTACCTTAGTGTAGACGTTGAGCGTGCCCATTGTCCTGCCGTACATATGATAATAAAACTCCACACACTGCATGGTTAGGGCACGATATTTTACAGATAACAAAGAGGCGGTTTGGCCGGGTCGTCTGCCGGAGGCCTCTACGTACATAAAATGTCCTGAAAATATATCAATTAATGTATCAAAGTATTCAACACTTATCAACATTTGTTACCAGTAAAACCATCTGTAACAAAACTAATACATGTAAAGTACACAACAAACGATAATCAAATCTCGGTTCCGTTATCAGTCCAGCAAACCATTGTCACTCACAGCAAGAAATAATTGGTCACAAAAGAACGCCGTTGAAAAGGGTGTCTGAAAACTTGGTTGATGTTTGGGCCCTCGCAACAGAAAGAATCATAAAGGACGGGTAAAAAGAAAGACATCAACTGAAGGGAAACGTCCATGAAGAGCTTTCCACCAAGTTGTATACTAAATGTGAAGATGTCAATTTCCCTATTGTTATTTTTTCATTTCTGTATAGCAACAACCCTGCATCCCTAAACCATGATTGTTATATGTCGCAGTTGATTGATATTCAAGGGTCGTATATTACTAATTTCGGTCAAGATGTTGTTAACTAGCAGACAAACTCATAACATGGATTTCAATAAATGCAGATTGATGAAAAATATTGGGAATTTTCACGGTCATCACTGATCTCACTGAGAAATATTCTATTTCTTTGTGTGGTATGAAATCGGACGTAATTGATGCCTTATTCTCATTTGAGAACGTGACATTATTTTCTTGTATTAACGAAGATTTACATGGTAGGTGTCGTCGATGAAACAGAGGACACGTTCTATTCCAGAACCCCTGGTCTTATTCTCCCTGTGCTTTTTCAGGAGTCCACGTGTAAATATTTCTTTTGAACATATTTTGCCCTAGTTTTATTGAATAAGAATTTGGATTTTGACTATATTTAAATATTGGTATTTTCTGGCCTGAAACTTATGAGGCGACTTAACCAAACTAAAACTGGCTAAAATAAATACATTTGTATTGTAGTTAAATACAGTCGAAGTGATGCACTAACTCTATAATTTTGTAATTCTTAGATCTCGATAGAACGTCAAGTACGTCATTGATGATCAATCAAAATGCATCAAACAGCTGTTCTGTCTTCCCTGGATTCTCATATATCTCAGGAATTAAAGACTAGACATGGAGAAAGCGACAAAGATAAATGATAAATATACAGATAGGTAAAAATGTCCGAAACATACACATGTCGAAATACAAAGGGGAAAGCACTCGCCCAGAATTAGGTTGTTGTTGTTTTTTTCTATATTCAATATTGGAATATTTCAACATGAAGTATATTGTGTTATGTTGAATGTTATTCAGGACACATGACATGAGCACTTCTGGCCAACACCGAGGTATTGTACAAAAGACAGTATATGATACGAACAAAAATGTGAATGTAAACTGGATCACACGTGTGCTACGTCCGTCTGGTCAATTGTTTGATCAACTACGAGGGTTATATAGTGTAAAACTGGGGGATGAGCCTAGACAGTGTTAAACTGATACATGGATATACACATAAACCATCTTGAGTTTGTGCTTTAAATAAAGATGACCCAGCAGGTGCTTTACGGAATGAAACAAAAACTTTTTTTAAAAAATGGTTGGTTGGGGAGCAATAAGATGAACGACTTTTGGTAAATAAATCGCCGTGTCGACATCAACAGCTGCTCTGTCACTGCATAAAACATGAGGATTCTTTCATCATCGTGATGGAATAGAGTTTTACAGACATTTATAGACACCATAGCCCGGTCCTAGTGTTTTGGCGTTAAAGCCAGTGTAATGACACGTGATATATGTTACCGTCAGGTTAAGTGATAACAATCACATGTAGCGTAAGTAATTGCACTAGTTAGATGCCAAAGCTCACAACATGATGTTAATTAACGTCATCTAGTTCGAGAATTAGACACTTAAATATGACCAGAGTTACTGTAAATGATTTATGATAGTTCAAATTTTAAGTTTTACGAGAAAGATTCTTTCAAAGAAGTGTATAACAGGTTATACATTTCAGTTTTCATTCTTTATTATTTTTCCACATTATTTTCGCAATTGAATGCCATCCTCGAAAACAGCAAACCATCTCGAAAATAACACATCAACCTTTCTCATAATCTATAACAGCCTTTATCGTAATCTATAACAACCTTTATCGTAATCTATAACAATCTTTATCGCAATCTATAACTATCTTTATTGTAATCTATAACACTCTTTTTGTCATAATCTATAACAACCTTTCTCATAATCTATAACACTCTTTATCGCAATCTATAACACTCTTTATCGTAATCTATAGCAACCTTTATCGTAATCTATAACAACCTTTATCGTAATCTATAACAACCTTTATCGTAATCTATAACAACCTTTATCGTAATCTATAACAACCTTTATCGTAATCTATAACAACCTTTATCGTAATCTATAACAACCTTTATCGTAATCTATAACAACCTTTATCGTAATCTATAACAACCTTTATCGTAATCTATAGCAACCTTTATCGTAATCTATAACACTCTTTTTGTCATAATCTATAACAACCTTTCTCATAATCTATAACACTCTTTATCGTAATCTATAACAACCTTTCTCATAATCTATAACACTCTTTTTGTCATAATCTATAACAACCTTTCTCATAATCTATAACACTCTTTTTGTCATAATCTATAACAACCTTTCTCATAATCTATAACACTCTTTATCGCAATCTATAACACTCTTTATCGTAATCTATAACACTCTTTATCGTAATCTATAACAACCTTTATCGCAATCTATAACAACCTTTATCGTAATCTATAGCAACCTTTATCGTAATCTATAGCAACCTTTATCGCAATCTATAACACTCTTTATCGTAATCTATAGCAACCTTTATCGTAATCTATAGCAACCTTTATCGTAATCTATAGCAACCTTTATCGCAATCTATAACACTCTTTATCGTAATCTATAGCAACCTTTATCGCAATCTATAACACTCTTTATCGTAATCTATAGCAACCTTTATCGTAATCTATAACAACCTTTATCGCAATCTATAACAACCTTTATCGTAATCTATAGCAACCTTTATCGTAATCTATAACAAATTTATTTTGTAATCTATAACACTCTTTATCGTAATCTATAGCAACCTTTATCGTAATCTATAACAACCTTTATCGCAATCTATAACAACCTTTATCGTAATCTATAACAGCCTTTATCGTAATCTATAGCAACCTTTATCGTAATCTATAGCAACCTTTATCGCAATCTATAACACTCTTTATCGTAATCTATAGCAACCTTTATCGTAATCTATAACAACCTTTATCGCAATCTATAACAACCTTTATCGTAATCTATAACAGCCTTTATCGTAATCTATAGCAACCTTTATCGTAATCTATAACAACCTTTATCGCAATCTATAACAACCTTTATCGTAATCTATAACAGCCTTTATCGTAATCTATAACACTCTTTATCGTAATCTATAGCAACCTTTATCGTAATCTATAACAAATTTATTTTGTAATCTATAACACTCTTTATCGTAATCTATAACAACCTTTATCGTAATCTATAACAAATTTATTTTGTAATCTATAACACTCTTTATCGTAATCTATAACAGCCTTTATCGTAATCTATAGCAACCTTTATCGTAATCTATAGCAACCTTTATCGCAATCTATAACACTCTTTATCGTAATCTATAGCAACCTTTATCGCAATCTATAACAACCTTTATCGTAATCTATAACAGCCTTTATCGTAATCTATAACAACCTTTATCGTAATCTATAACAACCTTTATCGTAATCTATAACAACCTTTATCGTAATCTATAGCAACCTTTATCGCAATCTATAACAACCTTTATCGTAATCTATAACAACCTTTATCGTAATCTATAACAGCCTTTATCGTAATCTATAACAGCCTTTATCGTAATCTATAACAACCTTTATCGTAATCTATAACAGCCTTTATCGTAATCTATAACACTCTTTATCGTAATCTATAACAATCTTTATTCTCTCAGGTAAAAACAGCGTAACTTATATTATGGTCACTAACGTCCGAAGTTCTCATGAGAATTTTTGTAGCCTGGATAACATATGACTAAACGATATCGACAATTTCTGTTAGGGTAATATAAATAAGAGGTTTAAAGAAAGGAAAATGAATCGATCTGTTGGAAACACAATTGAATCAAGATGATATAACATTCAATAAAGCAATTTATGAGGTACCAGACGAGTGATTCTGGATACAATGAAATAATGGCATGACTTACCTCCCGTTTTGACCCCACATGTGTGGTCTCCCGTAGGACCTGTAGCACTAGACGGCGTTTGGACACGCGCCCTTACCCAATTAAAATCGTCCGTTTCATTTTCTTGAGAGAATCCACACACTTCTTTGGTCTCAAAACCACAAAACGTCTGCGTCTTAGCTGCAAGAATAAACAGTTGTAAACTTGATAATGTTTTTTAGTTTGATGTTTAAAAAAGCTCTGTTAAGTACAATTATTATATAACATTCATTACATTTGTAATACAATCAGGGAAAGCAAAAGCATGCTGTACCATTTCCTTCTTGATGTATTCTTACGTAACACGACACCTGTTTCTAGGTTACCAGTTCCTTCATTGTTTGATGCATCTGTAATGCATTTCTACAACTTGACGCCGGAAGTCGAAAAAAGGGTCCTTCTCCCACATTCCGCGTCACTTAGGGAATGCGGCCAAGGTCACTATTTTTAACAGATAATACTACAAGCCTTTTTAATTACTGTTAATTATTACAGACTGTTGGGGCGATTTCCTGGCGTCATTTTTAATGCTACAATGTACTATGTATATATAAAGATTGTAAACAAGATGCTAGGGGATTATGGGGACGTGGATGCAATAATCCTAGGCGATTATATAAACGGAACACTTATGAATACATATATAGAACAGACTGGTCTGGGATTCTGCACACAACAGCAAATCGGAGAATTAGATACGCACTTGGTCCAATGTTTAGTCTGTTAAATGAGACGATTCTGCACGTGTAAATGAAGCAGGAAATGATCAAAGCAGCATACCAAACAAGTACAACTGTGTCAGGTGAGGTGGTTTCTAGGGCTGTCTGGCTGTTTATATATACTTGGACAGAAACTAACATAGTCTCCACCACGATAAACACAAGATACCAACTGTCAGTGTAAATCTAATCTATGCTGATTGTGCTCCCTTGTAACATGTTGGAGTAAAACTTAATTACAAAATCTTTGATAAATTTAGACTCTTTCCTTACACCTTAAGTCCATGTTTCATATCCTTCCTAATAACATTCGCAGCATACCCACAGACTGGGGATGTTAGCGTACGATTACTTGAATGAATATCCACTGTTGTGTTTATGTCACAGGAGGGCTGATGACACAGGAAGTGTTGAAATAAAGTAACACAATCATATTAATTAAACAAATTGATGGACGACTCCACCTAACAGTTCGACTTCCCTTCTGGTAAATTCCGGTTTAAAATGGCAGCATGAACGATGCTTACAATCAGACATGACCCGGCATACTTCAAAATGTTATTACAATACAGTGTTTATCGGTCTTAAAATCGTTCATATAAAAACGAGATTACACCAGTTATTGACATTGTAACGAATGAAATTTAACAAACCGCCTTGTAAGAAAGTTATCTACAAAATATTCAATGAACACTTTTGGTATTCAAGGTCTAGTTCCCAATTGATTGTGTCACGAAAGTTGTCGGCAGCTGACAAATTAACTTACATCATGGGGTTTCGGGAGATTCCGGTTGCGGACATTTTCTTTTCTCTATTCTGACATTAAGGGGCAATATTCCATTTCCTTGTGTGATATGAAGTTAGATGTGTTCAAGTTTCTAAATTAGGTCTGTTTATATCGTCAGCAGAAACCTGGTTCTCATTTGGGAATGTGACATTACTTACCAAGACTAACGGTCAAGGTTTACATGGCATGTGTCGTCAATGAAAGGGAAGACGCTTACCCTTCGGGAACATAGGGTCTTATCTTTGTATTTTTTAAGAATATACGTACAAGTCTTTGTTTTGCTCTTATCTTGCCCTAATCTCACCAATTCTGAGTATAGATTTTGTAAACATGTCGATAATTTGTTCTGTGACTCAGTTTGGATGTGGCAATTATAATTGCTATTGTTACTTACATTATGGGTAGGAATATATGAGGGCAATTTAGATCAGATTATATATTTGACACATTTTAATATTTAACATGATAGGTTGTTCAACATCTGCGAGCAGGGAAAGTAAATGTCTGTTGTGTCCCATTCCCACTGCATAAGACGGGACTAATTGTGCGATCACGTTCAACCACGTGAAAAGAAACAAACAATGTTAAGAAAACTTGATCATTTGATTTGATGAAAAACACGACTATTAAATCATCGAGATCACACTGTATGTATGTAAAGCGATATCCATGAATCTAAACATCAGTTGGTACTTGTATATTCGTGCCGTTGTCTGAGATGTTAACAAAAGAACCTTTGATTAAGACAATAACCAAAATGTTTTTGTTTTCCCCCATTAATTTGACAAATATAGCTCAGAAGTTATATTTAATGATAATATTTGTAACACGATAAAACATTATGTTGTTTTAACTCGTAGTAAATAATTGGATCTGTGGTTTCAACACATTAAATACAAAGACATCTAGTTTTTTACTTATGTGAACGACTGTACAACGTGCAGCTGTAAGCAGAATCATAATGATACTATTATTTTGGCTGCTCCATGCCACTGTATAGGTGTTACTGTAACGTAGACAATTATATCGTGCATCTGCTACATGTATATCTTAGCAGACAAATACACAGAATGAGTACATTTATCAGGAACACAATGCAAACTGACATTAATTCAACTATCTTAATGGCGGAGTGCTTTTAGAACGCGCTATACCCGTACATATAAATACATTCCAGTTAGTTTGTACATAATTTGTACTCGTTGTAATTCATGACAGGGTCGTTGTGTTTTAAAGAAGCGTGTTTCTGACGTACATGTTGCGACCACGGTTTACAAAATCACTTGCACGTTATCAGTAAGTTGTATTAATTAAGAAATTAAACTGAAATCTTGTTAGAGACCAGATGATACAGATCGTCAGACATAGAACAACTGGTGGTAAAGATATGACATCCTTTATCTCCTGTTTGAGGGACACCGCGTATGTTGTACGTGCAGAAATCTGCTCTGATAGCGCAGCAGTGCAGCCTTCTGTAGCTTTGTAAAGTAGAAAATGTTGCTGTTTCGACAAAACCAAGACTTAAACCGCGTTAACTCTGTAAACATCACATACATGGAAATCTATAAACGGAATTCTGGATTAGACCTGTATTCGTTTGAGACTTATCTAATGTACAGAAAAAATCCAACAGTAGACGATTTCTAAAACAACCTCCGGCTTCTATCGCGTAAAAAACTCCTTAAAGTGCTGTAAACCTTAATAGGACGTGTTTTTTAATTTTATCCTAGTCGATTTCAACGACATAAAAACACATCATTCTTATCTAGCACTTAAAATGACAAATTATATAATGATTTCATCTAAGGTATAATCGGTACCGTCTCTTCCCGTCATGAATGTATAATATCACTATTACAGACGTGTGGCGGTAAACGACCCGCCGAGAACATTTACAACCGCAGTACAGTATTTGGTGGGTACATGATCCCTTTAATGACGACGAAAAATATCTGTCTAGAGCTACACAGCACCATCACTCATTATTACGGGTCTTTCCTTACTGTCGGCTATAGAGGAAAGGATATGATTAAACTAGAAACTAACATTGTAGGGCTGGTATTTTACATGTCAGTAACAGCGAACAAAGTTACTCTCGAGGTTTAGAAATTAGGTTTTTCTCGCCAGGCTTGTTTTGTGTGACAATAAAAATAATTTGAACTCGTTGGTTCGTTAATTCCTGTGATAAAATGATTATGTGATAGAAAAGTCAGCGTCTAAACAATGGGTTTCAAAAAGGTTAGATCGCGAAAGTTTTTGTATCTGGTAGACATAATATAAATAATGCTGAAAACGGCCGTAAGGAATGTCTTATTTCCAAACATGATAAACGGCTCCAGGAAGTTAGATTTTCTAAATTGTAACCTTACTACTTAATATTATAACATTAAATATTATTTCAAAATTGCGACATTATAGATAAAAGTACAATTACATAAGTAACCTTTTAAATTAAACGTCTGGTATCCTGTTGTCAGGTGTCTATGGTGTCATTACTGTTCTGTCTTATTTCCAGTAGGAACTCTCACTGACCCAGTTGACTAGTTAACGAACACGACACCCAGTAAACCAACAGGAGATATGAATCATTACAGAAAATGAAATAAAAACATATTTCTTAACGTTAATGTGCGAAAGTTTATTTTACATAATGCATTTTTTGATAGTCACGGCAAAAAAATCGTGTAATTTTAGACAAGTATATCCCTTTTAAAGACCATACAGCCTGGAACATTAATTTACACCGTGTGCATATAGATTGTAATCAAGAAAACTTGCATATCTTACTCCTTGAAGCATTGCATTACAACTTTTATGAACTTATCAGGATGCCAGATATAAAAGCAGAGCGAACCTATCCGACAGCTTATAGTATACATATACTCGTTATAACCTATTGTTGTTTTCTTTTTATTATTTAATCAGCTCTGAACCAGCTTTTAAAATGTTCGGTTGATTTTTTTCAATCGGCATTTCTGGATAATTGTGTTCTTTTCAGGAAAAAACCCAATTACACAGCCTTTTAGCTCCTTAACCAGATCATTCACACTAAAATAAGACCTTAATAATTTCAACAACACCAAAATATTCATCAGATACCATCCTACGAATGCATTGTGTCATAACAAATCAAATTTAA
This sequence comes from Ylistrum balloti, assembly GCF_031769215.1. Lineage (NCBI taxonomy): Eukaryota > Metazoa > Mollusca > Bivalvia > Pectinida > Pectinidae > Ylistrum > Ylistrum balloti. The sequence goes on along the minus strand of NW_026782223.1, from coordinate 72,406 downwards.
ACATGACGTAATCATAAAGAAAATTAAAATTAGATATCAGGTAATTACATAACGAATTTAAATTGAATATGACGTAATTACATAACAAAATTAAATTAAATATAACGTAATTAGAATCTATTCTTTCCTATACTCTTACTTCTGATAAATATAGAAGATTTTACTAAGATTCATAAACAAACAGCACCTTTCATTTCAAATTTAGAACCAGATAACATAGAAGCATATAATGAATTAACCTGCATCATAGAGCTGTTTCGTCCTCCAAAGACTCGTCACCGATGTTAAGAGCTTAATGTTGAGGTAACCTATAGGAGATTGCTAAGGAAAATCCGAATTCTTAGGGGGAAAAACAAGACGGGAGAGCCGAAATTCGAAAAAAAAAAAAGACGGGAGAGCCGAAATTCGAAAAAAAAAAAAACTAGACGGGAGAGCCGAAATTCAATAAGTTTCATAGCTACCACTATTGGATGGTTTCAAGAGTAAGTCAAGTACTTGTGAATATTCTGAATCGTGTAAGAATCCAGACTACACAACATTCGATGTTCTTCGTAAAACAACACGAAAAGATCAAAGAACATCCGAAGAGCTGAAGGACCGAAAGATAAACACGATCCCACAACTGATGTATGACTTCAATTAAAAGTACACCACAACTAAATATTATCTACAGGATTATAACCATTTCTTATGGCTGTACATATTCTACAGAACTAGGACCTCTAGTAAATCAACTTACATACATATATAGGCTTACTACTTCAGGAACACTTTTTAAATATAAATATCTGTAAAATTGGGTAATATCAGCTGAAACTGTCGGCTCGTTAATCCATCAGAGAGAGAGAACACAGACTGAGGACACTTCAGAAGATAGATATTTATCTATACACAACCTGGTCCAGTCTAAACATAGACTACAGGGGAATAGAGCAGTATTATGTAATTAACACATTATAGCCATTTTGAAGAGAACCCGAATTAACTTAATTTAAAAGTTGCTTAAGTGTATCTTAACTATACGTAGGTGTAGACAACACCTTTAGACAATGTTTTAAGTTTCTAACATCAAAGACTTCAGTAATATCACGGCTTACGTGTATTCCAAGACGACATTCAAGGGTTAAGAGATTAACACAGAATTTTGTTTTGACCAGTTTGATTTATAACACGCTTTACAAAGTCTGTAGGTATCCCTGATTGCCATCACACTCACAGCAGCACGATATACTAAACCACATATCAGCATTAAACTGAAACAAACTTGTTAAATAGTCAACGCATCAATCTCCGTTTCTTAAATGTTTGGATAGTCAGCATTTATATTATAGGATACCCTAGTAGTAACCTGTTTCTATAGTAACATCAACATTAGCGAAACCTGTTACTATAGTAACGTCAACATTAGCGAAACCTTTTACTATAGTAACGTCAACATTAGCGAAACCTGTTACTATAGTAACGTCAACATTAGCAAAACATGTTACTCTAGTAACGTCAACAATAGCGAACCATTTTACTATAGTAACGTCAACATTAGCGAAGCCTGTTACTATAGTAACGTCATCATTAGCAAAACATGTTACTCTAGTAACGTCAACATTAGCGAAACCTTTTACTATAGTAACGTCAACATTAGCGAAACCTGTTACTAAAGTAACGTCAACATTAGCGAAGCCTGTTACTATAGTAACGTCAACATTAGCAAAACATGTTACTCTAGTATCGTCAACATTAGCGAACCATTTTACTATAGTGACGTCAACATTAGCGAAGCCTGTTACTATAGTAACGTCAACATTAGCAAAACATGTTACTATAGTAACGTCAACATTAGCGAAACCTTTTACTATAGTAACATCAACATTAGCGAATATATAGCGAAAATATAAACATTAAATTTTTTGCCACTCTATAAAAGATCATCATATCCGGTTTTATATTTTACGTTTTCTGGCGTATGATTCAGTAATATAAATACATGTCAATTACAACCTAATTTGATTTATTTTTTAACTTATCGTTGTGAACTGATATATCTCTCTTCGCTTTTTGTGTTCCCTGCCATCCGATCTATTTGACTTAAAGTTCTTTATAAACACAATTTCTTCAAGTAAAAGGAAATATTTACGACAATTTGAGTAAATGATGTCGGAATTCGACCCTATTCCTCCAGCAGTAATTACTCGCTGGGCTTTAATCAATATTACGAAACCCTGCATGCTGACTTAGATGACGGAAAAGCTGTAATGATCCAAGTATATGCGAAAGGTTAAGTGTGGAACACCTGATTCTAATCAAGATTTGCAGTATACTCACTTGTTCTTTCAGTGCTATTTGTGTATAGATTCTGTGTTATATACAAGTATTCTAAATCTACACAGTTATTGTGATATCATCTGAATATCTTATCAACACTGTCATTAGGTCTAACAAATGATGGACACGAAAGTTCCAAATAGAAACATCAAACAAATAATAAAAAATGTCAAGCACTGCTCTTATCACATGTCTGTTAGACAGCAGATATTTTCCTTTTATCATATTTTTCTACAGTTCAATCCCATCATTAACGCCCCGAACAATTTCGAGAGACAGATTACTAACTTAATATATCGATATCAGATCAAACTAGACACTACGTGAATTAGTCGTATGATACCTTGTGCAGTACGAAACTTTAATATATTCTTACGTATATGAACAGGTTATAACATTATACAATGATTTATTACCTGGTCATGGAAACTGCAATTTAAATCCTTATTCCATTCTTTAACGTCTCCCACTGAGAGCTGTTTGCATTGAGATTATAGAATCAGCCCCGTTAAGTTTACTTCTTGTTTACGTAAGCGGTTTAGACTTTCAAACAAATTTTCATATTCCTTCATACCAGCAACAATGGTTAGATTCATGGTGCCGTTAAAATGTGGAACATTTATCTATCCAGCAAATAGTATGAAAGTTAATTTGTTTGATAAAAATACAATAAAACACAACAATACATTTTATTAATCGTATCATTTAAAATGGGAGGATTCGGAAGAATTTAGCACGGGATTCTTCCTTTACCTTGTGTGCGAGCAGCCAATCATTTCTTTACTAAAGGTAAAGAGCAAGATATTTTTATATCTTATGCAGATATCCCTTGGTATTCTGTCAATGATATCACTGTATAGGAACCGTTTCGTTCAGGTCCAGAGCTACTAAAATTATCAGATAATAAACAGCACTATTGGGCGCGTTTTTAAGCGAAAAAGAAAGACATATTTTGCAATATACTTCATAAGACCGGATACGTATTTCCCCAGTGTTGATTTTTTGTGTCTGTACTTTTTGAACCCTTAGCCTATTTCAGTAATCGGTGCAATACATCATGTACACTGACTATACGCAGTCGTGTTAAGTACGTGCATCATCGCCCTCTTCTTAGATATTCTCTGGACAGATGCCTCCCATTAGCTGGCTGACCCGACCGCTAACACTGTGTGATCCCTGTAATTATCTGATCTATTCTCTTTATGCTTTGACACAATATTTTGGCATCCATTTTTACTACGAGTGAAAAATGAACCGAAACACAGATTTTTATCTCTACCTTCGAGACTGAATCAAAAAACATCATTTCTCAACGGAAATGTAAATACATATGTTGATGACGTCATATCACAAATGGTGCTGAATGAATTGCCAAAAAGTCAAGAATCGTACGGAGACACACTGAACCACTTTTCATCTCGTTTGATTTCCTTTGAAGCAAAAAGCATCGTACTGGGGGTTGCCAACCACGCTCAGTATTATATTTTTGTAGTTAAATTGCAAAAGGGATTTGTATGAGTGTACCATTTCACTAATTGACAAGCAAAATAAGCACATATCATATGTACCTTATAAATGGATAAAATAGATAATATCAACGACATAGTTGTTTAGATCGAATGGAGCCCAGTCCCGGGAGTAACACCACGCTGAGATTATATCAGAGGTGATGATCAATACAAAGGATGGAATGGAAATAGTGACTGAAGTCTAATCGAGGTATCAGAGTCACAGTGGAAGAATCTAAAGTATTCAGTCACAGCAAGTAGCTGGTCATTTTCTCATAGACGAGAAAACTATACCCACAATCCAGAAAAGTGATTTTGTCAACCTCTGAATATCAAAAATCGAAACAGCAAAAACACGAAATGAAATCAATATATTGATCTATTGGGAACAATTTTGATACTGTAAACAGACAAATTTTGCACATGACAAAGTAAAACAGGTTGGTGCACCCACAGTATTCGCCGTAGAAAAAATGGTTGTTTCCATGCCAAAGAAACGTCTAAACTGGAAACTGTTCTATACCAAAAGAACTACTAGACCATTTGATGGATGTGTGTGTCTTATCGAGTTATCGCGTGATAATCGGGAAAGTTTAAGTCCACAGTAACTGCACCCAGCAACTAGATGAGACGCTGATCAGAGAAAAGGGGATTATAATGACAGCAACGACGAGAACATGTTAGATTATTGTGATTACGGCAACCTCAACGTAACTATGGCCTGCGGAAACATATGTTTGGCAAAGAAGGCATCTTTAATGCAGTTCGTTACATAAGGTTACTAGCACCATTCCTGTAAATACATGAATTTTTCTGGCAAGAATGTAAAGAATATGATGGAATATTATGATACAGTTACAATGGTTTGTCTTATCTCATTGATGGATCGTGACATCCACAGCAGCATGTATCACAGACGGTACACATGTTAACGACATAGCAGTCTACAACTGCACATATAAAAGAAGTATATTCAGTTTATTTAAGTTTTGCCATGTCGATTGCCACGTGAACATCTTAGTCTTTGGCCACGATGACGTACCGCTGAAAGCAACAATAAGTCTTTAACCACTTTGACGTATACAGTAGCCACATGACACAGTAAGTCTTTAACCACTTTGACGTATACATTGTTAGGCACCCGACCCATTATGTGTTCGATCATATCAATGGGTGGCTAATGTATGTCCCGCACATGTTGTCAAGGACTAACTATGACCGTCCATATAAATAACAAGTTTGTCTGCCGATGGTGGAATCATTATGTAATGCATGATAGCGTTGGGGCGTCCTTACACCACATTTAATAGAGATTTGGTGACGGTGCTCTAACTGCATCTCAATAAACATGTCTATGACCATTATAACCTAATGTTACAGACGTCAGATCTGATGGGAGGGAGGGAGACCTATCCTCATTACTAGGGAAAGACAAAGAGACAGGCCATGCAACGGAGACAAACAAAATGATGACCAACATTGTTGTAAATTGTCTTCTCTGATGTACAACAGGTGGAAGTATCATTGTAGACACATTAGCGGGAAGGACTGGTGTGCCTCTTACTGTTAGTTTGGGCGACTAATGTGATGTTTGATTTCTTATTCTCTAGTATATGTAGATCATATTCCAATGTATTATGTATGTCCTTACCAGTCTTTTTTTGTTCAGTCACACTGAAGCGGTGTGTTAAGCGAAAGGATGTTGATATGTAGCGATTAGTTGTTTGATTTCCATTATTCACGTCAAGAAATGATTGCGCACAGACGGTAATAAAACCCAATTGTCTCAATCTTTTCTGTCTCGCAAACCCATCTATTGCGTAATTCTGTTCTAGTATCTTTTTTTATTATATAAGTTTAGTCAGTGCGCTAGTGGCCAATAGAAGATTTTATGTTCAAAAGGATTAAATAGGTATTTTGTTAATCTTTATTGACAAAGCGAGTTTTCTTATTTTGTTTTTACGTTTCTTGTTTTGTTTTTGTTTTGTTACCAATGTTTGCTTAAAGCTTTATGCCGTCGCACCAGTCGATGTCATTGTGACGATGTCCAGGTGTGATGTGGTCACAGTCGGACGTCATCACACTGAGATACGGGGGTCTACCAGACATTACACGGGGGCCTACCACACATTACAAGGAGGTCTACCAGACATTACACGGGGGCCTAAAGACATTACACGGGGGCCTAAAGACATTACACGGGGGTCTACCAGACATTACACGGGGGTCTACCAGACATTACACGGGGGCCTAAAGACATTACACGGGGGCCTAAAGACATTACACGGGGGTCTACCAGACATTACACGGGGGTCTACCAGACATTACACGGGGGTCTACCACACATTACACGGGGGCCTACCAGACATTACACGGGGGTCTACCAGACATTACATGGGGGTCTACCAGATTACATGGGGTCTACCAGATTACACGGGGGTCTACCAGACATTACACGGGGGTCTACCAGACATTACACGGGGGCCTACCAGACATTACACGAGGGTCTATCAGACATTACACGGGGGCCTACCACACATTACACGGGGGTCTACCAGACATTATACGGGGGCCTACCAGACATTACACGGGGGCCTACCAGACATTACAAAGGGGTCTACCAGACATTATACGGGGGCCTACCAGATTACACGGGGGCCTAACAGACATTACACGGAGGTCTACCAGATATTACACGGGGGCCTACCACACATTACACGGGGGTCTACCAGACATTATACAAATAAAGGGGCCAATCCACAATGACATTACACGGTCCTACCAGACATTACAAAGGGGTCTACCAGACATTATACGGAGGCCTACCAGATTACACGGGGGCCTAACAGACATTACACGGAGGTCTACCAGATATTACACGGGGGTCAACCAGACATTACACGGGGGTCTACCAGACATTACACGGAGGATTACCAGACATTACACAGAGGCCTACCAGACATAACACGGGGGACTACCAGAGATATCACGGGGGACTACCAGACACGTTATGCTGGTTATGGGATATCATCCGTCAATGTTTATTTCATAGACTAAAAACAATGTAGTGTCTAGAGAGCATAAGGGAAAAATAAAGATTCCAAATAAAAGGACATTTACAATCACACAATGTTGACAGTCAGTACAATTCTGTTTGTCCTATCTACAGGACAGGTCCTGACAAATAAAGGGATATTTACAATCACACAATGTTGACAGTCAGTACAATTCTGTTTGTCCTATCTACAGGACAGGTCCTGACAAATAAAGGGATATTTACAATCACACAATGTTGACAGTCAGTACAATTCTGTTTGTCCTATCTACAGGACAGGTCCTGACAAATAAAGGGATATTTACAATCACACAATGTTGACAGTCAGTACAATTCTGTTTGTCCTATCTACAGGACAGGTCCTGACAAATAAAGGGATATTTACAATCACACAATGTTGACAGTCAGTACAATTCTGTTTGTCCTATCTACAGGACAGGTCCTGACAAATAAAGGGATATTTACAATCACACAATGTTGACAGTCAGTACAATTCTGTTTGTCCTATCTACAGGACAGGTCCTGACAAATAAAGGGATATTTACAATCACACAATGTTGACAGTCAGTACAATTCTGTTTGTCCTATCTACAGGACAGGTCCTGACAAATAAAGGGATATTTACAATCACACAATGTTGACAGTCAGTACAATTCTGTTTGTCCTATCTATAGGACAGGTCCTGACAAATAAAGGGATATTTACAATCACACAATGTTGACAGTCAGTACAATTCTGTTTGTCCTATCTACAGGACAGGTCCTGACAAATAAAAAAAAAAGCAAAGAAAACCAATATTGATGGAAAGAAATGTCAAAATTTTGATGGGGATTGTTTTAGCCAAATAATTCAATCAATTTTATTATTTTCATATTTGCTGATAATTTCAAAAGAACGTTAAGTACATGTGGATATTGTGTATTGAATGAATCGTTATGGAACCTTACCAGTTTGATAGAATAGATTTACCGCCAAAGCTGTTTCTATTACGAGGTTTTGATTTTAAATACTGCCTATCAGCATGTCATCTGTACCACAACAAAAAATATCAACATGTGAACATAATCCAAACCCATAGGAAAATCTATAGGACAATATGTACAAATGAAATATGTACACAGAGACTCCTGAAAAAGTACAATAACAGCAGGTGTACCGGGAGATTAATCGTCTTCTACTTCATCAATGACACCCGCCATGTAATTCTTAGTCAATCAAAGTAAGTGATGTCACGTGATAACAACGGAACGAACAGAAAATAATGAGCATCAAATACGCCCAGTCTAATATCGCACATAGTACAAGAAGAAAATACCAATATGTCAGAAATATTTAAACAAAGACTCCTGAAAAATATTCAGCAATCTGCATCTCTGAAAACTCCGTGTTATGTGTTTGTCTGTTAGATGTCGACACCTTGCATGAGACAAACCCTTGAATATCGAATCAACTACGACATGTAAGTACCATAATAAGGGGATGCAGAGATGTCGCTATCTAGAATTGAAAATCCACAGAAATTGTTATCATCAGTCTTATCATACAGCTTATTTTTAAGTGTGATGATGGACTGAGAAGAGTTTACAACTGATGATAAGTTGAATTGACAATGGAATTACCAAAAACAGTTTTAAACAAATTATATTGACAGGATTATAACAACTTAAAGTGGTGGTGTCTTGGTCAAGCTATGGTGTGTGCTGCCTTCAGCTTTACGTGGTTGTGTCTTGGTACAGTTATCGTGTGCTGCATTCAGCTTTACGTGGTTGTGTCTTGGTACAGTTATCGTGTGCTGCATTCAGCTTTACGTGATTGTGCCTTGGTACAGTTATCGTGTGCTGCCTTCAGTTTACGTGATTGTGCCTTGACAAAGTTATCGTGTGTGCTGCTTTTAGCACAACCAGGTGGGGCTCCGGTTGAAGTCTTGTCTGACACGTGCAAGAAATAATCACTTTCACTTTTCAAAAGAAAATGTTACAAATTCCCAAGGTAAACCTAGTTCGGTTCCATTATCTACCGCTCGAGGACAGAAGAGGGGTGGAATGGATTGAAGCGTGATGATTATGTAACATGTGTGTGTGTCAGGATTTGGCGGAACCATACGGTTGTATCAGGAACAGTACTGTAGGAGGGATCTCATCCCTCTGTTGCTTTTATCGTCTGTCCAACAAAACGTCGGGATTTGTACAGCAGTGTAGAGAGGAAGTGACGTCATATGAATCATATTTGTTCTGTTCATAGTTTTTGAAAGGAGTTCATTATCCAAAAGAAATCGCACCTGCAGTAATGAGCGATGGTATCGTGTTAAAGATTGGTGCACTCTTAGCCGACCAGTTCGGTAATTTGTACAATTAGTTATCTCGCCAATGTCTGGTTTGGCTAATCATCATATTCTATAATAGCATGCCTCACGAATTAACCAATACCACAACTATTTGTTGTAGACTTGGTTAATCATGCTAAATAATATGATTACGTATATCCGGAATAAAACGCTCTTTAAAAGCTATAGAATTAGTAAAGGCGTTTCAATTTGATCTAATGATTAAACACAAACGTCTATAAAATAGATACATCTATACAGTATGGTCGGTATGACATCATAATCTTTATTGTTTGTTGTGCAGGACTAAAGACTTCAAGGAAATGCAATCTATTCTGGAACAAAACCTGCTTCCATAGAGGAAATAAAAGAACTGGTAAAAAACATGTTTAGGACAATGTATAGGAGTGCTATAACTAAGAGGTTAAAAAATCTAAAATTATTGAATAGATACTCCTTTTGACTACGTGGGGTTTCCCTGGTTATTCCGGTTTCCTCTCACAGTAACATTCCTCACGCGCTTACATCCGGGCCAATAAGAGTGATTAATATAAGTCGAAAATAAGAAAAAAAACTTGTAAAATAGATAACGTTTAATTCAATTATTTGTGCATACACACCAAGAGATTTGGAGTACAGATACATAAGCGTCCCGCTGCAATTACCATATTCCATTGTAACTTAAAGTGTCTGAACTAACAAAGACCATGGTGAAAGCGAACGCATGTGAATGAGCCTGTAATGAAGACTAACCGGACACACCCAGTTTTATTCGTCTGGTAGCATATGGATTTATAATAACGTCTACCTGTTCTGCACGTTAATTGATGCAGGCTCCTCACTTGTTTGGAGAATAAATAATTAAGGATAATGAGATCAACAATTTAGCGTTCATCCTGTGTTATTTTCTTGTTAGGGTTTTCCATCAAATTTGTTGGTGTACCCTATTCTGGCGTTCATAGAATCAATTTCTGCGATCATCTGAAGTCAGGATACTGTATCTTTATAGGTATATTTATATTACATTGTGTAATTTGCTTGTACTAGTCATGCTCGACTTATCTGCTGCTTGTGACGTCAAACTCTTCAAACGTTTAGATGATATCGACAAATGCTATTTATGAAATTTTTGATGCCCGATAGTGTTCCTTTACTTTTTCATTACGTATAACTTTGAACGTGACCATAACTTACTTGGATTGCCCAAGGTTTGCTTAGCGGATGTCGTCGATGAAACCTTCCATAACACTTGTTTTTTTTATCAACTTTATTGTTTTAAATGGTCTCCTTGTACATATCTTTTTTTAATCAATATTGAGTTTCGATTTTGTTTACTTGTCGGTTTTGTTTTTTTTCCTGTCCTGTTTCATTATATGTAAACAATGAACTGCTGCGTTTTTATGCTGAACACATAAGTATATATTCCACACACCACATCCGAATTCAAGTAAATGACCCCAAGACGACAAGGACCCCAAGACGACAAGGACCCCCAGACCACAAGAACCCCTAGACGACATGGACCTCCAGACCACATGTGTGCGCAGACCACAAGGACCTCAAGACCACAAGGGCTCCCAGACGTCAAGGGCGCGCAGACCACAAGGACCCCAAGACCACAAGGACTCCCAGACGTCAAGGGCGCGCAGGCCACAAGGACTCAAGGAACCGAAAATGAATCATCGTTACGTAAGTATAACCCGAGCCTGTAGTCGGCACTGATCATGTTGACGGGTCATCAGAAGAAATTAATACTGAAATGCCAGCCAGACAAAAAGAAGCATGACAAGTTTAGGGGTGACAAGTATTGTATGTCAATAAAACCACGCATATACTCTCAAATTTATGTTCCTAATCACTCTTTTCATTCCTCTCTTCCTGGATCATAAGGGCTACACAGGTACACATACAGTAGTATAGTTAGACGTCATATTCATCGGAAATATCAGGCGCAGCATAAGGTGCAGACATTTTTATATTTCTGGTCCACCAAGCCAGCAGTTTTGACTTCGAGTTTCTAGTGATTTTCCGTAAGTTTTCACTTTGTTAATCAAGTTTTACAAATTAAATGATGGAGGGACAGGTTCCAAACTGATAAACCTCAGTCCAATGAGGCTACACAGGACATATTAAGGTATACAAAAATAGAAGTTTTTCAATATGAAATTTTAAAACATCATCATCATAACTTACGAGTACTGACTATGTGTCTAGAATGACAAGAATGCAGGACGACACTTTGTTGCCATGACATGTTATAAGCTGCTTGTCAACCACGCTGTACATAGTTATTATTGTGTGTTAGTACTGGCCAACTCCTATTAGCATGTCAATAAATGTATTAACAGCTGGGAGATCTGTTTATGTACGTGACATACGTAAGTACATATCGATGCCAAGTGTCTTCAAAAACAAGAACACACAGATATTGTAAGTAGCAGTAAGATGTGTCAAAGTGTGGAGCTGCCAAACTACTACAGATCCTAGGCATTAATGATCCGGGTCAAAGTTCAATTACCTATAATGTAAAAAGAATTTATCATTAAAGGAGCAATCCGATTTCTATATGCTATGTAACGTTGACGTTGATATCACTCCGGTAAGTATGTCTAATAAAGTACATTTATATTGACCGCGTTCTTTCCATAATGCACGGAAAACACTGCATCACCACACTGGTATATCCACAATCTACATCATTAATAATCACAGTGTGAATGGTGCTGATATTTAATAACTTATGGGTTTATATCTTCGAAATGACAACCAATTCTGTAAAAACTAGTCTGGCCAGGCTTGAGAAAAAGTACACATTTTTCGTGTTACAAAAATGCTAATACAAAGGAATTGTCAAAAAAGGGTTAGGAAACAGAAACAAAAGAAATCTGCTAGAAGTGTGCAGTGGATTTATTTTGTCATAAATCTGTGGGCTGCGGAAAAAGGAGTGTTTCTCTCTAGAATAGGGAAACCGTAATCATCACATCTATCAAAAAGCTTAAACTACAGGAAAACAGAACCTGTCATGTCCTTGATGTCCTATTCTGGTTGGTATACACAATCGATATCGCGCATAGTTTTCTTGTGTTTTTAATGCACAAGATTTAGTTAATATATTTGAAAATGAGACTGGAGAACTTGAATTACTTTGTGAAGTGTTTTGATAAACTTCTCATTGAATTCAGCCTCTTGTGAAAAAAAACAAAGGCAGCCAAAAGAGGGAAACAATAGTTTCTTGCAAGATCTCATGCATTCGTTTTCAGTCCCGATGAGCAAGAGTTTTTCTAAATGGAGGGAAAGGTGTGTATGCTGTGTGACAACTGAGGACTCAAATAGAAACATTACTTCCTATACAATCACTATATATATGACCATAGGAGAAGGTTTACACTGAAGCATTTCACGGCATTATAAGCAGAATAATCAAATGTATTATGTCCAAAACCTGTAAAATCAAGTTAAACCCTCAAAGTGACAATGCAGCAACGAAACATCTACATGATCGTAAATAAAAAATCAAACTTAATGTAGCCTACTTCAGTAATCAAATACGGTATCTCAAATAAATTACTGTACCGCTTGCAAAATTATTTTACAAAGATTTAATTTTGATATGATAAAAAATTTGATAGTCCCTTATCGTATCATACTCACAAGCAAATTCATATTTTAAGGAGGCAAGCATGTAATAAACAAATTCAAAGGAAACAATTATCAGGGTTTTTTTATGATCTCTTGCTGAAGTATGTTGATCATTGTGGAAACAACACACATGTGCATATCACCTACAGACAGGTAACATTAATACCACGGTGTGACTCATCCGTGTTGCGAGCAGCAAAAAGTGTTAAAAGTCCGGATGACAAGTTACGTATAAGGGAGGTGTACTATTCACACATTCCCTCAAATACAGTGATATACAGTATATGTATATATACCGAATGATAAATAAGTCTACATCATCAAGTTGTTTAATCTACAGAGGTCAGTTAGTGCCATATTGAATAACCTTATGTTGTAATAACCAAGTGGTAATTACAGCATTGAAACTTACTTCGTGTGACCTTACCTTGCCCAGTAATAATCCAACCAGCAGTATTTAAGATAAGATTTAAAATGGTTCATATGTTTCTACGACACAGTGTGCTTTAGGAAATTAAAAATACATTCTCATGAAATTTCATTTTTGTGAAATTAAAACATTGAGACACCATCACTTGTAAATATCTTGTGTTCTACCCACGGTCATAGATGGCTGCATCACCTAATGAACAAATATCCCAAAAATACATTCTAAAAATTGCTTATTCTGGTATTTACTGGCATATTAACACGCCCTTTTCATAACATTATTTGCAAATTTGTTGTACTCCATTTACAGTTAAACATTTAGCGGAATGTTTGTGTCAGCATTTTAGCATTGATGAACGTGTATACACGTAAGTTAGATGTAATTGCTGGTCTATAATTGATGCCCATCATAGCCTGTTAATGGACAGCAATAGGATACCCAGGTGTTGGGATGGGAGTTTCTTGTATTCCACAATGGACACCCTTGTTCGGTATGTTTCCATTAGTTACCGGAGATAGTATCTCTATAGGCCGTCACAAAACACCGCAACATAACGCTCTAAACACGATCTATCCTACTATCTACTGACAATAGGATTCATTACCATATAATAACCAAACATATATAGGGTAGTGTAGGTATGTTGGTAAGTTACTGGTTAAAGTGTGATACGGATATGTCTGAGGTAGGTGACAAAGATTACTGATAAGAAATGACTTTAATACCTACACGAGTATTGACTGTATCTTGTATTTATCTGGGCTGGTCTTGAGTATTATAATGGTTGACAATGTACAAAACTAAAACATATCAAACGGAATAAGAGAAGGCCTTGCTTTATTCAACTTTAGGGGGTTCGTGAACAGCCAGGATAATATAGGATCTCGTTGTAGTAGCTAGTGGCTACGGGAGGTCCTTCTCAAGCAATTCAAAGCAATTAGGATTAAGTTTCTTGCCCAAGATGACAACCCTACAGAACAAACTACTTTGTTTCCTGGAAAAGACGCACCTCGGATCTTCATTTCAGGTTACGTAATCAATACGCGAGGGCGTGAGGAGGACGTGAAGAAAGCGATAATGAAAAGGTGTCGAAATCGGATAGAAATTGCACCAAGTAAACAACTAAATACAAAAACTACTGAGACAGATAGAACTACATTAAATAAAACAAGATTGATATAATTAACAGGATATATATATATCCCATCTGAATATTAGCATTTCTTTCGATCATTTCTTCAGTCACCTCCCAGGTTTCAAAATTTAGGCCTTTAGCATCATTGACGAGTCCTAGAAGTACGAAACAGCTATATGGCGTAGTTTTGTTCATAGTTTGGCTCTGCTGCAACCTACTCTTAATTTACATGAAAAGTGATATTACCTTTAGTACAATCCTCTCTAAAGTGATATACATTGTAGCGCGTTTAATTATTTGATAAACTGGACAACAAGGTAAAGCCAAAGACATCTATTTCAGCTATCAGTGCCGTTTTACTATTCTTTGAAGTTCCTGTTGCTGCTGGACGCTCGTAAATCGTGTTTTGAACCGAGTCTTTGATTGGGTTAGAATTCTACTCAGTATCTGATCGATGTTGAACTGTCCTTAAATTACGAAGTATTTGCGTTTATGTTAGAAATGTGGTAATATATGCATTTGCAATTAAAAAGCATTATTTTTTATGAACAAAAAAAAGATTTACATGGAGGAGACTCATAAAAAAAGTACAAGAATAAGACGAGGTGTTCCGGAACACGTCCAATTTGATTTTGTATAAAGACATGAAATGTAGTGTATCAAGAAGAATGAAACTAGATAACAAAGTGGAGTTAGATTTGAAAGAGTTAGTCGGTTTGTTTATCATGTTAACCGTGACTCGTATATTTACACAAAGTGTCTAGTTCCTTATATGTACCGGAGTGTGGACAAAAAACTACTTGGTAGCCAGGACGGCAAATATATCAAACAGCTTTATGTCGGAGTTTAATACTAATAGCTGTTCATATTCCCTTATCGTCCACAAGCATTAACTTAATATATTCCGCCAAACGGAGGTCTACAACTTTGAAGTTAGATTTATAGGATCAAATCACCATGGTCCCCGAGTTTTAACAACAGATTTTGTGAACCGTATCGGGTAAATTATTAGTCATAATTAGTTCAACAACCTATCAATGGCGTCGTTTTCTCAACAAGAGTAGGTATTCGACCAGGTAAAATGTCAGGTAATGTCCGGTAAGGGAAGTAAGATGCGTGTTAGTTTCATATCTACATATAAATAAAGGTTACCACAGTGAGATAGAGGGTCCCTGGATGTCATCTGAGGTAAGGTGACCCATGGCTTGTCCGAACCACAATTGAGAGATGAAACAATCTCTAATAGTAGCTATTTTCAAAACGATTACAAATGTTAAAAATCTCGATAGAAGAATGTTCTGATTAGGGATTCGAATTTCAAGACTTATACCGAAACGTTCCACGAATTTCAAGACTTATACCGAAACGTTCCACGAATTTCAAGACTTATACCGAAACGTTCCACGAATTTCAAGACTTATACCGAAACGTTCCACGAATTTCAAGACTTATACCGAAACGTTCCACGAATTTCAAGACTTATACCGAAACGTTCCACAACATAAATATAGCAATGGTTTCAGTTATAGCTATTTCTCCTAAGTAAGTTTGATTCTGAAAAGTAAACGATAACACCTAAATAGATAAGTAAAAGTTAAGGAAATATTTTGATGACGTATTACATAAAATAGTAGGACAACAGTAGTAATAGAAATATCTCGTTTTGTTTTCACGGCTCGCTGGTAGGCCCAGTAGATTCTTTGCTGTTAACTTTGATTTGAGCACGTGGCATCACTTGCATTGTCCTTATGACCAAGTATTATTCTTCTAGTGCTTTTCTAAAGTTCTCTTTGTAAATTATTCTTTGATTGATATTTTACTTTCGTTTCATGGACATTGAGTTTCTTGTTCTTGACAATATGAATTGTGTTAGCGGTTTATACCCACGGCACATTACACAACAGAGACTGTTGCAATTGACATGTTTTGTTGAAAAAACATTTGCTTCCTGTTCAAATTGATCCTGTCAGTAAAAGATCTATTGAGATTTACAACCAAATTAGTTGTTCTTCGTCTCTTAGATTCTAGGTCACTGCCACATGTAAACGGTATACTGTTTGACAGAAGACATTGAAGGAAATTATATAAACTAAATGATAGTAAAACACGAAACTTAAAATACAGAGAAAATCCACGTATTCCCCGGATGATGGACCCTGCGTAGGTTACCTCCTGCGATTCTTTATTGTGTTACACTGATCAATTTCTCCACAAAACTAAGAGTGTCTCTGACCTTTGGATCCGATCAAATTTTTTATTTATTTTCCTAGTTCCGGTACAACGTACCGAGTGCTGTATAATAAACAGACGGAAAGTGCCTGATATCGGGATGGCACCCTGTAGATCGTTGTAATCAAATCTAGTTGATGTAGTAATATATAAACTGCTGCATATCTATATTAATTGTCTACAATGTGCAACACATTATTTAGTTATTGCAGAATAGATTATAAACATATCACCACATCCACGGCCCAATGGTAACCTGGAGTTTCCCTAGAACAAAAGTGCACTGCCTCCAGAGCATGTCTGTTTCTACAGATTCCATCATGTCCAACTTCCCCAGTTATCATCCTCCAGTCTCGTTCTCTCACCATGACTTAACGCGGTGTTCACATATAAAATACAGAAGGGCGTTATGTGTGAATAGCGGCCGGGACGTGTGGTAATAAAACCATCATAAACTGTGCATGACCATATGAAATGTGGAATTAGGGATATGTGGGTGGGCCCTTCACTCAATCAGTTATATTGCCTATCAACTGGATATATCAATCAAAGTGTCCAGTTATTCAAATTATCATCTTCCATGCTTAAGATGTGGCGTTCACTGCTGAAAACTTTTCAGATTCATAAAACAAAACCATCGTATTCTTTAGGACAATAATATGTTGCCTTCATCTGAAATTTGGATATTGCACCCCAAGTTTGATTTTAAATAAGTCTTTTCTTTCTAGTACGATTGTTAGCAGCTTACTGATAATGACCCTGTTTTCAGCATTCTTTTCATACCGCGGGAAAAAATTGAGGTGGCATTACTTCCTTTTAAATGTCGGGAAAATCTGGCATTTCCACATCGAAAGAAAATGGGTGGGAGATAAAAATGTTATTTTCGTTACGGTGAGAATAAGAAATGAAATGTTTACTCTCCCCTAACGTAAAGCTATCAGACGGGCGTGATTGGTCGTTAGTGTGCAACATGACATTTACCAGCAAATGCCATTTACAACGACATCATCATCAAGATAGCTCAATTCTTTGACATAATTCTGTTTTAAAATTGAAAAGTTACGTAAATGATATTACATGTAAATAGAAAATAGATACTGAATAATTATCTAAAGCACATTTTTCAAATAAACTGATCGGGAGGTCCTACCAACTTTATTGATATCGTCGATTTCAAACTCTATCTTAAATGTTGTGTTAATTGGCGACAAAGTCAACGATTTTTCCATAAGGATGAATTTATAAACTTTCTGATCAAGCTTCTTCTTTTGTCTCGTTATTTTCTTTTTCTTTTTAATTAGAAATAACTGAATTGAACTTAATTATGAATAGGTAATAACGTAGAAAATTCAAGAATTCTCTTCTGCTCTTCCTGGTATGAAATGTGTTTGCATATTTTATCCTTGCATGCTATGATTACACCCAAACAGATCAAAATTGACCTATCAAAAGCAAAAGCAGAAATTCAAAACTAAGCGACTAACAACGGTTTTTTTTTTAATTAATGATGTTTTCCTTGCAGCGACAGCAAGAATTTCCAAAGTGTTCTCCCCACTTTGTCACAGCGTCAGTGTTAAGAAAGCAGAGAAAATCTCTCGCGCGTGTGATATCGCCGGACAGAATAACGTTGACGGGTCTTTTTGTTCTTTGATGTTCTCAGCTATGTTTCACTAGAATGGCGGCTTTACAAGCATGTCTGCCAAACATTTCGTGTGGACATGGAACCTTAAAACAAGTTGTCAAGGTCACAGACATATACATGTATTATACAACAAGATCGTAATACACGTGAGAAGAGGTCAAGGCTAAGTTTGATCCAGAACATAATGGCATCGCACAAATGTCTTATTGTCTTCAACAATTTGTCATACACATATGGTGCTGAACATATGTGTGCCTGTTGGAGTCTTTCTCCCTTGTAATATGTATTTGAATTAATTTGGTCACTACACATATCTGACGCTAGGATTTTCTTTATTAGTAATAAAAACGACTATAATAGTTTAAAGTATATATGACCTAACAAATTAAGTGCTGACCACTCATCACGACTCGATGATAGAAGTTTTCTTCATCACCCAATCCGCCTGTTATCCTGTTAATTCACCCACATAATGGTTTTTTGAGCATATGTTACCGGTGTAACGTATAATTTTTCATTAAAAGGATTATGACGTTATGTCATAAATTAAAAATGGCGTTGAAAAATAGCTGTCTCCTTTCTTGCCCAACGTATTTTTACTTTAAACCAGTTTAAACAAAACTTTCCTGAGTGATGTGATAAAAAGGATATATCAATTTGAAAACTTATTTAAGAACCTATGATTCCAGTAATTTGTTGTCACGTCTTCTAATGTTTTCGGATCTTATATCAATTTTGGTTGTTGTGGTGCATCAATAATACATGTATACCAGTGGAAAGACACACGTGTTGATATTAGAGTGACCGTTAGTCTTGTAAGTTGACGAATGTCTCCTATGAGTAACGTTATGCTAATTTCTATGCACTGATGTCGGTATTCTCTCATACTAAATCATTCCACCGACCTTACGTGCAGACACTCGAGTTCGTAATCTGTGCTTCGTAAGGATTTATGTCAGAATGGTTTGGGAGAAGGGGGAGTATTGATATGCACTTTCATCGTGTAATCAGATGGAACGTCAAAATTTTTATTTACTTATTAATCTACTCTGTCTTTGCAGAGCGGGTTGGTGGCAGTGGTGGGATTTCCTTTGTCACATTACAAATTCTGATGACGTGTTTTTCCTCTATGAAGCAGGCGAGGTTTCTTTGGTGGTCTCCTATGACGCCGCTGATAAACACCCTGGTTTTTATCGTGCTCGTTTAATCATATTTATGCTACTTTTTCAGTATATTTTCTGTGTAAGAGATGCACTGACAGCGTACCCTCACTCCTTCACCTGTAGAGATACTGATGAAAAAGCATTTATCCCAGACCACTGTTGTGAATGATGTACTGCAGTGGGGGTCAGACTATATGTCAAAGTACAGACACAGGTTTCTGTTCCTTGACGAAATAACAAGGGCAAACATATCTCTCATAATTTATCAAGTACTTTTCGATGGAGATTTATGTACTGAAAATAAGGAAATATCGTTGCGGTTTTAATACTATGGCAAGTTTAATCCACACAACTTCCATTTCACAATTGAAGCGAAAAAACGTTTAGACTTGCCAGGACACTGCGGTGCGTAAACACATCCGCTTCTAGGATCACAAAAAATTGCCTGAACTGAAATTTTCCTCGTTTGTATATATTTGATAAAAGACAAATCACTGTGATTAATTTATCGACGTGCACGTGTTTATAATGTGATAAGGACGTCCGTAAAGGTTGTTAGATGAATTTAAACCTAACTTTTTTACTATGGGGATTGTTCGCATTTTCTCGTAGAGACGATCAATTTGCATGCTCGAACAGTTTTTATGAAATTTACGTGTGATGAAAGTCAATTAATGTTACTCTACAATGCAGACTCAAAAAAGACACAGCACCATCCATTACAAATTCCCTGCTTAGTTCTACCTGTACATGCGATGTAATCTGTCTACACAGGTGTGTAAATATTTACATTAAAGAAATAGGAACGCGTGGTTAATGTTTACAGAAATGTTAAAATCTATATCTAAACTTCTCTTATATGTTAAAGAAAACACCATGGAAACTGTACACTTTCTGGTGTGTAGGTGGCCTTATGTTTCTGGCGTTATGGTCCTAAAGGTAAGGCATAAGAACTGTACACGCTGTCTCCGTGGCATGATCGTAGGAGGCGACTAAACTTGAATTCTTTATACTTTCTTTTTCTACACATCTTTCTTCTCCCTAGTGTCTTGACACTGTGACATTTCAGATTTGAGATTTTTGAGATTTTATAAGTAAACTGCAGATTGTTGCCAGTCTGACACATCGAACCCGAGAAGTCTAAAAACCTTGGTAACCTTGGGCAAAATCAGGAGATTTACATACAACAGGCAGTTACCAGCCACCTTGAAACTGTTGAAACTTGAAACGATCGGGAATAACAAAATCTGTTACCTGTAACTGAGCGAGATCGGGGTATCTTAGTCGAGGGCTAAGATCCTGTAATATAGTCCCAACCGAGGCGTCAGCAGAGGTTAGGATGTTACAGGATCTTAGCCAGAGACTCTGCCTGTTACAGGTAATCGATTTTTTTCGCTCGCACTTACTACTCTGAAAAGTATTTAATATTTCATCAGAGTTTGGAATCCCGTGGGAGCCTCACACTACCCACACAGCCTGTTCATTTTTAAATAGCGCCGCGTAAATAATGCAGACCGCACTTACACAAAATACAACACATTTTACAGTGAAGATGTTTATATTTCATTTCAGTTGTGATTAATTAAAATAGAACATCGCTGAAATTTTAACAACGACCTAACCTACGTGTTTTGTTGAAATGTACGGGTGTAGGTGCCACCTACACGTACATGTGGATGAATACACCTGTGCGTAAAAAAATTCGGAAAAACGCACGTAAGGGTACTTCACAGTTCGGACGAGTCAGAAAAATGTAGGATGGGGTATTACGTGGGATATCCCTGTCTCGGGTACGAGAAATTTCTTTACAATTCCGGCCATGTTTCTTACATAACTTTTGGAAACAGACGAGGAAAAAATGTACTTTTATAAGCGTCACAACGTCCTAAGTATGACTTTCGAATGGTTGTCTGCTACCTGAACAATCATATGTGTGCTGGAGAGTTTTCGCCATCCAAATCCCTTAAACGCATTTTGTTTCAGAAAATGGACTTCGGCGCTTTAGCGGTACACTTTTATCAGAATAACTAACTTTCTGTTTCAAATTATGTAAATCTAAACTGCTCTATATCTTTATATGTGTTATCCAAATGAATTCAAACCGCAAGCGAGCATTTATTTTATGCGTGTCGGGCGGAAATACCTTCCGGTAAGAGACGACATATTTTCCCCGTGTCTATAGCAATATATAAATAGCAATACTCAGTTAAGTACAATAATTCAGTTTCAGAATATTTTAAGGTGTTTATATAAAAAAGCCCATTGCGATTTACATTTACCGAGAGACCTACTCCGATTACTCTTGAGTCCGGTCTCGGATGGTCAGCCAATAAAATTCGCCTCGTTCTGGTAAATAGAAAGAAGATCAAGCCACGTCGTAAAGTGTGGCATCATTATATCAATTACACGCTTGGATGACCAGCTGTACCTGTTGTTATGCACGTAGCGCACAGAAGACGATGCTGTAGTGATGTCAGGAATGCGTCGAAACATCAGATTTAGGAGATAATCCCGGGGTGAAATAATCCAAGACTTCAGGATATCTCGAATATTGTTAAACAGCGGAAATTATTTACATCTCCGGTGAAATTCGGAAGAATCACAGAAAAATGCTTTCAACAAGATTTTTTTTTAACTTGTGATCTAAGATTTTCAAAACACATTGCATTTGTTTTCCATATAGAGATGGTGAGACACAACAGATATACAGACGGGGAGATATAACAGATATAGAGACAGGGAGATATAACAGATATAGAGACGGGGAGATACACAGACATAGAGATGGGGAGATACAACAGATATAGAGACGGGGAGATACAACAGATATAGAGACGGGGAGATACAACAGATATAGAGACGGGGAGATACAACAGATATAGAGACAGGAAGATATTCGGCGATTGAGAAGGGGAGATACAGCAGATATAGAGACAGGGAGATATTCGGCGATTGAGAAGGGGAGATACAGCAGATATAGAGACAGGGAGATATTCGGCGATTGAGAAGGGGAGATACAGCAGATATAGAGACAGGGAGATATTCGGCGATTGAGAAGGGGAGATACAGCAGATATAGAGACAGGAAGATATTCGGCGATTGAGAAGGGGAGATACAGCAGATATAGAGACAGGTAAATATTCGGCAATAGAGAAGGGGAGATACAACAGATAGAGAGACCGGGAGATACACAGATATAGAGACGAGGAGATACAACAGATATAGAGACGGGGAGATACACAGATATAGAGATGGGAAGGTACAACAGACATAAAGATGGGGAGATATAACAGATATAGAGACGGGGAGATACAACAGATATAGAGACGGGGAGATACAACAGATATAGAGATGGGGAGATATAACAGATATAGAGATGGGGAGGTATAACAGATGTAGAGATGGGGAGGTACAACAGATATAGAGACAGGAAGATATAACAGATATAGAGACAGGTAGATACAACAGATATAGAGACGGGGAGATACAGCAGATATAGAGACGGGGAGATACAACAGATATAGAGATGGGGAGATATAACAGATATAGAGATGGGGAGGTATAACAGATGTAGAGATGGGGAGGTACAACAGATATAGAGACAGGAAGATATAACAGATATAGAGACGGGGAGATACAGCAGATATAGAGACGGGGAGATACAGCAGATATAGAGACGGGGAGATACAACAGATATAGCGACGAGGAGATACAACAGATATAGAGATGGGGAGATATAACAGATATAGATATGGGGAGGTACAACAGATATAGAGACGGGGAGATACAACAGATATAGAGACAGGGAGATATAACAGATATAGAGACGGGGAGATACAACAGATATAGAGACGGGGAGATACAACAGATATAGCGACGGGGAGATACAACAGATATAGAGACGGGGAAATACAGCATAATAGAGACGGGGAGATACAACAGATATAGAGACGGGAGATATAACAGATATAGAGACGGGAGATATAACAGATATAGAGACGGGAGATACAACAGATATAGAGACGGGGAGATACAGCAGATATAGAGACGGGGATAAATAACAGATAGAGAGATGGGGAGGTACAACAGATATAGAGACAGGGAGATATAACAGATAAAGAGACGGGGAGGTACAACAGATATAGAGACGGGGAGATACAACAGATATAGAGACAGGGAGATATAACAGATATAGAGACGGGGAGATACAACAGATATAGAGACGGGGAGATATAACAGATGTAGAGACGGAGAGATACAACAGATATAGAGACGGGGAGATACAACAGATATAGCGACGGGGAGATACAACAGATATAGAGACGGGGAGATACAGCATAATAGAGACGAGGAAATACAACAGATATAGAGACAGGGAGATACAACTGATATAGAGACGGGGATATACAACAGATATAGAGACGGGGAGATACAACAGATATAGAGACAGGTAGATACAACAGATATAGAGACGGGGAGATACAACAGATATAGAGACGGGGAGATACAACAGATATAGAGATGGGGAGATACAGCATAATAGAGACGGGGAAATACAACAGATATAGAGACAGGTAAATATTCGGCTATAGAGAAGAGGAGATACAACAGACATAGAGACCGGGATGTACAACAGATATAGAGACGAGGAGATATAACAGATATAGAGATGAGGAGATATAACAGATATAGAGACGGGGAGATACAGAGGCGACTAAAATATACAAAACGAGATATAAAATGGAATTAATTCAGGAAACGAGACATTATAAATCTGAAGCTGATGATGAACGGCAGTTCTTATTTTTCTGCATTACCGTATAAATAGTATGTTAATATAACGTGTCAGTCTAGGTTTTCATTCCTCACTACCGGTTGTAGTATTACGTATTCTATACTGTGGTTACATGGCTGATATATATGAATGAAAACATAAAAGCCTTAAACATGGTGTTTCTGCTTAGTTTGTGGTTTCGATATTGACAATGAATGCGCTTTGTAAGCGGATTTTATCAATTGTGCGGTACACGTGACAGTAATTTTGATAGTGTGCATCATTGATATACCTCGGCGGTGCATACGACATGCAGTGGTGACATTCATGTAATTACTTTAAACTTCACGGGTGATAATTTAATCCCCTATTCGTAAATGTTTGTCATCAATGACGACACTAATGTGTCTTGTATTACCTTAAGGTATTTTCAGAGTTAAATGTGACATGGCATCACAGCGATACAAGTGGAAGGTTTGGCTAGAGTTTCCTTACCTACACAACACCTACATCAAAACAGCTGATTCTCACCAAATTATACATAAACTGCTCAAATGATTCCTGGGAAATTCTTCCATAACGACGCATACATTCCGATGTTACGTGTGCTTGACTATAGGACGTTAGTGGTCACCAATATTATATCACAAGGGGTCATATATGGGCGAGGTAAAGGGAAGTGATCAGAGGTCACAATGGTGGGGACTACATATAGGGTGGGAGTAGAGGCAATTGTGAGCGAAGGAGGTAGTGGGGTTAAAATAGACATGGGGACATATTGTAGGGATGAAAGAAGATGTGTTAAGATTGAAGATATGTGATAGGGTGGTCGTAGGGGAGTTAAAGGAAGGAGGAGGGGCTGTAATTGGTGATAGGTAATGGGGTTACGAGTAGAAGAATTTATAGATAGGATAGGGAAGTTTTCTATAAATAAATCATTAAGTGACAATTATCGTAAGGTGCCGCCTTTACTACTGCAAAGTTAAACACGATACGACGTCCGTGTATGTAAGTTATCTGGGAAGATTCCGTTGCTGACGTGAGCATTCAATCGTCCGCAAAGACATCTTTGAAATCCAAGGGTTCCGCCTTTGATACACCTATCCGGTGTATACAGGGATAGAGAGGATAATTAAACCATTAGCGGAAGACATGGTATTCGATGACGCCACGGAAACCTATAGATTTATGTATTTTCTAATTATCTATAACGTCCTGCTACGATCTCTGCCAATTTGGTATTGTATCACAACAACGCCCAATAACAATATTTCCTCTCGGTGAAAAAAGACGTTTTCTTACGGTCGTTTGAATGTTTCAGTAATTAAATGTAATAGCTGTCTGACGTTCCCGAGATTATTCTAGCTTGAATAATAGATAACATGGTCTGCATTTTCCCCTGCTATTGTTAATTTAACTTCTGATTTCTTTTACTCGATTCAAATGACCGATAAAAACCTCCGACGTGACCATAGAACCAAGGATGACTTCTAAAACACTGTCTACATAATTCTACAACTTACCTGCATAGCATTCCATCAACTCCTCCTCCGTCTTTCTTAGCATTCGTTTGGTCCGCGCGTGCCTATGTTTAAGATCCGTGTGATTTTGTTGTAAAACATTTAAAGCTTTTTCTGTTTTATTTAACTTATATATATAGTATCCCATCTCTTCCTTGAGGTTCGCTTCTGACCTTACAAGTTCGTATAGTTGAATTTCCATAGCTTTACGTTTTGTTTCAGAAACATTGAGTTTCTCGGTGGCTGCCTCAAGCCTTGCCGATTTGTCCTTGAGTTGGTTTTTGAGGATGTATCCTTCCCTCTGTAACGTTGCCGCCTTGTGTTCGGCCAGTATAAGTTCCTCTCCTGTATCAAGAAGGTCCTCCTGGGCCTCCCTAAGGGCGTTCACGGTCTCGTTGTATCTTGTCTCCTTCTCCAGGAGAGCCAATGTCTTTTCTTTAAGTTCGTCACGAAGAGACGAGAATTCCCGACTCAGCCGGGACAGTAGACCGTTTTCAGTGCGATTAGGAGCCTGTTGGATCGGACCTGGCCCCACTGCGACATTATTGGTGAAGGTACCGACCTCTCCCCCGGGGTTCCGGGGACCAGCCGGTACCGCATCCCGGAGGAGTTTCTGTACGGATGCTTCAAGTTCGAGGATTCTGTCCTCATGATTTGTCTTTATCACGTCAAGGTCGTTTTCTAATACGCGGACGTGTCGGTTTGAATTGTCATCCTGCTGGTCACTAAAATTAACTCCCCCTGTTGAGCACTCTCCTGTCTGTTGAGACAAAAGTATGTTGTATGTACACTGTCCGTTCTGTAGGACGCACTGATTGGCCGAAGTTGGAACCAACAAAATCAGAAGTAGACACGTATACTGTATAGTAATTTTATACCCAAGCTGTACAAACATATTCAATCTTCCTATCGAAACAGTTGATTCCGATGAAACTTTCTGCACACATTTTCCGAAGCCCGTGAAAAAAGATTCCGTGCAACTGTTCGTGGGGCTGTGAGTGTAGCGAGTAGAGAGTTAACTCATCGTCAGCCTACCTATGGTTAATAGGCCGGCATACCCCGCGACAAATCATCGCTTTAATAGCGCGCCACACTTTTATACCAAAAACCAGTAATAAGCTGGAACGGGTCCCACACATACATGTATTGTCATTTTGTATATACCTACCATTACGAGACAGCGCGGGGCTCACAGTTACGATAGGTAAATCATAGAACTGTTATATATAACACAGATAGAGCTTCTTTGTATAAGCAAAATATATATGTATACACTTCTACATAAAATATATCGAAGAGGAATTAATTTGTAACATAAAGACTTTAATTTTCCACGTTTTTTCCCAAACGTACATGTAATGATATGTACAAGTAACGCGACACCCTTCATGTATTTTGATTAATTCACAAAAGTGCTCAATGTACACATTCTGTCTGGCGCTTGAATTACAAATTAATGTATTCATAATTTTAAACACATGCCTGAAGTCTGTTTTCTCGTCTAGAAATGCTGTCATTCGTGAATAAACGTTATGCGGAGTTTTGTTGTGGTATACCTGTTCCAATCACCATCCACTCAATATTGTCTCCATTTCTGTTCCGTACCAACTGACAGGGTGATGCTAACGAGCCAGTTATATATGTATGACATATTAACTTAGTGTTATAAAGAGTCCTTATCTCCGGTAGATCCAGATCTGTCCCCATATGACATATTAACTTAGTGTTATAAAGAGTCCTTATCTCCGTCTGTCCCCATATGACATATTAACTTAGTGTTATAAGGTAGTCCTCTGTCCCCATATGACATATTAACTTAGTGTTATAAGGAGTCCTTATCTCCGGTAGATCTCTGTCCCCATATGACATATTAACTTAGTTAGTGTTATAAAGAGTCCTTATCTCCGGTAGATCCAGATCTGTCCCCATATGACATATTAACTTAGTGTTATATGACATATTAACTTAGTGTTATAAGTCCTTATCTCCGGTAGATCCAGATCTGTCCCCATATGACATATTAACTTAGTGTTATAAGGAGTCCTTATCTCCGGTAGAACCAGATCTGTCCCCATATGACATATTAACTTAGTGTTATAAGGAGTCCTTATCTCCGGTAGATCCATCTGTCCCCATATGACATATTAACTTAGTGTTATAAGGAGTCCTTATCCCCATATGACATATGACATATTAACTTAGTGTTATAAGGAGTCCTTATCTCCGGTAGATCCAGATCTGTCCCCATATGACATATTAACTTAGTGTTATAAAGAGTCCTTATCTCCGGTAGATCCAGATCTGTCCCCATATGACATATTAACTTAGTGTTATAAGGAGTCCTTATCTCCGGTAGATCCAGATCTGTCCCCATATGACATATTAACTTAGTGTTATAAGGAGTCCTTATCTCCGGTAGATCCAGATCTGTCCCCATATGACATATTAACTTAGTGTTATAAAGAGTCCTTATCTCCGGTAGATCCAGATCTGTCCCCATATGACATATTAACTTAGTGTTATAAAGAGTCCTTATCTCCGGTAGATCCAGATCTGTCCCCATATGACATATTAACTTAGTGTTATAAGGAGTCCTTATCTCCGGTAGATCCAGATCTGTCCCCATATGACATATTAACTTAGTGTTATAAGGAGTCCTTATCTCCGGTAGATCCAGATCTGTCCCCATATGACATATTAACTTAGTGTTATAAGGAGTCCTTATCTCCGGTAGATCCAGATCTGTCCCCATATGACATATTAACTTAGTGTTATAAGGAGTCCTTATCTCCGGTAGATCCAGATCTGTCCCCATATGACATATTAACTTAGTGTTATAAGGAGTCCCTCATATGACATATGACATATTAACTTAGTGTTATAAGGAGTCCTTATCTCCGGTAGATCCAGATCTGTCCCCATATGACATATTAACTTGTGTTATAAGGAGTCCTTATCTCCGGTAGATCCAGATCTGTCCCCATATGACATATTAACTTAGTGTTATAAAGAGTCCTTATCTCCGGTAGATCCATATGACATATTAACTTAGTGTTATAAAGAGTCCTTATCTCCGGGATCTGTCCCCATATGACATATTAGCTTAGTGTTATAAAGAGTCCTTATCTCCGGTAGATCCAGATCTGTCCCCATATGACATTCATTACCTGTTAGACTTATTTTATTTATTTATTTTTTTTTTTTAGCTAGATTTTTTATATTGTCTTGATAAAAGTGTATAGACATGAGATCAGTAGGTTTGACCTTATCAACGTTCTAACTTTACCGGCCATGTACCCCTGCCCCTCGGGCTGATAGTCTCTGTGCCTGATTTTGACCAGGATTTATATTTCCTTTGTTAAGTATAATTCTCTACCTTAACAGATTCCTGTTCACTAAAACTGTTGATGCATCTAATTCACAGTAGGTAATACATACACAAATCTTAAATAGGGAACAGTGACCCGAATACTGTATAATGTTTCCTCATCCGTCACGCCAACCTCCCTCTCCTCGTCTATCAAGTCTAATTTCATCCGTTATCGTAATAGCGAAGATGACTGATCGTCTTCCGTTCTCCGAAACTCGCCTCGTTTACAACTGGACCACCAGCCTCACTAAGCATGAAAAACACAACTTAAACGACAGCAGTTTTTAACATGCTACACTGTTCTGTGTGTAAATATTTATTGTTTTCTCTCACTGATGGTCGAATATCGGTCCTTTTTGTTTATCCTTTAAAATATATCAGTTCTGTACGTTGAGTGTCGTCTTTTTAATTCTTGAAACACTATTCACATTAAATTGTATATATACATCATTTCTTCTTGTCATCTAAACAACCAAAAGAGTACATGGATGGATATGGTCACCGTCTAGTGACTTGATAATTCTTACAAACGCATTTACACTAAAACGTGACAAAGATAAACAGATGACATTTTTCATACTTAATGAAAAAGAAATCACTCTTTGTTATGCAGAAGTATGTATACTACACCGAACAGAAGTCTGAGCGGAGGTTGTGAAACTCCGTCCCTAAACCAAGATCTGAAACGTAACTAGCTTGTTATTTTGTTTCTGTAAATTGTTCGTAGTCACTAACAGGCATTTGTGACCATGGCGCTTGTTAAAAGGTCACTATTGGTTAGGGAACAGCTAGATGGAAATTTGAAATGTCAAAAAAGACGACAGATTTAATCATTTGTGTCACAAAAAAACACCAAGGTGTAAGTGAAGTCGTTTACCGCTGTATAACACTGTAACCTCCCTATCATATCAAATCACATCAACGGTATTCAAAGGTTAACACCGTCAAATATACGTTAAATTGTTGTTTAAAATAAAATTTCATGTTTCAGTAAATGTTGTTTCAATTAGGTTCCACATCAAGACAATATATATGCCGTAGTGGGGATGTAATAGATATGGTTTTCATTTTGAAATACATTATTACGAACATTTTTGTTGGAAGTATACTATATGATAAGGTAGTGACTGGTATCCTCTTCCCCTTCTATGAATTTTCCATTTCTGGTTAGAAACATTACTGCATTATCAATCCATGATATTGGCATGACGCAGCTGATTCGATATTCAAGGAGCTGTTCCAATTATCACGACTTTCGTGCACAAAGTTGTCAACTGACGGACAGGGTTCCAAATGATGCAGTCTGATGAAAATTATGGTGAAGTTTGACGATTGTCATAGTGATTTCATTCAGAATTATTCTTTTTCTTTGTGCAATGTGAAGCTGGACGTGTTTGCTTCTCGTTACTTAGCCTGTTGGTTCCGTTGTTGTTTTACGACCAACTGTAATTCGTATTTCACTCCCACGCAGTTGCAAATAAAGCCAATGAAAAGCTTGGAATTGTCTCAGACTTTCATGTATTTGAGGCCAACAATGTTCATCACTTTATATACATCTTTGATAAGACTAAATCTGGAGTGTGTAATTTTTGTTAAAACTGTAGAGTTATGAGCTGCAAAATCGGTACCAGCATCAAATGAAATTGGGACATGAACATTGGAGAGAGTATATGATATGAACAATGTGAAAGTTTTCCAGCCACTAACAAGAACGAAAGGTCAACGCCTTCAGACTCCTTAAGAAACAAACCTGACCTGAAAGTGTGGCTACTATATCAAATGTGAAGAGTTTTATAACCGCTTTTAATAAGCACTAGTCAAACACAAATCAATAATTGTAAAAATATCCTGAACTACAAAATTTCCATTTCAACATTCGCACTTGAAATCTCTAGAGTAATATACGTCAATAGCTTAAAACGGATGTTGTCAAAACCTTATTGTATCAAAAACCAATTTTAACCTATAAGAATAAAAACGTAAATGATTTCGGGTTTATTATATCTCACTGAGAAAATTGAAGACAGACAATTCAGTTCATAGTTATCGTTGCTAATTTCTACGGGTACACCGATGTGACGTCATATCGTCAGTTAATGAAGTTTTGCTATAGAGTTTGCATTGTTTTACTCATGATGTCTCTAGATTTTGAAAATGCATAAATACAAACTCATTCAGATAATGTGTTACTTGTTACGGTAAGATGTCAGTAGGTATGAGGTAAGTTTTATTTGATGTATAGAAAATGTTAGTTGTATAAGGTAAGGTATTATTTGATTTATGGTAAGAAGCTAGTGAATATGAGGTAAGATGTTAAGGATAATGGTAAGATGTCAGTAGGTACGAGGTAAGGTATTATTTGATTTATTGTCAGATTCTAGTGGGTACGAGGTAAGGTGTTATTTAATTTATGGTCAGATTCTAGTGGGTAAGAGGTAAGGTATTATTTGATTTATAGTCAGATTCTAGTGGGTACGAGGTAAGGTATTATTTGATTTATGGTCAGATTCTAGTGGGTACGAGGTAAGGTGTTATTTGATTTATTGTCAGATTCTAGTGGGTACGAGGTAAGGTATTATTTGATTTATTGTCAGATTCTAGTGGGTACGAGGTAAGGTGTTATTTGATTTATTGTCAGATTCTAGTGGGTACGAGGTAAGGTGTTATTTGATTTATTGTCAGATTCTAGTGGGTACGAGGTAAGGTGTTATTTGATTTATGGTCAGATTCTAGTGGGTACGAGGTAAGGCCTTGGCAATGAAGTGCAGACGACGTTGCTTTTGGCGCTTTGGCATATGTGTTCAATATTTACACTGTGATAAAAGTGAAACGCCACAAAAACAACAATAAGAAAATCCACAAGGCATTAAATCGTTTGAAAAGTATCTGTTCAAACGATACAATGATGTTTCGTTAACTTTCAAGTTATGTTTGTCGATTCCCATCCAAAACAAGCATGTAAACAAAATGCTCTTTGGTCGTCCTAGAACTCTTAGTTAACCCTTTGATAAGTAAACACAAAGTTATGGAAAGACATTAGTATACGCGTGAGTGAAGTGTAATGCATGTGCTCATGACACTCACAACATTTCAGTAATGCACGTGCAGTGGGTTATCATTAAGTGGGTGCACAACGTCAGTATCAATCTACTTAATAAGTTCAAGTGCTTATTCAAAGAATAATTGTTTAGTCTTTTTCTTTCGTAGGCTGAGAGATATAGTGTTGTGAAGAGATCTTCTACTCAATATCTTTACTGCATCAGAAGGTTGGTCTATCCAGGAAACCCATTTCTTACACAAGATTATGTTCCTTTTGTGTTATTGTACATGTGTTATTGGGTTTATTTCAGTAGACACATCTCGGTATTAAAACAAAATATTTCATCATTTCATGATACTATAAGTCAAGAAACCATACGTCTGTAGATTTACATCAATCACAATATTGTGCTGTATTTTACAATAAAATATAATTGTGGGTTTTGAAATAAATCTTCTTTAAATTTGCACTGATATCGTTATAAATAATGACAGCTTTACGTTTCCGCATGTTGTGCTTACAGATATAAAATATAGGTACCCATGTTACGTTCACAATGTGTTGTCTCACTCAAACGACTACTTTTTCTATAACAAGTATATCCACTTAGCAGATCACGCCACTTCAGGATTCTATTTTTTACTCAGTTACAGTTTCAGGGTTTCAGTTTTTAGACATTAAGTTTAAGTCTGTATTTCAATGTTTAAATCTTCGTTGTTGACAGTTTCTTTATTTAGTTTTGATGGATTATCAGCAAATACTACATTCGTCTGTAAGTTTTATTTCGTCTGCCTGAG
Organism: Ylistrum balloti; assembly: GCF_031769215.1. Classification (NCBI taxonomy): domain Eukaryota; kingdom Metazoa; phylum Mollusca; class Bivalvia; order Pectinida; family Pectinidae; genus Ylistrum; species Ylistrum balloti. The sequence continues at coordinate 39,462 of NW_026782223.1, read as the reverse complement.
AGGTTAATCCTACACTGAGTGAAGGATCACTAACTACTGTGATGACTGTACAGTGTGTATTTATGTAGAAGATAATGATGACAACCAGGAAATTGCTTCTCATCTTCTATCTCCTAAAACCACTTTTTCGTCCCTCAGTTATCACGGAAGTCGAAATATTGGGAACTAGCCCTAAAATACCGAATCATGACTTAACAGAAATTGTCATCGAGATATAAAGATTAGCAACAGGGATATAGACTTCATCAACAACCCAGTATAGGTACGTACTTACCGAGACATTCTTTAAAGGAAGTAGATCACTTGGTGAGCTTTTTTTGTTGTTGTTCACAATCAATTCTATAATTCTCGGCACGATTAATCTCAAAGTATGCCCCAGAGTATTTCACAGCCATATATATCAAAATCACGGAGATAACTCGAGTAAGGATGAGGTAACATATCTGGTATAAGGTGAAGCAATACAATTTTCATATAGCGAGAACAATTTTTAGAAACGGGCACTCAATATTAAATATTCGGAGAATCATTATTTCAAAATCTATTAGCCGGTATTGCAATCCGACTGTAGCCCTGATTCAAGCTGTATGAGAAGCGTAATGATTTCAATTTTTCTATCGTGAATTTTCCATTTTTGAATAGCAGCAGCACTGCATTCCAAACCTATGGCCTTTACATGTCGCAGTTGGTTCGATAGTCAATGATCTGTTCCCATAATCGCGATTTTCATGTAAAAAGTCGTCAACAGACGGATGAATTCGCAATACAGGATTTTAAAAGATGCAGATTGTTGAAAATAATTGGGAGTTTTAAAGTCATCAGTGATCTCATTGAGAATTATTCTATTTCACTGTGCAATGTGGAGCTGAACGTGTTTGATGCTCGTTATATTTCCTGTTGGTTCCGTTGTAGTATATCTTGTTCTCGTTCGAGAACGTAACATGACTTTTTTGGATTCACTAAAATTTATAATATAGCGGGTGCCATCGATGAAACAGGAGGCGTTTACTCCTCCGGAACACTTGGTCTTATTCTCTTTGTATTTTTGTTATGAGTCTCCTTGTTAATATTTCCTATGTTCATAGTTTTCCCTAATTTGATTGAATTTGAGTTTGGATTAATTTCACATGTTGGTATTGTCTTGTTTTACTTATACTAGGAAGTGTGGAGGGGGAGATTTAAACTATGTTGAGCAACTGGTCGAGCTAGAAATGAAGAATTATTATCCAGGATTCTTGTGAATTCTGAGAATCTTATTAAATCAAGGAAGATATACTTACATTTGTAAAACTGAATTATAATTAACTAGTATGTAGACTTTGGGAAATTTGATTAATTTGTCGAGCCTCTTTTGAAGTCGTTATCGAACAAGCATTGGTTGTTTTGAAAGTGGGAAATGTATTAATAGTATGAACAAGTTAGGATCAGGTGTTCTTTATGAAGATACAATCATGTTTTTATCGTACAAGTTATGTATGTCAACATCCAGACAGAAAATGTGGAAATGTAACGGTGAATCCAACATGATTTCGTGTTACATGTGACTTACGTATTTTTCCACAGAAAAGATAAGCGTGTTGGAATTTACTTTAATATATATATAATGGGAGACGATTTTGAATACTGATGTCAATAACAGCTTATCCTTTGCTGATCAGGTCTATGTTCATAAATTGTCGCTGGACTAATGTGACCATCCATACCAAATGGTCTTACTCTGCCACGTCATCAGTAAAATTGTACAGGTGGTTATCAAATGTCACAAGCGAGGGTTTAACAAAATCTTCCTGTGGCGTTTGCTACCCATAAATTATCAAATCATCGGAATTTGAAGAAATTCGAATACGGATGACAACTAGTGGTTTCTTTATAGTCTTAAAATCTTAAAACTTTTCAGGGAATCACAACTGAAATGTAGATTTGAGGACAGAACAAGAAAATGTTTGTCGCAGACAGACACAACCATATATTTCCAATGCCTATTGTCTGTATGTGTTCAGAAACAACACACCAGTCCGGTCTACAACATCAGGGTGAGAATGACTGACGTGTATTTCCTACTGTTTACTGTATGTCTGAGAGAAGGCCAAAGTAAATTACATATCAAATTAATGAGTGTTTGTCGACACATGAATACACTTAACACCTCGGGCCAGTGGTGTCGTTCACTACTGTGCTGGCAATTAATCTACTTCCTTCACTACATCTAAACAGACAGTGAGGCCAGATGGCTAGAGTTTTACTTTAAAAAATTAATTCGAGATTGAAATACAGAGTTTGCGCTTGGCATCTGCATTCCTTATTCTCGCTGTTACGACAGGTCTAAGCTGGTCCTGAATGTTGTCTGCCCGGGAGATATCTACCGACCTCTCGTGCTACAAAGTCTGGTATGACGCAGCCGCAACTCGTCTTCCGGTTGAGCATTGCGCTAATTTTTTACAGGAATTATAACCGGTCTGTCCGGTTAGTAAACACCCAGAATACGGTGAACGCTGTGAAAGGAAGTTTTAATTTGTTTTATAATTCCGCGACTCTAATTATGTTTGTCTTCAACTAAAGCTTCGTAACTGTTCGCGTAGTTCAGTCGCGAGGACTTCACTTAATCAGGATGATTAAAGATGCCCTAAAGTTGTATACCATTGAAAATTCTACATATATTACAACAGCTGCAATGGGTGTGTGGGAAATGCGTTATATAATTCACTGGATATCCCCCCAAGTAAACATCAATATCAAACATGTTTCTCACAGTAAAGTGTTCTATATATTCCGGATTGTGCGTCCGCTGAACGCTCTGGTTCGCAGAGACGAGGTGATCCTGAACCATCACCTCCTTACTAAAACACGATAACCAGTCTCAGTGCTTAACATGATAGGAAAAAAATACGATAAAACACACTTACATGGATCACGTTGACAAACAACATACACACGATATATAACTAGATTAAATTCACGACATCGTTAACTTCTACCTGAGAACTGGTGGTTTATAGCAAAATCAACAGACTTTTTTCTTGTTTGTTTTTTCTACATAAAACGTAAAGTTTATAACGTTCTTGTCCATATTTTCACCACTGAGATGGTATCCTTTATTGTGATCGATGTCCCTTTTATGCTTTGTTATTCACTCCGATCGCATCAATTAACCATTTAGATAAAATAGTTTGTTATTCTCACGTGGGTTAAACTCTAAGCAAGTTTTGAATGGCCGATTCGGTGATGTTTGACGAGAAGAAGCTGATTCGCTTCACGAATCGGTTGAAATTAAAACATGCGAGAAAAATCGCGATTGCTTTTGTAATATTCACTTGGTTTTTATCACTATTAATTAATTGCTTTCAAAATAATAACCTGTTTCTGACTTGTAATGAATTGTTAATAGATTATTATTATCATTCTCTTTCTTTCCTCCAATTTCGACGATTTACATAAACAGAATAATACATATATATAGAACATAAGTTAGATAGGAGCGGGACACAATAATGATTAGTAGAATACAACTGTACTAATCATAATAGTGAAATAACAGCACAAAATTGTTACAATTTGTTTCCTCGCGACATTATATAGAGTGTTATACAACAAGATATCACTGCTGACGTAACATACACATGAAGTTATTTCCCCTTTATCAATAGTTTTGGGGAGTAAATGTAGAAGTCATAATACATGATCAATACAGTAATTCAGGACTGACATACTAATGATGGTGAGAAATAGACACTCCCTAATGATTTTAATAACATATATATAGAGAGAGATATGTAATTGATCACTATAGCAACATTTGGTTACATACAATATGTTGGTTATGGAATCGGGACGGAATAATGATATCATGTGACTGTTGAGCGTACAGTCTTTGCGGTAATATCGATTTTAGAAAAAGCAAAAGGGACATTCTAAAAACCTTTGCAGTTGTATGAGTAAATAAGATTTATGATTTTGCTTTTTTCCTGACATATTTACAACTAGTCTTCTTTGTAAAAATCGATGGTAAAGAATTATTTTGGTAACGTGTGTCAAACAACAAATGCGTCTCTGTTCAGTGAACATAACTATTCAAGATTTTTAACATGCATAATTTTCACACGAATGGTTGAGAAAGATATTTTCTCGGCCAAGATATAGTTTTAACCAATCACAGTCCATAATCTAAATGTTGCAGCGACCTAAGTGTCCGAGGCAAATCGCATATACAATTTGTTGGTTCGCACAAATTTGGTCATAAAGCAGTATTACTGAAGTATGACAATGTCGGTGTTAGGTATAGGAATGCTGTCAATCCCATACTTCTGTGTTCAGAAAACACACCACAGTACATCTAGCGTGGAATTATTTAACAACATGTTACAGTATCTGATTAATCACATCTGTTTACCACCAGAGGCTGGAGTAACGACAGAGTAGACAGAGTTACCCCCCTAATCGTAGTAATGCTGTTCTAATTTCACAACCACAGTTGTACGAGTTACCTCCCATAACACACTGATCAACATTGGTCGAAAGACGTAAAAAATCGAATTGAGATTTGCTCAAGTTCCAAAGTTCATATGTCCAGTACGTGTTAACGCTCTGAATCGTACCACTATTCGAAAAGTATGGCATGCAGGTTACGGCAAAGTCCACCAGCAGTGTGTACCACCTGCAGTGTCGAAGATTGTACAAGGCAGACAAGCGTTATTAAATTATCTAGCGTTATATGCGTAATAAATCCTGTTTTGTTTGCCAGGGTGATCATTCCGTGAACAGCCGGGGTCATGATTGTCGGGTCTCCTGGACGCTACTGATTTGTTGTTACATCACTGAAAATACCGCTGGAGACAAAGGAAAATATGTGTATTAAGCATTGTTATTGTCTTTCTGTATTCCGGTGGTCAAAATAGTATTTAATACAGATTAAATATGTTTACCTACTCTCGATACATAATGGTGATATCGTGTTGAAATATAGAATTTATCTAATTTGTTAAAATAGTTCAGTCTAGCGTACATTGTTAATTGTTATTTTCCGTCCTCTTTACAACCAGGTCAATTAAGGACGAGCCAGGTTTGGGTGATGGGGGAATGCCGAAGTTCCCGAAGAAAACACTATGACCTGCTGCCAATGTACCTAGCGACTGCCAATTCACCTAGCGACTGCCAATGTACCTAGCGACTGCCATTGTACCCAGCGACTGCCAATGTATCTAGCGACTGCCAATGTACCAAGCGACTGCCAATGTACCTAGCGACTGCCATTGTACCCAGCGACTGCCAATGTATCTAGTGACTGTCAATGTATCTAACGACTGCCAACGTACCTAGTGACTGTCATTATACCTAGCGACTACCGATGTATCTAACGACTGCCAATGTACCTAGCGACTGCCAATGTATCTAGCGACTGCCGATGTATCTAGCGACTACCGATGTATCAAGCGACTCCCAATGTACCTAGCGACTGCCAATATATCTAGGGATTGCCAATGTACCTAGTGACTGTCAATGTACCTGGCGACTGCCGATGTACCTGGCGACTGCCAATGTATCTAGGGATTGCCAATGTACCTAGCGACTGCCAATGTACCTAGCGACTGTCAATGTATCTAACGACTGCCGATGTACCTAGTGACTGTCAATGTACCTAGTGACTGCCAATGTATCTAGCGACTGTCAATGTATCTAACGACTGCCGATGTACCTAGTGACTGTCAATGTACCTAGTGACTGCCAATGTATCTAGCGACTGCCGATGTATCTGGCGACTGCAAATGTATCTAGCGACAGCCAATGTATCTAGTGACTGTCAATGTACCTAGCGACTGCCAATGTATCTAACGACTGCCAATGTACCTGGCGACTCCCAATGAACATAGCGACTGCCAATGTATCTAGGGATTGCCAATGTACCTAGCGACAGCCAATGTACCTAGCGACTGCCAATGTACCCAGTGACTGCCAATGTATCTAGGGACTGCCAATGTACCTAGCGACTGCCAATGTACCTGGCGACTCCCAATGAACATAGCGACTGCCAGTGTATCTAGGGATTGCCAATGTACCTAGCGACAGCCAATGTACCTATCGACTGCCAGTGTACCCAGTGACTGCCAATGTATCTAGGGACTGTCAATGTACCTAGCGACTGCCAATGTACCTAGCGACTGCCAATGTATCTAGCGACTGCCAATGTATCTAACGACTGCCAATGTACCCAGCGACTGTCAATGTATCTAGCGACTGCCGATGTATCTAACGACTGCCTCTAGCGAATGTCAATGTACCTGGCGACTGCCAATGTATCTAGCGACTGCCGATGTATTTTAGCGACTGCCGATGTACCAAGCGACTGCCGATGTACCAAGCGACTGCCAATGTATCAAGGGACTGCCAATGTACCTGGCGACTGCAAATGTATCTAGCGACAGCCAATGTATCTAGTGACTGTCAATGTACCTAGCGACTGCCAATGTATCTAACGACTGCCAATGTACCTGGCGACTCCCAATGAACATAGCGACTGCCAATGTATCTAGGGATTGCCAATGTACCTAGCGACAGCCAATGTACCTAGCGACTGCCAATGTACCCAGTGACTGCCAATGTATCTAGGGACTGCCAATGTACCTAGCGACTGCCAATGTATCTAGGGATTGCCAATGTACCTAGTGACTGTCAATGTACCTGGCGACTGCCGATGTACCTGGCGACTGCCAATGTATCTAGGGATTGCCAATGTACCTAGCGACTGCCAATGTACCTAGCGACTGCCAATATATCTAACGACTGCCGATGTACCTAGTGACTGTCAATGTACCTGGCGACTGCCGATGTACCTGGCGACTGCCAATGTATCTAGGGATTGCCAATGTACCTAGCGACTGCCAATGTACCTAGCGACTGTCAATGTATCTAACGACTGCCGATGTACCTAGTGACTGTCAATGTACCTAGTGACTGCCAATGTACCTGGCGACTGCAAATGTATCTAGTGACAGCCAATGTATCTAGTGACCGTCAATGTATCTAGCGACTGCCAATGTATCTAACGACTGCCAATGTACCTGGCGACTCCCAATGAACATAGCGACTGCCAATGTACCTAGCGACTGCCAATGTATCTAACGACTGCCAATGTACCTAGCGACTGCCAATGTACCTAGCGACTGCCAATGTATCTAGCGACTGCCAATGTATCTAAAGACTGCCAATGTACCCAGCGACTGCCAATGTATCTAGCGACTGCCGATGTATCTAGTGACTGCCGATGTATCTGGCGACTGCAAATGTATCTAGCGACAGCCAATGTATCTAGTGACTGCCGATGTACCTGGCGACTGCCAATGTATCTAGGGATTGCCTATGTACCACGCGACTGCCGATGTACCTGGCGACTCCCAATGAACATAGCGACTGCCAATGTACCTAGCGACTGCCAATGTACCTAGCGACTGCCAATGTACCTAGCGACTGCCAATGTATCTAATGTATCTAGACTGCCAATGTACCTAGCGACTGCCAATGTACCTAGCGACTGCCAATGTACCTACGGCGACTCCCAATGAACCTAGCGACTGCCAATGTATCTAGGGATTGCCAATGTACCTAGCGACAGCCAATGTACCTAGCGACTGCCAATGTACCTAGCGACTGCCAATGTACCTAGCGACTGCCAATGTATCTAGGGACTGCCAATGTACCTAGTGACTGCCAATGTACCTAGCGACTGCCAATGTATCTAGCGACTGCCAATGTATCTAACGACTGCCAATGTACCTGTCAGTACCTAGCGACTGCCAATGTACCTAGTGACTGCAATGTAGCGACTGCCAATGTATCTAGACTGCCAATGTACCTGCCAATGTACCTAGCGACTGACTGCCAATGTACCTGTGCCAATGTATCTAGGGACTGCCAATGTATCTAGGGACTGCCAATGTACCTAGCGACTGTCAATGTACCTGGCGACTGCCGATGTACCTGGCGACTGCCAATGTACCTAGCGACTGCCAATGTATCTAACGACTGCCGATGTACCTGCCAATGTACGACTGCCAATGTATCTAATGTATCTAGGGATTGCCAATGTACCTAGCGACTGCCAATGTACCTAGCGACTGCCAATATATCTAACGACTGCCGATGTACCTAGTGACTGTCAATGTACCTAGCGACTGCCAATGTACCTGGCGACTGCCTAATGTAATGTACCTAGCGACTGCCAATGTATCTAGGGACTGTCAATGTACCTAGCGACTGCCAATGTACCTAGCGACTGCCAATGTACTGCCACTGCCATGTATCTAGGGACTGCCAATGTACCTAGCGACTGCCAATGTACCTAGCGACTGCCAATGTATCTAGCGACTGCCAATGTACCAAGCGACTGCCGATGTACCAAGCGACTGCCAATGTATCTAGGGACTGCCAATGTATCTAGGGACTGCCAATGTACATAGCGACTGCCAATGTATCTCGGGATTGCCAATGTACCTAGCGACAGTCAATGTACCTAGCGACTGCCAATGTACCCAATGTATCTAGCGACTGCCAATGTACCTAGCGCTGCCAATGTATCTAGCGACTGCCAATGTATAGTGCCAATGTACCTAGCGACTGCCAATGTACCTAGCGACTGCCGATGCCAATACCTAGCGACTGCCAATGTACCTAGCTAGACTGCCAATGTTCCTAGCGACTGCCAATGTATCTAACGACTGCCGATGTACCTAGTGACTACCAATGTACCTAGCGACTGCCAATGTATCTAACGACTGCCGATGTACCTAGCGACTGCCAATGTACCCAGTGACTGCCAATGTATCTAGGGACTGCCAATGTACCTAGCGACAGCCAATGTACCTAGCGACTGCCATTGTACCCAGCGACTGCCAATGTATCTCGGGACTGCCAATGTACCTAGCGACTGCCAATGTACCTAGCGACTGCCCAATGTACCTAGGCGACTGCCACTGCCAATGTATCTAGGGATTGCCAATGTACCTAGCGACAGCCAATGTACCTAGCGACTGCCAATGTACCCAGTGACTGCCAATGTATCTAGGGACTGCCAATGTACCTAGCGACTGCCAATGTACCTAGCGACTGCCAATGTATCTAGCGACTGCCAATGTACCTAGCGACTGCCAATGTATCTAGCGACTGCCGATGTATCTGTAATGTATCTAGCGACTGCCAATGTACCTAGCGACTGCCAATGACTGCCAATGTATTTAGCGACTGCCAATGTACCTAGCGACTGCCAATGTATCTGACTGCCGATGTACCGACTGCCAATGTATCTAGGTACTGCCATTGTACCTAGCGACTGCCAATGTACCTAGCGACTGCCAATGTATCTAGCGACTGCCAATGTATCTAGTGACTGCCTCTAGCGAATGTCAATGTACCTAGCGACTGCCAATGTATCTAGGGATTGCCAATGTACCTAGCGACTGCCAATGTACCTAGCGACTGCCAATGTATCTAACGACTGCCGATGTACCTAGTGACTGCCAATGTACCTAGCGACTGCCAATGTATCTAACGACTGCCGATGTACCTAGTGACTGCCAATGTACCTAGCGACTGCCAATGTATCTAGCGACTGCCGATGTATTTTAGCGACTGCCGATGTACCAAGCGACTGGCGATGTACCAAGCGACTGCCAATGTACCTGGCGACTCCCAATGAACATAGCGACTGCCAGTGTATCTAGGGATTGCCAATGTACCTAGCGACAGCCAATGTACCTAGCGACTGCCAGTGTACCCAGTGACTGCCAATGTATCTAGGGACTGTCAATGTACCTAGCGACTGCCAATGTACCTAGCGACTGCCAATGTATCTAGCGACTGCCAATGTATCTAGCGACTGCCGATGTATCTAACGACTGCCTCTAGCGAATGTCAATGTACCTGGCGACTGCCAATGTATCTAGCGACTGCCGATGTACCAAGCGACTGCCAATGTATCTAGGGACTCCCAATGTACCTAGCGACTGCCAATATATCTAGGGATTGCCAATGTACCTAGCGACTGCCAATGTGCCTAGCGACTGCCAATGTATCTAACGACTGCCGATGTACCTAGTGACTGCCAATGTACCTAGCGACTGCCAATGTATCTAACGACTGCCGATGTACCTAGTGACTGTCAATGTACCTAGTGACTGCCAATGTACCTGGCGACTGCAAATGTATCTAGCGACAGCCAATGTATCTAGTGACTGTCAATGTATCTAGCGACTGCCAATGTATCTCGGGATTGCCAATGTACCTAGCGACAGTCAATGTACCTAGCGACTGCCAATGTACCCAGTGACTGCCAATGTATCTAGGGACTGCCAATGTACCTAGCGACTGCCAATGTACCTAGCGACTGCCAATGTATCTAACGACTGCCAATGTACCTGGCGACTCTTTATGAACATAGCGACTGCCAATGTATCTAACGACTGCCAATGTACACAGCGACTGCCAATGTATCTAGCGACTGCCGATGTATCTAGCGACTGCCGATGTATCTAACGACTGCCTCTAGCGAATGTCAATGTACCTAGCGACTGCCAATGTATCTAGCGACTGCCGATGTATTTTAGCGACTGCCGATGTACCAAGCGACTGCCGATGTACCAAGCGACTGCCAATGTATCTAGGGACTGCCAATGTATCTAGGGACTCCCAATGTACCTAGCGACTGCCAATATATCTAGGGATTGCCAATGTACCTAGTGACTGTCAATGTACCTGGCGACTGCCAATGTATCTAGGGATTGCCAATGTACCTAGCGACTGCCAATGTACCTAGGGATTGCCAATGTATCTAACGACTGCCGATGTACCTAGTGACTGTCAATGTACCTAGCGACTGCCAATGTACCTGGCGACTGCAAATGTATCTAGCGACAGCCAATGTATCTAGTGACTGTCAATGTACCTAGCGACTGCCAATGTATCTAACGACTGCCAATGTACCTGGCGACTCCCAATGAACATAGCGACTGCCAATGTATCTAGTGACTGTCAATGTACCTAGCGACTGCCAATGTACCTAGTGACTGCCAATGTACCTTGCGACTGCCAATGTATCTAACGACTGCCAATGTACCTGGCGACTCCCAATGAACATAGCGACTGCCAATGTATCTAGGGATTGCCAATGTACCTAGCGACAGCCAATGTACCTAGCGACTGCCAATGTACCTAGCGACTGCCAATGTACCTAGTGACTGCCAATGTACCTAGCGACTGCCAATGTACCTAGCGACTGCCAATGTATCTAACGACTGCCAATGTACCTAATGACTGCCAATGTACCCAGCGACTGCCAATGTATCTAGCGACTGCCGATGTATCTAGCGACTGCCTCTAGCGAATGTCAATGTACCTAGCGACTGCCAATGTATCTAGCGACTGCCGATGTATTTTAGCGACTGCCGATGTACCAAGCGACTGACAATGTATCTAGGGACTGCCAATGTATCTAGGGACTGCCAATGTACCAAGCGACTACCAATGTACCTAGCGACTGCCAATGTATCTAGTGACTGCCTCTAGCGAATGTCAATGTACCTAGCGACTGCCAATGTATCTAGCGACTGCCGATGTATTTTAGCGACTGCCGATGTACCAAGCGACTGCCGATGTACCAAGCGACTGCCAATGTATCTAGGGACTGCCAATGTACCAAGCGACTACCAATGTACCTAGCGACTGCCAATGTACCTAGTGACTGTCATTGTGCCTAGCGACTGCCAATGTATCTAGTGACTGTCAATGTACCTAGTGACTGTCAATGTCTCGAACCCGCGGTCCAGAGGTGGAATACAATTGATAAAGACAGTCAGACACTTTAATCCTTCGGCTAGTTCAGCAACGTATGGCCTAGTGTGTTCTATGAAACATTTAATTATCACATTGACATTCCAGAGTAAATATTTTTAGATTTTATAATGTGTAAGGGTAGCAGACCTACGTACAGATAGAGTTGGCCATATAAGGCACCATAATGAAATTCAGAAAACTACATGAGTGATCACTGTTCCTTATACGAGGTGTAACAAACATACTTTATTCTGGAAATGTGTGAAAACTTGATATATTATTTGACATTTATAGGTCGTCTCAGCTGTTTCTTAACTTTAAACATTCATCACGAAGTTTAAATTAGAATGTCGATGGCGAAATGGAGTGAGGTGATGGCTAGAACGACGCTCACCTCCGTTGGTTTACTTTCATTGTTTAATCAAGACTTTCGTTTCCATAGAAATCCGTAAAGCTGCTTACTAACCCATAGGCCCACAAAAATATCAGTAAAGATATTATTTCACGTCACACATCCTTCGTCCTTTAGCTACCAACAGACAATACAAAGGTCATATCTAATGGACGGTAGCCTGTCATGTCAGCACAGCCATACTACAACTAAAACTCTATCAAATGTGGGTAAAATATTACCAAAGGGATATTTACAAAGAGATTCCTAAAAATGTACAAGGAGAATAAGACTATGTGTTCAGGAAGAGTAAGCGTCAGATGCTACGTCGAAACATTCGCCCTATAAATCTTTGAAAATCCAAAGTACGAATTCAAAACTCAATATTTTCGATATATATATATATAAAGGGGAAGGAGTTCATGAACATATGACAAAACAATTATTTAACATCAAGAAACCGTCAAGCTGAAAATGCTTCCATGTGTGCGCACTAGAATACTATTCGTTATTTTATTGTTGTATTAGATACAATGAACAACTGGTATTTAGTAGTCAAGAATGTTCTGTTTCTAATACATATGTTAAACCCCACCCTAGTCAGATAGTGTCAATAGCAAAGGCAGTGAAATTAGAATAGAAGTTCGTATAACACAACCAGTAGAAGCTTTGAGAGAGAAGAAGTTCTTATAACACAACCAGTAGAAGCTTTGAGAGAGAAGAAGTTCTTATAACACAACCAGTAGAAGCTTTGAGAGAGAAGAAGCTCTTATAACACAACCAGTAGAAGCTTTGAGAGAGAAGAAATTCTTATAACACAACCAGTAGAAGCTTTAAGTGTGAAGAAGTTCTTATCCGCAACCAGTAGAAGCTTTGAATGTGAAGAAGTTCTTATAACACAACCAGTAGAAGCTTTGAGAGAGAAGAAGTTCTTATAACACAACCAGTAGAAGCTTTGAGAGAGAAGAAGTTCTTATAACACAACCTGCAGAAGCTTTAAGTGTGAAGAAGTTCTTAAAACACAATCGGTAGAAGCTTTGAGAGAGAAGAAGTTCTTATAACACAACCAGTAGAAGCTTTGAATGTGAAGAAGTTCTTATAACACAACCAGTAGAAGCTTTGAGAGAGAAGAAGTTCTTATAACACAACCAGTAGAAGCTTTGAGAGAGAAGAAGTTCTTATAACACAACCAGTAGAAGCTTTGAGAGAGAAGAAGTTCTTATAACACAACCTGCAGAAGCTTTAAGTGTGAAGAAGTTCTTAAAACACAATCGGTAGAAGCTTTGAGAGAGAAGAAGTTCTTATAACACAACCAGTAGAAGCTTTGAGAGAGAAGAAGTTCTTATAACACAACCAGTAGAAGCTTTGAGAGAGAAGAAGCTCTTATAACACAACCAGTAGAAGCTTTGAGAGAGAAATTCTTATAACACAACCAGTAGAAGCTTTAAGTGTGAAGAAGTTCTTATCCGCAACCAGTAGAAGAGAGAAGAAGTTTGAATGTGAAGAAGTTCTTATAACACAACCAGTAGAAGCTTTGAGAGAGAAGAAGTTCTTATAACACAACCAGTAGAAGCTTTGAAGAAGAAGTTCTTATAACACAACCAGAGAGAGAGAAAGAAGTTCTTATAACACAACCTGCAAAAGCTTTAAGTGTGAAGAAGTTCTTAAAACACAATCGGTAGAAGCTTTGAGAGAGAAGAAGTTCTTATAACACAACCAGTAGAAGCTTTGAATGTGAAGAAGTTCTTATAACACAACCAGTAGAAGCTTTGAGAGAGAAGAAGTTCTTATAACACAACCAGTAGAAGCTTTGAGAGAGAAGAAGTTCTTATAACACAACCAGTAGAAGCTTTGAGAGAGAAGAAGTTCTTATAACACAACCAGTAGAAGCTTTGAGAGAGAAGAAGTTCTTATAACACAAGAAGCTTTGAGAGAGAAGAAGTTCTTATAACACAACCTGCAGCTTTAAGAGAGAAGAAGTTCTTATAACACAACCAGTAGAAGCTTTGAGAGAGAAGAAGTTCTTATAACACAACCAGTAGAAGCTTTGAGAGAGAGTTCTTATAACACAACCAGTAGAAGCTTTGAGAGAGAAGAAGTTCTTATAACACAACCGGCAGAAGCTTTTAGTGCGACGAAGTTCTTATAACACAACCAGTAGAAGCTTTGAGAGAGAAGAAGTTCTTATAACACAACCTGCAGAAGCTTTGAGAGAGAAGAAGTTCTTAAACACAACCAGTAGAAGCTTTGAGAGAGAAGAAGTTCTTATAACACAACCAGTAGAAGCTTTAAGTGAAGAAGTTCTTAAAACACAACCGGTAGAAGCTTTGAGAGAGAAGGAGTTCTTATAACACAACCAGTAGAAGCTTTGAGAGAGAAGAAGTTCTTATAACACAACCAGTAGAAGCTTTGAGAGAGAAGAAGTTCTTATAACACAACCAGTAGAAGCTTTGAGAGAGAAGAAGTTCTTATAACACAACCAGTAGAAGCTTTGAGAGAGAAGAAGTTCTTATAACACAACCTGCAGAAGCTTTAAGTGTGAAGAAGTTCTTAAAACACAACCGGTAGAAGCTTTGAGAGAGAAGGAGTTCTTATAACACAACCAGTAGAAGCTTTGAGAGAGAAGAAGTTCTTATAACACAACCAGTAGAAGCTTTGAGAGAGAAGAAGTTCTTATAACGTAACCAGTAGAAGCTTTGAATGTGAAGAAGTTCTTATAACACAACCAGTAGAAGCTTTGAGAGAGAAGAAGTTCTTATAACACAACCAGTAGAAGCTTTGAGAGAGAAGAAGTTCTTATAACACAACCTGCAGAAGCTTTAAGTGTGAAGACGTTCTTATAACACAACCAGTAGAAGCTTTGAGAGAGAAGAAGTTCTTATAACACATCCTGCAGAAGCTTTGAGAGAGAAGAAGCTCTTATAACACAACCAGTAGAAGCTTTGAGAGAGAAGGAGTTCTTTTAACACAACCTGCAGAAGCTTTAAGTGTGAAGAAGTTCTTAAAACACAACCGGTAGAAGCTTTGAGAGAGAAGAAGTTCTTATAACACAACCAGTAGAAGCTTTGAATGTGAAGAAGTTCTTATAACACAACCAGTAGAAGCTTTGAGAGAGAAGAAGTTCTTATAACATAACCAGTAGAAGATTTGAGAGAGAAGAAGTTCTTATAACACAACCTGCAGAAGCTTTGAGAGAGAAGAAGTTCTTAAAACACAATCGGTAGAAGCTTTGAGAGAGAAGAAGTTCTTATAACGCAACCAGTAGAAGCTTTAAATGTGAAGAAGTTCTTATAACACAACCAGTAGAAGCTTTGAGAGAGAAGAAGTTCTTATAACACAACCAGTAGAAGCTTTGAGAGAGAAGAAGTTCTTATAACACAACCTGCAGAAGCTTTAAGTGTGAAGAAGTTCTTAAAACACAACCGGTAGAAGCTTTGAGAGAGAAGGAGTTCTTATAACACAACCAGTAGAACCTTTGAGAGAGAAGAAGTTCTTATAACACAACCAGTAGAAGCTTTAAGTGTGAAGAAGTTCTTAAAACACAACCGGTAGAAGCTTTGAGGGGGAAGAAATTCTTATAACACAACCAGTAGAAGCTTTGAGAGAGAAGAAATTCTTATAACACAACCAGTAGAAGCTTTGAGAGAGAAGAAGTTCTTATAACACAACCAGTAGAAGCTTTGAGAGAGAAGAAGTTCTTATAACACAACCAGTAGAAGCTTTGAGAGAGAAGAAGCTGTTATAACTCAACCAGTAGAAGCTTTGAGAGAGAAGAAGTTCTTATAACACAACCTGCAGAAGCTTTAAGTGTGAAGAAGTTCTTAAAACACAATCGGTAGAAGCTTTGAGAGAGAAGAAGCTCTTATAACGCAACCAGTAGAAGCTTTGAATGTGAAGAAGTTCTTATAACACAACCAGTAGAAGCTTTGAGAGAGAAGAAGTTCTTATAACGCAACCAGTAGAAGCTTTGAGAGAGAAGAAGTTCTTATAACACAACCAGTAGAAGCTTTGAGAGAGAAGAAGTTCTTATAACACAACCAGTAGAAGCTTGGAGTGTGAAGAAGTTCTTATAACACAATCTGTAGAAGCTTTGAGCTTGACGTTCCGAGGACTACGTGGCCACCTTCATCAGACAAATGACCAGTGTGGAGCGTGCTTGCACTGACGACTATCATTTTAAGAACACTAAAGTCTAATGGTACCTATGTCGCGTTATTACATGTCCAACGGTCACTATGTCTAATGGTTACTATGTCCAGAGGTCACTATGTCTAATGGTCAGTATGTCGAATGGTCAGTATGTCGAATGGTCACTATGTCTAATGGTCACTATGTCTAATGGTCAGTATGTCGAATGATCACTATGTCGAATGGTCATTATGTCGAATGGTCACTATGTCGGGTAATTACTATGTCGAATGGTCAGTATGTCGAATGGTTACTATGTCTAATGGTCACTATGTCGAATGGTCAGTATGTCGAATGGTCACTATGTCGAATGGTCACTATGTCGTGTGATTACTATGTCGAATGGTCAGTATGTCGAATGGTTACTATGTCTAATGGTCAGTATGTCGAATGGTCAGTATGTCGAATGGTTACTATGTCTAATGGTCAGTATGTCGAATGGTCACTATGTCGAATGGTCACTATGTCGGGTGATTACTATGTCGGGTGATTACTATGTCGAATGGTCATTATGTCGAATGGTCACTATGTCGAATGGTCACTATGTCGGGTGATTACTATGTCGAATGGTCAGTATGTCGAATGGTCACTATGTCGGGTGATTACTATGTCGAATGGTTACTATGTCTAATGGTCAGTATGTCGAATGGTCAGTATGTCGAATGGTCACTATGTCGAATGGTCACTCTGTCGGGTGATTACTAGGTCGAATGGTCAGTATGTCGAATGGTTACTATGTCTGATGGTCACTATGTCGAATGGTCACTATGTCTAATGGTTACTATGTCGGGTGATTACTGTTATTTCTCATTTTGAGAACGTGATATATCCTGGATATAACCTAGATTTACAGTTTCGTCAATAATGAAGTGGTTTCTCGTGAAAGGTACAGATGTTAGTATTTTTCCTTAGTCCATTGATTCTGTGTTCGAACTCACGGTAACCATGTCAGGTCATCATTCTCCGGATTGTTTGTTTGACACCCAACATATCACTGTATGTGTTGACATGTTGGGAGACAGCGACATAAATTAATAATGTGTGCGGTAAGTAATGCGAATCATGACTTACCCATACATAATTTATATTGATTGGTAATCATGGCTTACACCTAGTTGGATTTATGGACCTTATCATCAAGAAATTGATTACGAAGCGGAAATGTCCACTCTTCCCTGTGTTCCGAGGAGTATTATCCCAAATACCAACTACGTACCGACAAACAAATAAAACAACGCCCATTAAGAACATCGGCGCCATAATTCCACACACTTCTCTTTAAATACACGGTCAGAATTGTTTGATGTTTTGTTCGTAACGATGTAGAAAGTGGGTACGTCATCAGACCGGTGGCGCCACATATCGGTGATGTAAAGTCAACATACTGGAGTCTACATGCCTACAGATCGTCACTGTAACAGTTAGGCCTTTGAAATCTGTAAAATAGGAATATGGTACTATTGTACTATTGCATAAGCAATGCAATTGTAAAATCTAAAATTGTAAAAGCTGTTTCTAAAATGCACTTCTGTTTACTTAGAAAAAAATCCATTGAGTTTTTCATCAAATTCATTTGTTTATTTACTGCCATTACAATATCATTTTAAAGTACGCTGTTTGCGTTGCTATCATAGCACTTCTTCGTTCAACCATAATCAACGTCAGGGAACTGATATCGACAACCTTATTTCTTCACTTTGTTTGAGTCGAAATACGGATACGTCGAAATATTTTACACGGTCCTTTGAATTTCGAGATAAGAGTTTCGACTGTATGTGTTCTTATTAAACCCTGTAATCATTAATTGTTAAACTTATGCTGGAGCCCCTTACCACAAGAATCATAGTATAAATACCATTTAGACTTCTAAGCTCTTATTTTCAGAACATGACACTAATGGATTAACATGGCGGGTATTTTCAATAAAGCAGACGAAGACGCTTACCATTCCAAAACACTTGGTCTTATTCTTCTTGTACATTTCGAGGTCTCCTTAGTAAATCTTTCATTTGTTCATCATATTTTTTCTTCCTGAAGTCCAGTCCCAGATCGCTGGACATAAAAGTATTTATAAAGACCATGTAGATTATTTGAGAACTTACATGGATTGAACTAGCTTCCCACAGTGGTATCGTCGTTGAAGACCTTGCCTCTTTTGAACACCTGACCACATTTTCCTTGTACTTTTTCAGGGCTCTTCATGTAAAGCGTTTCTATGTTAATTTATTGCTCTGTTTTCTTGATAGTATTTATCTTTTATCATTATGAATATAAAGTCAGTTTACTTAAGTATATTCTGAAGATATCTTCAGTATTCCGTAAGTATATCTTATAGTCGTTGGTGACGATTTGTTCCTTGTTTAACCCAACCTTCATTATAGTTCTGTAATGTCTGACTCAGCTTACAAAATATTTACAGAGGTTTAATTCAAGACAAACCAATTATCTTGAGAAACACACTCACATGAAAGTTTATAGTTCCCTCTTCCTCACAAACATATCCTCGCCCTCACTCCCTCATACACACACTCTCTCATACGTAAGAAATTTATGGGGTTTTTTTAACTCTGAAAAGAAAGACTACATCGTTTCCATGTGTCTGGATTTTGAAAGAAAAATCATGATGTTGTAAATCACAAATCACACACCTTTGTTGATGTTATAAGAACGTGTGATATATATGTTTACTGTAACAACCATAGCATTCTGTTTTATCGTATATGACGTATATGTGGCTGTTTAGTATAGTAAGATATGGTATATAGATATATTTTGTGAGGATCTAGGGCTGTATGGTAGAGTAAGGAATTATATATATATATAGTCAGTGATGGTGTGTGTTGCTGTTTCAATTCAATTAGATTTCAATACTAAAACTTCCCTGTGATGTTTCATATCTTAAGCATCTTACTACTGTAGTCTGTTGTTAGAAATGTCTAAATGGAACAAGTAGTGATAATAAAAGAAATTGACTTTCTATTTTTATTTACCCGCAGAAATATCCAGTAAAAAGTAACTGGGTACATTACACAGCAGTGTATAACAGACAACTCAAACATGTCATTATACCCGGATATTGGTTATGATATAGGATAGTTAACACCTTTGGCTTGCGAGGTTTCTTTTAGAAGGGTGAGGGTCGACTGACCACTTCGTGATTACTAACAGACCACATTCTTCATAACGAGAAAACTTCCGTTATAAAACGTGTGAACGCATTTACAGTGAAACATTCATGACCTTTGACCTCTTATTTATCTTTGTGAGACAGCGATTGCTTTCCTGTGTAGGCATATATGTATATTCAATTATAAAGTTACATATTGATTAAAAATGTGAGATAACTGTATCTATCTGGTATAAATGAGAAACAGCGGTTTAACCGTTCTGAGGTATCTATGACTGTATGTTATACATGAGAAACAGCGGTTTAACTGTTCTGAAATTTGTCCGACATTTGAATTATATGTGAGAAACTGTTTGTCAGTTTAGTGTAACTATTTCTTATTAATTGATTAAAAATCGAAATGAACAGAATAAAAAAACTAAAGTTTCTATATCATATTAAACATTTTCTGTATACGAAATGGCAAACTCAATGAAAGCTGAACAGAAGGTAATTCATAAAGATTGGAGGACTTTTTTGTCATTATGTAATATGACCAAGTTTTTTATAGGATATTCTCGTCCAATCAGCTGTTCTGTATAGAACTCCGAATGTGTTCATTAGATATCCTCGTCCAATCAGCTGTTCTGTATAGAACCCTAAGACTGTCCATTAGATATTCTCGTCCAATCAGCTGTTCTGTATAGAACCTTGAGTCTGTGCATTAGATATCCTCATCCAATCAGCTGTTCTGTATAGAACTCCGAGTGTGTGCAAGAGACATCCTCGTCCAATCAGCTGTTCTGTATAGAACCTTGAGTCTGTGCATTAGATATCCTCATCCAATCAGCTGTGCTGTAAAGATTGAAAGCCTTTGACAATTTAAACCTGGTACATGTTGGGACAAAATATAGAGCACATGTACTTGGTAAAAGTACATCACGAAAATCCAGTTTCGCTGATATAATATACTTTTACGCTATCATGGAATTGTAACAACATAAAATGGCCGACAGCCACTAAACTTAAAAATGTGAGATCGTATTTCTACCGAAAACGATATAAAACTTGTACCTACTTATGTCTTGATGACACTGATAGCAAACAATGAGTGTGAAAGTGTGTGAGGAATGTTAAGCGACTTCCAGTAGGAGCTCTTATCAGCCTCTCCTACGTGTTCTGTTATCGTCATTATTTTCTTTACTTTTTACTGCTGTATGTTTATGTACACAGTTAAGTATGTAAGCTAAATACCATTGCCAGTTTAACATACACATCTACTTTTGTTTGTTACATCTTGTAACTATTATTACTTAAATGACAATTTCTACAATTAATTCGAAATCCAAAGGTCACGTTACCGTGAGCAGTTATGGCCCCTTTAACGGTTTGTAGAGATCACAAGTGACGAGGAGAGCTTCAAGACGATACTGATGTGGTACAGGGGAGTTAACTCCGTCTGATTGCCTCAGGGGGAGTTGTTGCAGTTTCTTGCAGACAAAGAAATGCAGACAGAAAAGCATCTTAGATAGAATCATACATGTGAAATACGAGCACATTGTTTTTGTAGAGTATACATCTATATTACAACAACACCACGTTATTCTGTTAGAATCATAAAATCTCAGTAAGATGATGACGTCATTTCCTTATGGACATATTTTCCGCTCTACTTTGTGAGGCACGTTTATCGCTTAATAACAATTGTATGAATTGCTCAACGAAAGCGATAGTAGATCAGCTCTATTTGATAAGCTACCGCCTACGTTTCTGTTTTTCGTTCTCTGTTTTCTTGCTTCGTGTATCCATAGTTGAAATGCTGAGCGAGCACATAACATTGATGACAGAGAACT
Organism: Ylistrum balloti; assembly: GCF_031769215.1. Lineage (NCBI taxonomy): Eukaryota > Metazoa > Mollusca > Bivalvia > Pectinida > Pectinidae > Ylistrum > Ylistrum balloti. The sequence goes on along the minus strand of NW_026782223.1, from coordinate 18,110 downwards.
GATGTAAGATGTATGATATATGACATTTGAATTTGGAGCAGTGAAGACCAACAAGCTTGAGAAACCCGAGAAGTATAATGATGATGAAATCTGTTCATAGCATGCAGAGGCACGGTACAGAAGAGATGAAGTGTCTTACATGCCTTGAAATATCATAATAGACTAGAAGGCTTCTACGGTAATAATATCGGAAACGTTACAGACAGTAGGCAGTTGAGAGCTTTAGATGATACAACGGAAAGTACAATTGAAAAGAATTATAAATAGACTCTAGGAAACGTTCAAACACGTCAACTGCATTTAACATTGTTAAATCGTAAGGAAGACCATTGCACCAAGACTTTTACAAATCAAAATAAAAGACTTTTTTAAAATTATGTTTTGTCGATTATTCATTGACCAATATTATGTATTGTTGTGAATTCATTAACGAGTATAAAGTTTTGTCGTGAATTCACTTGGGAGTGAGTATTGTGTTTCGTTGTTAATTGACTAGCGATATTATATCTCTTCGTTAACTGACAAACGAGTATAACGTTCCGCTTTAAATGACTAGTGAGTATTATGTTTTGAGGTTAACTGACGAGTGAGTATTATGTTTTGTGGTTAACTGACGAGTGAGTATTATGTTTTGTGGTTAACTGACGAGTGAGTATTATGTTTTGTGGTTAACTGACCTGTGAGTATTATGTTTTGTGGTTAACTGACCTGTGAGTATTATGTTTTGTGGTTAACTGACGAGTGAGTATTATGTTTTCTGGTTAACTGACTGGCGAGTATTATGTTTTGTGGTTAACTGACGAGTGAGTATTATGTTTTGTGGTTAACTGACCAGCGAGTATTATGTTTTGTGGTTAACTGACGAGTGAGTATTATGTTTTGTGGTTAACTGAGTAGTGAGTATTATGTTTTGTGGTTAACTGAGTAGTGAGTATTATGTTTTGTGGTTAACTGACCAGTGAGTATTATGTTTTGTGGTTAACTTACGAGTGAGTATTATGTTTTCTGGTTAACTGACTGGCGAGTATTATGTTTTGTGGTTAACTGACCAGCGAGTATTATGTTTTCTGGTTAACTGACCAGCGAGTATTATGTTTTGAGGTTAACTGACCAGTGAGTATTATGTTTTGTGGTTAACAGACCTGTGAGTATTATGTTTTGTGGTTAACTGAGTAGTGAGTATTATAGTTTGTGGTTAACTGACCAGCGAGTATTATGTTTTGTGGTTAACTTACGAGTGCGTATTATGTTTTCTGGTTAACTGACTGGCGAGTATTATGTTTTGTGGTTAACTGACCAGCGAGTATTTTGTTTTGAGGTTAACTGTCGAGTGAGTATTATGTTTTCTGGTTAACTGACCTGTGATTATTATGTTTTGTAGTTAACTGAGTAGTGAGTATTATGTTTTGTGGTTAACTGACGAGTGAGTATTATGTTTTGTGGTTAACTGACCTGTGAGTATAATGTTTTGTGGTTAACAGACCAGCGAGTATTATGTTTTCTGGTTAACTGACCAGCGAGTATTATGTTTTCTGGTTAACTGACCGGCGAGTATTATGTTTTCTGGTTAACAGACCTGTGAGTATAATGTTTTGTGGTTGACTGACTGGCGAGTATTGTGTTTTGTGGTTAACTGACGAGTGAGTATTATGTTTTGTGGTTAACTGAGTAGTGAGTATTATGTTTTGTGGTTAACTGACGAGTGAGTATTATGCTTTGTGGTTAACTGACCAGCGAGTATTATGTTTTCTGGTTAACTGACCGGCGAGTATTATGTTTTCTGGTTAACTGACCGGCGAGTATTATGTTTTGTGGTTAACTGACGAGTGAGTATTATGTTTTGTGGTTAACTGACCAGCGAGTATTATGTTTTCTGGTTAACTGACCGCCGAGTATTATGTTTTCTGGTTAACTGACTGGCGAGTATTATGTTTTGTGGTTAACTGACGAGTGAGTATTATGTTTTGTGGTTAACTGACCAGCGAGTATTATGTTTTCTGGTTGACTGACTGGCGAGTATTATGTTTTGTGGTTAACTGACCAGCGAGTATTATGTTTTGTGGTTAACTGACTGGCGAGTATTATGTTTTCTGGTTGACTGACTGGCGAGTATTATGTTTTGTGGTTAACTGACCAGCGAGTATTATGTTTTGTGGTTAACAGACCTGTGAGTATAATGTTTTGTGGTTGACTGACGAGTGAGTATTATGTTTTGTGGTTGACTGACGAGTGAGTATTATGTTTTGTGGTTAACTTACGAGTGAGTATTATTTTTTGTGGTTAACTGACGAGTGAGTATTATGTTTTCTCGTCAGCTGACTGGCGAGTATTATACTGTATTGTTACGTGTTCTTGATACGTTATGCCTTTTCCTTGCCATCGATCCTACTGATTGATTTACATGGTATCAATGGTTGGATATTTATACATTTATAATAAAACAAGTCTAACATAACATCACCAACATCTTTAGTAGGATAAACACGCCAAAATGTTTTTGATAAAACGTTTTATCTAACCTTGGTGCCTTCAGCTGGTTAACGTTATATCATCATAATGTCCCGTTAATTTATTAGCTCGGCAATAACGTGCTCTTAGGTTGTCGTCAGTCACATCATGCTGTTAATTATTCATAATACTCGAGACTACACACTCTGGCCTTCTCTCAGATTCCTCCCACTACCGTCCGAGTTACTTGGAGGATCATTTTTCTGGCCATTAGACAGAAAGTCTGATGTGTTTTAACACGAATCAGTGCATTTATTCACCTTGGAATCTTCCGTCTAGACATGTGAACTCTATCCCAGTGTTTAGTATCGAACTTACTGTTCTTTTATTTTCCGTCCATGTTTTAGTGATTTTTATGTATTAGCGATAATGCCAAGTCTTATTCAGCTCTGTTGTAAATAGAAAGGACTTGAAATTAAAAAATACTATCTAAACTAAAGTAAATTTACCTGAATCTTTTTATAGGAAATGCACATAATTGTTTGAAAAAGAAAATAAAGTAAATCAATGAGAAAAACTCTTATTTTTTACAAAGACGAACATTCAGACGATACAGCAATAAGAATTATAAGCTAGCTTCTTCTGTTCCTTGAAATCTTTTCGTACCTTGAAGGGAGTCTGACTTTTATTTATGAATGTAACGTGACCATCTGAGGTCAATCATTTATCTGGCTGTATTCTTGTCTCAACACAGACATTCATGATTGTCTGCACCCTTCCAGGTTAGTCGTCCTTCCTTATTTATCTTCAAGGGTGATTGTTGATGTATTTATAATACAGCCTCTCTTTCGTAATGTCTGGTAGAACTTAAATAAAATGAGCCAGTACTTTACGTTAAGTGTTGTTAGATCTTGTTTGGTATCACTAAACCCAACAATTATGACATGTTGGAAATTTCTTCTGGACTGCATCGCAATGCCCAACGGCACCTAGGATTAGAAGCAGGGTCAAAAGTTCGAGCGTGACCGCCACTGCCGGAAAGGGTAGTGCGGTCATATTCTCGTTTACTGACGAATTGAATTGTAATTTCGACAACATTGACACCTGTCACTTCCACACACTGTGAGACATGCATGTTTATCATAAACTTTACAAATGTGTAAAAGCTTTCCTTATCTGCTCTCTGTCGTACAGTTGATACAAGCTCTGCTAATCAAACGAAATCTGCCGCCATCAGGAATAATCCTAGCAAACCAATACTTGTGTACCTTAATATAACCATATTATTTCGGAAACATGAAATATGGTATCTAAGCTAAATTTTAAATGTTTGGGCAATGTTAAGGCACGAATGTAATATCTTGTATGGAAAAGGCGACACAAAGACGCCATAATGGTAGTCACATGGAGGGACGAAAGACATCAAGACGGATATAACATTTTGTTATGGTAGACATCGTGATGGGTACCACATGTGGTTACAGGATTATGACGTGTAACACAAGTGGTGACAGGAGACAACATGACGTGTGACACAAGTGGTGACAGGAGACAACATGACGTGTGACACAAGTGGTGACAGGAGACAACATGACGTGTGACACAAGTGGTGACAGGAGACAACATGACGTGTGACACAAGTGGTGACAGGAGACAACATGACGTGTAACACAAGTGGTAACAGGAGACAACATGACGTGTGACAAAAGTGGTGACAGGAGACAACATGGTGTGTGACACAAGTGGTGACAGAAGACATCATGACATGTAACACAAGTGGTGAGAATGTAAAAATAAGTCGATCTACATTTCAGGGGATGATTTGGCTGTGTGTTTAAATTCTCTCAACTTTTCTCAAAATCATGCAAAATGTCAGTGGATAAAAAGAACCATCATGGTTTCTAAGAAAGTCTATCCCAAACATAATGACGTATGAACTGTTAATACGCCGAATTCAATGATGTTTTGTGTGTTGTCTACGGAATAACAAGGTACCCAACATAAAATAGCATTACAACCCAATGTAAAAACTATAAATACTGAATGTACGTGCGTGATATCATTGGTCATGTCGATTCTCCCTGTCCTATCAGTGGAACTTTCTTAGTTATCGACGTGTAGAAGTATGCGCCACATTCACGACACGATCTGTCTAGACGGACGAATCCGTTCATGCAGTAGACAGACTACTTACACATGTAGGAAATGTCTTTTTAATTGTCAAACTGATCATTTGGAACCATAATGTCTCTGATATTGAGCATTAGATATATAATGTTTTCCACATGAAGGGTTTCTAGACGTGACATTCAAACGATTCGAATCCTATCCTTGTATATATACAACCATTAAATCCATATATGTTATATATTCATTTTATGATAACGATATGAATGATCTCTCTGAACACGAAAAGGTCATCCCTTACTAGGTATTTAGATCAGCAGAGAATTTTTACCCCAGTTTTGTACAGATGATCTGATGTATATGTCTATTCAATTTGAACTACAATTTTATCATAACAAGAAATGTCCTGATAAATGCTGTAAATACTATGGTTTGAATCTCTCGCCCTTCGTTCGATATAAAACAAAATAATGACAAATCCAAAGCTTCAATTTCTGTTGCATATTAAACTAAACAACTTAAACGTTATACAACACAATCAATATTATAATAAATCGTTCTGTAATATTGTCTATTGCAGACAAGGAATCAGACACGTGTTTTGTTTCTTTTCTGGGCTGAGCATTTGTTGCCGTTGACGCTCGCAACATCCATACACATTACCAATGTTTACATGTTCACCAAAGTGCCTACCATAACTTGAACGCTTTCAACAGTTAATTGTACCTGGACTTACAGGTTCTGGTCGAAACAAGAGAGTCAATGAACGTTAAATGTTCAAAACCTCTACATGATGTTTTGATGAATTGTCTCAACCAATATATAGTAAATTTGTACGCAATAAAGGCTCTTTATCTCGCCATTTTTATAGAGAATTAGTCCAGAAGAATGAGAGAAACAGAAGATTACGACATTGTGCGGGTATTATTAAGGCTATTATTTTAACGTGTATCCTTTAGGTTTATTAACCATATATATCAGTAATACGGGGTCTACCGGAACACAAAGTCTATTGTCCAACTTATCATCAACTGAAGTTTGCTGTCAACCGAGTCACAAAACAATGATCCGCGCGTTTGATATTTTAAGAACGAGCAAAAATAACGACAATTGTTTTTTGAGAAAATCCTAGCGAATTAATAAACACGGGGAACTTGGCGTCCATCAATACACTGATAATTTTCTCCAATTTTCCCTTTTCCCCACGTCCTCTTAATTATTTGATAACAAGATAATAATACATGTCGTATCAGAGAAAGATGTAACAAGAACTTTGTGAGAAATAGCAGTAATCAGTTTCAGATGTATATTTCCAGTACTTCTCAAGAAATTAACAAAATTGAACAATTAATATCCAAGATGGCCGTCTTATTGGCTATTGAATGGAACAACTAGGTACCATAGGGACCACGTACACGATGTTTGAGAAATATAACCCTGTCAATAAGATATAGGAATAATTAAGGACCATGTACACGATGTTTGAGAAATATACCCGTGTCCACAAGATATAGCAATAATTAAGGACCATGTACACGATGTTTGAGAAATATACCCGTGTCCACAAGATGTAGCGATAATTAAGGACCATGTACACGATGTTTAAGAAATATACCCGTGTCAATAAGTTATAGCGATAATTAAGGACCATGTACGCGGTGTTTGAGAAATATACCCGTGTCCACAAGATATAGCGATAATCATGTCACGGACGGACGGCCGGCAGAACGAACCCATGTCGAGGGTAATCAGACGTCCAGACAGATAATCGAACCCATGTCGAGGGTAATCAGACGTCCAGACAGATAATCGAACCCATGTCGATAGGTGAGAGGCGTGGGCTTTACCAACTGCTGTAATCGCCGTAGGTATATTCAACATTCACTTGCTCAAAACATTTAACTGACAGCTTATCTTAATTTCGTGACAGCATTATCATAGTTGTGAAACAGAATTTCAAACATTTATGATCGGTCAAGGACGTTATAACCATTAGTTCCAGTGTGCACCATAATTTTCAGACATTTTTCCGGGATTTCTTCAGAGAAATGAGCTTTTGTATTATGACTCTATTGGGTTTTAAAGTCGTTTCATAGTGTAATAAAATGCATGTTTTGACCAGAATTCCTCACAGATTACGAATGTTCCTGCAGTAAGCATCATGTCTTTTTATTGTTCCTGAACAAGGCAAGTCGCCTAATGTCTTTCCATTACGCTTGTTTATTTCTTCAGAATACAAGTAACGGTATCTTAATACCCTTTTAAATGTTATTTTCTGTCAAGGTTTGCTATGAGTACCTTCCTTGTTCTTTTCATGTTTACATGACAATTCAGATTGTCTACACACCTATACAGTTCTTACTCATAACAAAGGTTCTAGTGCTTCTCAGAAGTAGTACTGATCGACTGAAGCTAAACAGTCAAGGTTCTTTAAAAACATCATGTTAGCAGTGCCTTTAATCTTTTATTATTGTACTGGAAGTAGTGAAGTCAATCTAACATACATAATTTTGATACATATATGTGTACATGGATTCACTCAAAGTATCAATTAATTACCAACAGCTCATCATCAGGAGATTTACCGGCAGGTGTATTATAATTTATCACTTCAATACTATATTCCTTGTTAATAGTTTAAGTCCCTAAGGTTTGCCGTAACCTACATACAATGTTTAATTCATTCCAAAAATGTCACTATTCAGAACATACTCACGTGCTTCATTTTGTTCTAAAATTATCAGATATTGAAGTTTCGAAATTCATTGAATTATGCCGCTTTAGCATAATTGACAAGTCCTATAAGGACGAAACAGCTGTATTAAAAGTTGCTATTCGCGTGTATGTACTTTGTACAATGTTCGCAGACACGTGTAAATTGTGAGCTACGTCCTTGTTAGGTAGTGTCGTCTAAATTGTGACTGATGCCATCGTCAAAGTGACAGAATAACCAAAACAATACACTTTGTTAGATACTTTATATGGAAATATCAAAGCGACTATACATAATAAAAACAGATTTTAGCTCTGAGTTGCAGAGATTGGTGTGATCTAAGGAAATACATTGAAAGGAAATGAAACAGACGCGTGATGTTCATCATTAAGTGGTGGCCAGGGAGGGGACGTCGAGCTGATGACTATAGTACATTTATCACCATCACGTCATGCCGAGTGGTTTATGACGTCAGTATGATTAACATAACCTTAACAGGCGTCATAACATGGGCATAATTGGCTACTCGAAATCATCAGGTTACCAAATAGAATATCTAATTTCCTAGTTTAATAGCAACTCCCCTGTCAGCTTGCTTAAAATTAAGACAAACAATCAATTCTTGACCACAAGTTGTGTAAGCCTGAGGTGTAGACAGACAGAACGGGGTTCTATGTTATTACCGAACAGTTTTACTCTATGATAAAACTTATTTCTTCTTACAGTTATGATATCTTCAGATTTACTTTTCTTATTGATTCAGCTTTGATCAAATTAATCTTGACTACAGGAATGGAGGTTGTGGCAGTTGATAACGTGCCCGCTTCTCTACAAACACCAGGTCATATGCCCGACAACTTAATTGAATTGACTCTCGGTTCCCTCCGAAAAGACCCCTACAAGAATGATTTATTAGATAACATATCTTGTTTCATAATTGTTCTTAAATCAATAACATCGATATTTTCTTGTCCGAGTCCAATTCTGCTGTTATAACATTCCAAGTTTTTATTTGATCTGAGTTTTGGCGTTTTTGCAACAACTGATGTTTAAAAGAGGTTCAAAAGTTAATATGAAACACTATTAGAAAATATTTCATCATCGTGTTCATCATCGTAGTCGTCAGCTCATGCAATGGTAGTTTACCTTGGTATATTAAAAATGATAAAATCAGTGAATTAGATTAACAAATAAAAAAATAATGTCACCTTCTTTTTCTCATCAAACAGTACGCAATAATGAATATTTTTGCTGTTCAGTGTTTGAAGATTGGTCACAATGCCTTTCCCTAATCTCTGTTGTTTGACAAACCTATCAGTTCAGTACCTTACCGCAGTAATTTTGAAGTTATTCTCTCTGCTTTTTCTATCCGAGCTTGTGTTATATCTACGAATTTGTATAAGGTATCACATCCCCCCTGGGTCTAATGTTATGGTGTATATTTATCGTATTGTAAACAGATATAATATTATAAGATACACTGCGATGGAGTTCTCCTAAGTCATTAAAAAGATTTTCATATGACAATCAACAGCTGACAAAAGCATTATCCCCTTACCCTTCAGGAACTCTTAGTCTCGTTCTCGTCTTCAATTACCTCATCCGAATTCTTTCGTTCAAAGTTTGTCTTCTTCGTTTTGAATTTGAACTTAAAGATTTTTTTTACATATTGGGATTCTCTTTTTGATTGCGTAATTAGGGAAAAGACGAAGTTGGAAGTTTCATGGCACGCCTTTCCGCGATGGTATCAAACAGTATAAGACTCTTTCAAGTCCCATGTACACGATGCTATCTTTTACTACATTGTATTTTGAATTTTAAAACAAGCTAGTAGTTACCAGGAAAACTCATTAGTATTTATATTTTTAAACATATCTCAGAAGAAAACTCACCTTTGACTCTAACAATATATAAACTTGTGAGTACAATACTTTCCATCCGCATGATGACCAGTTAATGAGATACTATATTAAGCTGATAAACCTTTATATACCTACCTATTATAAACCTTTATATACCTACCTATTATAAACTTTTACATATCTACATGTACCTATTATAAACCTTTATATACCTACCTATTATAAACCTTGATATACCTACCTATTATAAACTTTTACATATCTACATGTACCTATTATAAACCTTTATATACCTACCTATTATAAACCTTTATATACCTACCTATTATAAAACTTTATATACCTACCTATTATAAACCTTTATATACCTACCTATTATAAACCTTTATATACCTACCTTTTATAAACCTTTATATACCTACCTATTATAAACTTTTACATATCTACATGTACCTATTATAAACCTTTATATACCTACCTATTATAAACCTTTATATACCTACCTTTTATAAACCTTTATATACCTACCTATTATAAACTTTTACATATCTACATGTACCTATTATAAACCTTTATATACCTACCTATTATAAACCTTGATATACCTACCTATTATAAACCTTTATATACCTACCTATTATAAACCTTTATATAACTACCTATTATAAACCTTTATATACCTACCTATTATAAACTTTTACATATCTACATGTACCTATTATAAACCTTTATATACCTACCTATTATAAACCTTGATATACCTACCTATTATAAACCTTTATATACCTACCTATTATAAACCTTTATATACCTACCTTTTATAAACCTTTATATACCTACCTATTATAAACCTTTATATACCTATCTTTTATAAACCTTGATATACCTACCTATTATAAACCTTTATATACCTACCTATTATAAACCTTTATATACCTATCTTTTATAAACATCTATATACCTAAGTATTATAAACCTTTATAAACCTACATTTACCTATTATAAACATTTATATACCTACATGTACCTATTATAAACATTTATAAACCTACATGTACCTATTATAAACCTTTATATACCTACCTATTATAAACCTTGATATACCTACCTATTATAAACCTTTATATACCTACCTATTATAAACCTTTATATACCTACCTATTATAAACCTTGATATACCAACCTATTATAAACTTTTACATTTCTACATGTACCTATTATAAACCTTTATATACCTACCTATTATAAACCTTGATATACCTACCTATTATAGTCCTTTATATACCTACCTTTTATAAACCTTTATATACCTACCTATTATAAACTTTTACATATCTACATGTACCTATTATAAACCTTTATATACCTACCTATTATAAACCTTGATATACCTACCTATTATAAACCTTTATATACCTACCTTTTATAAACCTTTATATACCTACCTTTTATAAACCTTGATATACCTACCTATTATAAACTTTTACATATCTACATGTACCTATTATAAACCTTTATATACCTACCTTTTATAAACCTTTATATACCTACCTTTTATAAACCTTGATATACCTACCTATTATAAACATTTACATATCTACATGTACCTATTAAAAACCTTTATATACCTACCTATTATAAACCTTTATATACCTACCTATTATAAACCTTTATATACCTACCTATTATAAACCTTTACATATCTACATGTACCTATTATAAACCTTGATATACCTACCTATTATAAACCTTTATATACCTATCTTTTATAAACATCTATATACCTATGTATTATAAACCTTTATAAACCTACATTTACCTATTATAAACATTTATATACCTACATGTACCTATTATAAACATTTATAAACCTACATGTACCTATTATAAACCTTTATATACCTACATGTATCTATTATAAACATTTATAAACCTACATGTACCTATTATAAACCTTTATATACCTACCTATTATAAACCTTGATATACCTACCTATTATAAACCTTTATATACCTACCTATTATAAACCTTTATATACCTACCTATTATAAACATTTATATACCTACATGTACCTATTATAAACCTTTATATACCTACCTATTATAAACCTTGATATACCTACCTATTATAAACCTTTATATACCTACCTATTATAAACCTTTATATACCTACCTATTATAAACTTTTATATATCTACATGTACCTATTATAAACCTTTATATACCTACCTATTATAAACCTTGATATACCTACCTATTATAAACCTTTATATACCTACCTATTATAAACTTTTACATATCTACATGTACCTATTATAAACCTTTATATACCTACCTATTATAAACCTTGATATACCTACCTTTTATAAACCTTTATATACCTACCTATTATAAACTTTTACATATCTACATGTACCTATTATAAACCTTTATATACCTACCTATTATAAACTTTTACATATCTACATGTACCTATTATAAACCTTGATATACCTACCTATTATAAACTTTTACATATCTACATGTACCTATTATAAACCTTTATATACCTACCTATTATAAACCTTTATATACCTACCTTTTATAAACCTTTATATACCTACCTATTATAAACTTTTACATATCTACATGTACCTATTATAAACCTTTATATACCTACCTTTTATAAACCTTGATATACCTACCTATTATAAACTTTTACATATCTACATGTACCTATTATAAACCTTTATATACCTACCTATTATAAACCTTTATATACCTACCTATTATAAACCTTTATATACCTACCTATTATAAACCTTTATATACCTACCTATTATAAACTTTTACATATCTACATGTACCTATTATAAACCTTTATATACCTACCTATTATAAACCTTTATATACCTACCTATTCTAAACCTTTATATACCTACCTATTATAAACCTTTATATACCTACCTATTATAAACCTTTATATACCTATCTTTTATAAACATCTATATACCTATGTATTATAAACCTTTATAAACCTACATTTACCTATTATAAACATTTATATACCTACATGTACCTATTATAAACATTTATAAACCTACATGTACCTATTATAAACCTTTATATACCTACCTATTATAAACCTTGATATACCTACCTATTATAAACCTTTATATACCTACCTATTATAAACCTTTATATACCTACCTTTTATAAACCTTTATATACCTACCTATTATAAACTTTTACATATCTACATGTACCTATTATAAACCTTTATATACCTACCTATTATAAACCTTGATATACCTACCTATTATAAACCTTTATATTCCTACCTATTATAAACCTTTATATACCTATCTTTTATAAACATCTATATACCTATGTATTATAAACCTTTATAAACCTACATTTACCTATTATAAACATTTATATACCTACATGTACCTATTATAAACATTTATAAACCTACATGTACCTATTATAAACCTTTATATACCTACCTATTATAAACCTTGATATACCTACCTATTATAAACCTTTATATACCTACCTATTATAAACCTTTATATACCTACCTATTATAAACCTTTATATACCTACCTTTTATAAACCTTTATATACCTACCTATTATAAACTTTTACATATCTACATGTACCTATTATAAACCTTGATATACCTACCTATTATAAACCTTTATATACCTACCTATTATAAACCTTTATATACCTACCTATTATAAACCTTTATATACCTACCTTTTATAAACCTTGATATACCTACCTATTATAAACTTTTACATATCTACATGTACCTATTATAAACCTTTATATACCTACCTATTATAAACCTTGATATACCTACCTATTATAAACCTTTATATACCTACCTATTATAAACCTTTATATACCTACCTATTATAAACCTTTATATACCTACCTATTATAAACTTTTACATATCTACATGTACCTATTATAAACCTTTATATACCTACCTATTATAAACCTTGATATACCTACCTATTATAAACCTTTATATACCTACCTATTATAAACTTTTACATATCTACATGTACCTATTATAAACCTTTATATACCTACCTATTATAAACCTTGATATACCTACCTTTTATAAACCTTGATATACCTACCTATTATAAACTTTTACATATCTACATGTACCTATTATAAACCTTTATATACCTACCTATTATCTTTTACATATCTACATGTACCTATTATAAACCTTGATATACCTACCTATTATAAACTTTTACATATCTACATGTACCTATTATAAACCTTTATATACCTACCTATTATAAACCTTTATATACCTACCTTTTATAAACCTTTATATACCTACCTATTATAAACTTTTACATATCTACATGTACCTATTATAAACCTTTATATACCTACCTTTTATAAACCTTGATATACCTACCTATTATAAACTTTTACATATCTACATGTACCTATTATAAACCTTTATATACCTACCTATTATAAACCTTTATATACCTACCTATTATAAACCTTTATATACCTACCTATTATAAACCTTTATATACCTACCTATTATAAACTTTTACATATCTACATGTACCTATTATAAACCTTTATATACCTACCTATTATAAACCTTTATATACCTACCTATTATAAACCTTTATATACCTACCTATTATAAACCTTTATATACCTACCTATTATAAACCTTTATATACCTATCTTTTATAAACCTCTATATACCTATGTATTATAAACCTTTATATACCTACATTTACCTATTATAAACATTTATATACCTATATACCTACCTATTATAAACATTTATATATCTACATGTACCTATTATAAACCTTTATATACCTACCTATTATAAACCTTTATATACCTACCTATTATAAACCTTTATATACCTACCTATTATAAACCTTTATATACCTACCTTTTATAAACCTTTATATACCTACCTATTATAAACTTTTACATATCTACATGTACCTATTATAAACCTTTATATACCTACCTATTATAAATAAACCTTTATATACCTACCTATTATAAACCTTTATATAAACCTTATATACCTACCTATTATAAACCTTTATAAACCCTATTATAAACCTTTATATACCTACATGTACTATTATAAACATTTATATACCTACATGTACCTATTATAAACCTTTATATACCTACCTATTATAAACCTTGATATACCTACCTATTATAAACCTTTATATACCTACCTATTACCTATATACCTAAACCTTTATATACCTACCTTTTATAAACCTTTATATACCTACCTATTATAAACCATATCTACATGTACCTATTATAAACCTTTATATACCTACCTATTATAAACCTTTATATACCTACTATTATAAACCTTTATATACCTACCTATTATAAACCTTTATATACCTACCTTTTATAAACCTTGATATACCTACCTATTATAAACTTTTACATATCTACATGTACCTATTATAAACCTTTATATACCTACCTATTATAAACCTTGATATACCTACCTATTATAAACCTTTATATACCTACCTATTATAAACCTTTATATACCTACCTTTTATAAACCTTTATATACCTACCTATTATAAACTTTTACATATCTACATGTACCTATTATAAACCTTTATATACCTACCTATTATAAACCTTGATATACCTACCTATTATAAACCTTTATATACCTACCTATTATAAACCTTTATATACCTACCTTTTATAAACCTTGATATACCTACCTATTATAAACTTTTACATATCTACATGTACCTATTATAAACCTTTATATACCTACCTATTATAAACCTTGATATACCTACCTATTATAAACCTTTATATACCTACCTATTATAAACTTTTATATATCTACATGTACCTATTATAAACCTTTATATACCTACCTATTATAAACCTTTACATATCTACATGTACCTATTACCTTATAAACCTTGATATACCTACCTATTATAAACTTTTACATATCTACATGTACCTATTATAAACCTTTATATACCTACCTATTATAAACCTTGATATACCTACCTATTATAAACTTTATATACCTACCTATTATAAACCTTTATATACCTACCTATTATAAACCTTTATAACCTACCTTTACATATACCTATTATAAACCTTTATATACCTACCTATTATAAACTTTTACATATCTACATGTACCTATTATAAACCTTTATATACCTACCTATTATAAACCTTTATATACCTACCTTTTATAAACCTTTATATACCTACCTATTATAAACTTTTACATATCTACATGTACCTATTATAAACCTTTATATACCTACCTATTATAAACCTTTATATACCTACCTATTATAAACCTTTATATACCTACCTATTATAAACCTTTATATACCTACCTATTATAAACCTTTATATACCTACCTATTATAAACTTTTATGTACCTACCTATTATAAACCTTTATATACCTACCTATTATAAACCTTTATATACCTACCTATTATAAACCTTTATATACCTACCTATTATAAACCTTTATATACCTACCTTTTATAAACCTTTATATACCTATATTATAAACCTTTATATACCTACATTTACCTATTATAAACCTTTATATACCTACCTATTATAAACCTTTATATACCTACCTATTATAAACCTTTATATACCTACCTATTATAAACCTTTATATACCTACCTATTATAAACCTTTATAAACCTACATGTACCTATTATAAACCTTTATATACCTACCTATTATAAACATTTATAAACCTACATATACCTATTATAAACCTTTATATACCTACCTATTATAAACCTTTATATACCTACCTATTATAAACCTTTATATACCTACCTATTATAAACCTTTATATACCTACCTATTATAAACCTTGATATACCTACCTATTATAAACTTTTACATATCTACATGTACCTATTATAAACCTTTATATACCTACCTATTATAAACCTTGATATACCTACCTATTATAAACCTTTATATACCTACCTATTATAAACCTTTATATACCTACCTTTTATAAACATATACCTATATTATAAACTTTTATATATCTACATGTACCTATTATAAACCTTTATATACCTACCCTTGATTACCTACCTATAAACCTTTATATACCTACCTATTATAACTTTATATACCTACCTATTATAAACCTTTATATACCTACCTATTATAAACCTTTATATACCTATACCTATTATAAACCTTTATATACTACATGTACCTATTATAAACCTTTATATACCTACCTATTATAAACCTTTATATACCTACCTATTATAAACCTTTATATATCTACATGTACCTATTATAAACCTTTATATACCTACCTTTTTATAAACCTTTATATACCTACCTATTATAAACCTTTATATACCTACCTATTATAAACCTTTATATACCTACCTATTATAAACATTTATATACCTACCTATTATAAACCTTTATATACCTACCTATTATAAACCTTTATATACCTACCTATTATAAACCTTTATATACCTACCTATTATAAACCTTTATATACCTACCTATTATAAACTTTTACATATCTACATACCTATTATAAACCTTTATATACCTACCTATTATAAACCTTTATATACCTACCTATTATAAACCTTTATATACCTACCTATTATAAACCTTTATATAACCTACCTTTATATACCTACCTATTATAAACCTTTATATACCTACCTATTATAAACCTTGATATACCTACCTATTATAAACCTTTATATACCTACCTATTATAAACCTTTATATACCTACCTATTATAAACTTTATATATCTACATGTACCTATTATAAACCTTGATATACCTACCTATTATAAACCTTTATATACCTACATGTATTATAAACCTTTATATACCTACCTATTATAAACCTTTATATACCTACCTATTATAAACCTTTATATACCTACCTATTATAAACCTTTATATACCTACCTATTATAAACCTTTATATACCTACCTTTTATAAACCTTTATATACCTACCTATTATAAACTTTTACATATCTACATGTACCTATTATAAACCTTTATATATCTACCTATTATAAACCTTTATATACCTACCTATTATAAACCTTTATATACCTACCTATTATAAACCTTTATATACCTACCTATTATAAACTTTTACATATCTACATGTACCTATTATAAACCTTTATATACCTACCTATTATAAACCTTTATATACCTACCTATTATAAACCTTTATATACCTACCTATTATAAACTTTATATATACCTACCTATTATAAACCTTTATATACCTATCTTTTATAAACATTGATATACCTATGTATTATAAACCTTTATATACCTACCTTTACCTATTATAAACATTTATATACCTACATTATAAACCTTTATATACCTACCTATATAACCTATTATAAACCTTGATATACCTACCTATTATAAACCTTTATATACCTACCTATTATAAACCTTTATATACCTATTTTATAAACCTTTATATACCTACCTATTATAAACTTTTATATCTACATGTACCTATTATAAACCTTTATATACCTACCTATTATAAACCTTTATATACCTACCTATTATAAACCTTTATATACCTACCTTTTATAAACCTTGATATACCTACCTATTATAAACCTTTATATACCTACCTATTATAAACCTTTATATACCTACATGTACCTATTATAAACCTTTATATACCTACCTATTATAAACCTTTATATACCTACCTATTATAAACCTTTATATACCTACCTATTATAAACCTTTATATACCTATCTTTTATAAACATCTATATACCTATGTATTATAAACCTTTATAAACCTACATTTACCTATTATAAACATTTATATACCTACATGTACCTATTATAAACATTTATAAACCTAC